>NC_056524.1:235320055-235467467 GCF_019175285.1 Sceloporus undulatus
GTATTTCTATACCGCTATTCCAGTGATATGGTGGGGGGGGGAGCTCAAAAACGGCTGCAGCGGCATCCCCACCATATGCAACGATCGTATGAAAGCAGCTACCGCTTTGATAGTTTTGGAGACAGGGACATATCACTGGGCAGGCAGGGAGAGCTGACCAATCCAAGCAGGCTTTGTATACAACAAGGTTTCCTGCTAAGGACCTGCATGTCATTTGAATTAAAATTACCATATTGAAATCAAATCTGATTTTTTTTTTTAATTTTTATTTGGTGTGCATTGGAAGAGGGGTAGTCTTATACGGTGAGTACATCCCAAACTCTATATTTTAACTGGAAAAGTTGGGGGTTGTCTTATATGCCCAGTTGTCTTATACGCCGGAAAATACGGTAGTCTTCAGAGAAAAGGGTACAGTAGTGGCTTAAAGCCCTATTTTTTAAAAAAACACAATTCATATTTTTAGGCTTTCAGTGTAAAAAGGGAAAAAAAGATGGGGTTGGTGAGAGAAAAAGAAAAAACATTTTAATGTTATAAGATCCCCAACAATGGTCAAGTGTAATGTGGTTAAACTGTAAAAACTAATGGAATGCTTTAAAAATGGCAGAAAAATCATTTCTGGGAAATTGTCTCAACCATGTGAAATTTTTGGTGTGCTTGATTTTGTTATTTTAAGATACTGCCTGTTGTATAACTTAAAGTAATACTTCTCCCATCCCCTATTTGCAGCTTTATTTACATCCATGTTTCATGACTTAACACTTTGTCCCACCTCTAAAAAGATCACTTTAAAAACTGCTTCATTTTATTGTATATAATTGAGGGACAAATCCCTCTTATTTTTAGATTCCTTACACAAAACTGGACCCCAAAGGGACAGGTCAGTTTATGACCTAAACAGTGCTGACTTGTATTTGAGGTTCATACAAATTAACATGGTATATATCGTATAATAGACCTCTTTATGTCTTATAGAAGAGAGAATATAATAATACTAGTCACTGTTAGATGTGCTACATGACAGCGCTCAGTTGGGAACATACAGAATTCCACTCTGGAATTGACTTGCCTTAAGAGCTCTGTGTGCTTTCACATTTCACTGCAAGACTTTGGGTTAGGGGTGGAGATTAGGTAGATTTCCCAATGTTGCACTGTAAGTCAATGAGTCCAGCCAGGATAGCTAGTAGACTATGATGATGGGAGCTGCAGTCCAAGAGCTGAAGGGTGACATTCTCTATCCCCACTTTATGTGCTAGTTAAGTGGGTCTTTAAGCAAGGGCTATTGCCATGAGATGAGGATGTCAAGAGGAAACTTCAAGTATGAAGTGTTTAACTTTTGTAACCACTTACTTAAGTCACTGAAGGATCTCCTGATGGGATAGGCAATATGTCTACAATTTTCTGCCAGTTTCAATGGAACCATTTTCTATTGGTTTGAACTCAGAAGGGACAGCTGAGGCAGATTTAGCTTCTAAACTGATTTGGCGCTAGATCCCAATCAGTTTTAATTTCATACTGAAGCTTAGTTAGACAGCTTCAGTGCTGAAACAGACAAAATATTGTTTATGATCAGCTGACTGTTACTTGAATTGAGATTTCAAACCATAGTTTGTGCATATTTTGATACAATATCCAAATTAATAAACTATATTTACAACCATAGATTTACGGCTTCATTTCTATATAATGAAGACAGAAAACAGTTGAAGATTTTCTGTACCTTGGCTCAGTCATTAATCAAAATGGAGAATGTAGCCATGAAGTCAAAAACGTATGGGTACATCTACACTAGAAATAATACAGTTTGCTACCACTTAAAGTGCTGTAGCTCCAGCCTATGGAATCCTGGGACTTATCATTTTACAAGGTCTTTAGCCCTCTCTTCTAAAGTGTGCTGTTGCCTCACAAAACTACAAATCCCATTATTCTGTAGGATGGAGCCATAGCATTTAAAGTGCACTGTTTCTGCAATGTAGATGCGCCCTATGACTTGGAAAGACAGCTATAAAGGAAGTAGATGAGGTCCTCAAAGGTGAAGATATAAGAGATCATTAAACACAGAGTCAGAATCATCCATACAATAGTATTTCCAATTTTGGTGTATGAGTGTGCAAGCAGGACTGAACAAAGCTGGTAGGAGGGATATCCCATCTCTTGAAATGTACTGGAGTGGAGTTCTACAGATACAATGGATAACTAAAAAACAAAAGCACTGAGTAAAGAAAATGAAGCAGCTCTAAGTTATAGTTTCAATTGAAAATCATTGTAGGATGGTACCAAAGTCCTTTCTGTCATACTGTTGCAAACTAAGATGTCTACGGGAAACAAAACATGAGGAAAACAGCATCCTCCTTATATTACCCAGCAACTGGTATTCAGATAAGGATATCAGTAGTAGCCATTGATGATCTTATTCTCTGTGTGTCTGTGTTGTTCCTAGTATGTGGCAGAGAGGATGGCTAAACCAGTCTTACTTTACCTTTACTATTTTATCCTCATCATGTTGCCCAGTAGGATTATTCCATGTGATAGAGATCTTCTAGCTCAGAGAGACTTTAAGTAGAACACTTGGTTAAGGACTGTGATACATTTCCTAGGCATTTCAAGGAGAAAGTCATTTGTATTCTCTCAGAATTTGATGCCTCAAGTTCTGAGAAAATACAAGCAACTTTCTCCTTGAAGTGCCTAGGAAATTTATCATAGTTGGTAACGAAGTGTTCGGCTATTACAGTGTCTGTGAATACAAGTGACTTTCTCCTTGAAATGTCTAGGAAATTTATCACAGTTGGTAACCAGGTGTTCTACCATTACAGTGTCAGCTATTACAGTGTCTGAGGAAGTGCCCAGTGTTCCATCTAGCCATGCTTCTTGAGACAGTTTCAGTTGCTGTGGCCTAAGGATGTGGAGAAGATGCTGGAGTCGGCCTGTCCCAGCATATGTAAGCTTGATCCTGGCCCATCTTTCCTGATAAAACCCAGCAGCTGTAGATTGGGTGGGAACAGGGCAACATTGAAGGCAGTACCTGTTCCCTTGAAGGAGGTTGCAGTGTAGCCCATCCTGAAGAGAACTCCCCTGGACCCAGATTTATGTGAAGATTATTGGGGGCCCCATCACTAATGCTTCCTTTGGGGTCCAAGGTGGTCGAGGGTGTGATGACTGAAAAAGTTCAGACATTGTTGGAAGAAACAAAGGATCTGGACCCATTTTAGTCAGACCAGAGTATGGTATTGACATAGCCTTGGTTGCCCTGGAAACCTACTCCAGGTGTAACACAAGGAGTGTTTACCTGTTGAGCCTCCTGGATTTTTTAGTGGCTTATAATACCATTGTTTTTGGTATTATTCTATTGAGCAGCTGTGTGGAATGGCAGTAGGAAGTTAACAGTGTTTCTGCTCCTATCTATTATAATGATTCTGCTCCTATCTGTAGGACCAGAGAACATCATTGGGGTCTCTTGTTCAGCCTCATGGGAAACAACAAGGTTCCATCTTCCATGCTGTTTAATATCTGTATAAAGTCAGTGGACGAGGTCCTCAGGAGTTAAAGTTGGATGCCTTAAATATATTGATGACATTCAGCTCTCCTTGTGATCAGAAATGGTAGAGTCTGGATGCTGTAAAGGACTGGATGAAATCTAACAAACTGAATCCTAATGAGATGGAGGCTCCTTGGATCAGTGTTTCCTTGGTCCAGGAATTAGGTAAGCATCCTGCCCTGGATGGCGTTGCAATCACCCAGATACACTCAGGTGGAATTTGCAGCATTGAATGGTTGGGGACAACATTAGTTAGGTCAACTACATCCTTTCCTGGGCCTGGATAACCTGGCCTCCATAGTTCATATTCTCCTTGGTTGGGCTCCTATAATGTGCTTTAGTTGGGGCTGCCCTGGAAGACAGTGTAGAAGCTGCCAGCTTCTGAACTGCTGGCTGGAACATTGTAAAACACTTGACACCTGCTTTCACTCGCCACCAGTGCATTTCTGTAATCTAACTGCTGGTGGTAACATTTAAAGCCCTAAACAGCCCTAAATCTACCACAAATTTGGGATCTGCAACTAGGGGAGGTACCTTCCTCTGTTTTTCACCAGAGGGACCAGTGCACTTTTTGAATACAGTATGTGAAAGAAGGCCATCTCAGTTGTAGAATGCTCTCCTCAAGAGGTCTGGCAGACATGGATGTTGGCATAATTCTGGCGCCAAATTAAAATAGGACTTTTTATCAAGGGCTCTGTGATCTCATGATCATACCTATGTCTGGAATCCATGCCCTATGATGAGTATTTAGGGAGCTGGATATGGAGAAGAGAAGGTTAAGAGATGACATGCTAGCCCTGTTTAAATATTTGAAGGGATGTCATATTGAGGATGGAGCAAGCTTGTTTTCTGCTGCTGCAGAGAATAGGACCTGGCACAATGAATGCAAGCTCCAAGAAAAGAGAGTCCACCTCAACATTAGGAGGAACTTCCTGACAGTAAGGACTATTCAACAGTGGAATGCACTCCCTCGGAGTGTGGTGGACTCTCCTTCCTTGGAGGTCTTTAAACAGAGGCTGGATGGCTATCTGTCAGGAGTGCTTTGATTCTGTGTTTCTGCATGGCAACTTGCATGGTTGGGCTGGATGTCCCTTGGGGTCTCTTCCAACGCTATGATTCCATGATTCTGGAACAGTTTTTAGCTGTTAATTGCTAGAATCATAGATAATCAGTATATAGAGAAATCTTGTAGCACCTTTGAGACTAACGGAAAGAAAGAGGTTGACGGCATGAGCTTTTGTAGGTATCATTGATAGTTTATTTTTAGAGAGCTTAAATTATTTGCTATTGTTTTACACAGGTCCCCAAACTGCCCTTTAAGAGATTTTGGACTTCAGCTCCCAGAAGCCTCAGCCATGTTGGCCAATAGTTGGAGATTCTGAGAGCTGGATCCAAAATTCCCTTAAAGAGCACAATTAGGGGCCCCACCCACACATTAGATTAGCCTATCAGAGCCCCCAGAATGCTGAGGAGAATTGGAGGTTGGGTAGAAAGGTTTGGCAGTTTAACTGACAGTCCTTCCATCAACTCCAAACTTCTACTGCTATTGACTCCAATAGCAAGTTTTGAGTTGATGGAAGGAAGGAGGGAGTAAATAGTTCGTGACAATTCAGGGACAATGAAGAATAGATACGAACGGATAAAAAGATAACCAACGTCATTCTTTCATTTCGCAAGAAAGCCTTTTAATAAAGTTTCCCCCCCTTCTTGTTTAACCTCTGCTAGAGCTGGTTCTTTTTGGAGACTTTCTCCATCTCAGTCATGCACCAACAGTGACCCTGAAAACATATTTTCAGGAACCATATTAGGATTACTATATTAAACCAATAATAATAATAATTTATTTTTATCCCACCTCTCCCATAGGATTGAGGTGGCTTACAACAATAATAAAATTCATACAGTATAAAATAAATCCCATTATTCCCTCCCTCCTTAAATAAACAACATAATAATTCCCACATAACCATAGTAAAATACCATTTACATCATTAAAAGATCTTAAAGGAGGCTAAATTGGGTGACAGTAAATAAATAAATAAATAAATAAATAAATAGCATAGCAGGGGGCTTAATTACAACAGAGTATAAATATTTTATTAATATGTTAATTTAGTTGTATACGTTGAAGCTTAAACCAAAGTATAAGCACTAAAGTAGGCTTAGGTCCAAAACACCTTGCAGAAACAATCCAGTTTGAAATCACTTTAATTGCCCTGGCTCAATGCTAGGGAATTCTGGGAATTTGAAGTTTCTTGGGGCATTTATCCTTCTCTGTCAGAGACCTCTGGTGCCACAATAAACTACAAGTCCCAGGATCCCCTAGCACTGTGCCAGGGCAGTTAAGGCAATCTCAAACTGGATTATTTCTACAGTGTGTTTTGGACCTTAGACCAAATAATGCTTTGGCATCACATCTGAAGTGAGTTATTGACCAGTTTTGAAACGATACTACAATGGACCCTCCACATTTGCTGGGGTTAGGGGCACAGAACCCCAGTGAAAGAAAAACTGCAAATAAGAAAGCACTGTTGTTGTTTGTTTTACCTGAGAAAACACCTCTCTAGAAATCTCTAGGTCCTCCAATGCAACTCTGTGGTCAACACCTGCTGGAAGTTGACCATGAAATTGCACTGGAGGACCTACAAGTTCCTAGAGAAGTGTTCTCTCTAGGAATCCCTTGATCCTCCAGCATGACTTTTGGCAGATGCTGGCAATAAAGTCACAATGGAGGACCTAGAGATTCCTAAAGAGAACACATTAATCAAATCCGTGAATAATCAAATCCGCAAACGTCAAAGCCCCAAATGTGAAGGGATGACACAGTAGTTATTTTCTTAATTATTTATTGCTATTTCTGCTACAGCAATTTAGTACAAAGTATGCCTTTGCAAAGATTTTGTTTTAGGAGTTGCATGTTCACTGGCAGCCCTTAGTGCCTGTTTTGGCTGTTTGCGCTGGACTTTTTCTCTTGCTTCTCCAGGTCACCGCAGTTTGCCAGATACATGCAGATGAGAACAGGGAAATTGACCTTTGAGAATGTTTTCTTCTCAAGATTGGAACAAAGCAAAGATGGCTCTAGTGTGTACACTCGTCCCCTGGAATGAGAAGAGAGCCAGCCTCCCCTCCACAATACTGGAGGTGTGAGAGCCATTAAAACCAATCACAGCAATCCTTTATAATGAAGTGTTAGGGCATCTAAATATAGGGGTCACTACCAGCTCCCTTTGTAATCCCATTAGTCCTGTGAGATTCATGAGGAGGTGAAGTCAAAACTCAGTTCTAAGGATGGCTTTTTATCTCAGGAGACAGAATTGTGATAGTGAAGATATTTTTGGCAATCAGAATAAAGAACAGCTTGTAGTATGAATATACTTATTTTATTTCAACCTCTCCCATGTTATGAAGGAAAAGGAGCATCCTGTTTTGGTTGCACTGTTAGGATCAATATTATTTATAGAGCTTGGTCTTTGTCTAAGCCGATTTGAGTCCCTACCAAGGGAGCTGTGTATGACAGAAAGCAAGTCATTTGTGCAGTACAAAGGTACAGAAAACGAAGCTGCCATTTCTCTGGATAAGATCTGCATGAAGAGGTAGTCTTTTAACTTTAGGATTGAAGGATGATGATTTTTAAGACAACTGTTCTCAACCTATTGCTTGATATCCCTCAACTGCTCAACATTTTGTTTTGCAACACAGCAAGACTCAGAAAATTTCAAAATCCCCCTTTAAAAACTCCATTTCAAAGTATGTGGTTATGGTGGGCATACATCTGTGAACTAAAGTTGCTTAGAGCAGTGGGGAAGAAATAATACAAATTCTTTAAGGGCTGGCAATAGTGCCATATCTTCTCTATGAAAAGGTTATAGATAAAGAAACTAGACTGGCCAAGTAGATTTAAATGTATAGAAGAACTGAGCATACATTAAGTATTGGTAGTGGAGTTTCTGCAGAAAAATGCAGTTTGGGTGATTGTGGTGACAGTGAGGTTTTCCTGAGATGTCATCCATTTAGCTATAGATAGCAAACTCAAAGCTCCTTAGAGAGAAACCTCTTACCAGCCACTTTCCACAAATGGTACATACACCTAAAGGTACTTAGTGAAAATCCTTGAGAGGTATTTAATGCTAAAGTAGGCAGACTCTCTACTATTTCTCTGAAGTCCACGCCTACAGCCAAGCAGTGGCGCAGAGAAAGGTGTATCTGGGCAGCTGCCCCAAAGCTAGTCAGTGTTTTTGCCCCAGCTAGACCCTGCTACCCTAACAGATCGCCAAGATGTGTGATATGGGGGGACTGGATAACCTGATCGCCAACACAGCATATTTACAGGCCAGGAAAAGTGGAGAAGTCGATGCCAAGGAGATGCAAAAAAGGCGGAGGGCCCTTGAACTGCCAAAGATTGAGGAATGCACTGCAATCAAGCAATCCATTACTATGGACTATGACAGCATTTGTGACCAACAGCCTATCGGCAAAAGTTTTTTCAGGGAATTTCTGGAGACTGTGCCTGAATATTTGTTGGTTAGAGAGTTTCTGGATGAAGTGACTAATTGGGAGTTAGCAGAAGATAATATCAAAAGCAGCCTCCTTGAGGGCATGGTCAACATGTACCTGAAGAATGTCAGCAACAGCTACTTGAAATTTCTCAGTGCAGACCTGTCCAGCAAGTGTCAGTCTGTGGCTAAGGATGACTTTGAAAAAGTTATGGAGTCAGCCAGAGACGAGGCCATTACCTACCTTAAAGGGAAACCATTTCAGGACTACCAAACTACTCCATTCTTTGACAAGTTCTTGCAATGGAAAGCCTATGAGAAGCAACCTGTAACCGAAAAGCTCTTTGATGAGTTCCGAGTCTTAGGAAAGGGGGGCTTTGGAGAGGTAAGAAGCAATTATTCATTCATATTTCTTGAGCAAACAGTAGGGCCTAGGCATTATAATGTATGGTCTTCACCAGACAACAAGCATGGAGCAGCCTAGTAGCTCTGTCTTGGGAAATATGGCCATCTTTAGCTCCTTTTGTTAATGATCTACCCTGCAGTAAAATGTATTCAGGAGCAACAGGAAAGGGTTTGTTTTCAGTACTTGTACCCCTGCCTTCAAGTTCCTTATGTTCATCTTATGTTTGTGTTGTTCTTTATTTTTGATGTGCTATAGTGTTGTTTTTTTTATTCCCAGTGGGTGTGCTTATAACAATAGTATAGATTACTGTTTCATTATGTCCCAACACTGTATAAGGAGTGGTAGACAACCCAGGCATTATATGGTCCCAGCCACAAATTGTTTTAATCTAAGTGAAGCTTTTAATTAGCCTGAAGCTCAAGTCCATGCAGGTTGCCATAGTAGCCTGAAATACATAGTAGAAAACATGCCTTTGATCTACAACTCTCAGAATCCCTAGGAGATTATGGGACTCATATTCAAATAGTGACACTATTAAGCTCTCATAATATGAGTCATGTGTTGTCTCACTTTAAAATCCACTTTGCTTATTTAGACTTTCCTCCTTTTTCATGAAACTTGCTTTAGGTTTGTGCCATCCAGGCGAGAAATACTGGGAAGATGTATGCCTGTAAGAAGCTGGACAAAAAAAGATTGAAGAAAAAAGGTGGTGAAAAGATGGCTTTGCTAGAGAAGGAGATCCTTGAGAAAGTCAACAGTCGTTTCATTGTCACTCTGGCCTATGCTTATCAAAGTAAAACTGCTCTGTGTCTTGTCATGAGTCTCATGAATGGTGGGGATCTTAAATATCACATTTACAATGTAGGTGACAGAGGCTTGGAAATGAATAGGATCATCTTCTACTCTGCTCAGATCACTTGTGGGATGCTGCACCTTCATTCCATCAAAATTGTCTACAGGGACATGAAGCCAGAAAATGTCCTCCTGGATGATAATGGTCACTGCCGATTGTCTGATCTTGGCTTGGCTGTGGAAGTCAAGGAGGGTAAACAAATCAACCAGAGGGTAAGTAAGAGTTCACCATGCAGAGCTGCAAGCGGGTGGGGGTGCCTGTTCTATTTCCAAGGCACTGAGCTTAGGCTTTAATTCTTTAGGATTTGCTCCTCACTAAAGATCTTATGTGGTCATTTCATTCTAAGTGACAGATGGTAAGAGGATTTGTTTAATTAACTATTTGATTGCACCATGTGGCATCTCCATCAGCAGGCCTGCTACTTATTCATACCTTACAAGAATTTTATTTTATTGCATTATGTAAAACAAGTATTTGCTGTCAAAAGAGACATAGCAGCCTAGGAAGAACTGGAGCAGAGGAGAAAGGGAGAGCTAGCCTAGTATAGTGGTTTGAGCACTGAACTACGACTCTAGAGACCAGGATTTGAGTCCCTGATCAACCATGGAAACCCACTGGGTTACCTTAACCAAGCCACACTCTCATCCTCAGAGGCAGGCAAAGGCAAGCTCCCCACTGAACAAATTTTGCCAAGAAAACCCTGTGATAGGGTTGTCATAAGTAGGAAATGAAGGCGCACAACATCAAGAGGAAAAAGAGTTGGAGGAAGAGTTGTTAATAATTTCCCCCCTTTCACGTGAAAATAGAAGACACAATTCATTGTGGAATTATCTTGTGGATGTTTCGGTGGAATTAATAGGAACTAGACAAAGCACTGTTGTTTTTGTCAGTGGGGTTTGTACAGGAAAACCTCCATCTCTTCAAGGGATTGTCTTCTTCAATATGCATCCTCATCCCTTTCATCAAATTTGGGCAGAAGAACCCACCTGAAGTGTCACAGATCTATGCGCACATTCTAGCTCAAAATGTAGAAAAAGCTTCAGGTGGGAGCATGCTTGATAAAAATAGATTTCCAGATCAGATAACCTCAGATAAACCAATTAGAACCCAACCCACGTTACAATTAAATGTGTGCACACACATACACACCAGATCCTCTGAGATCACTAACCTGAGGTGAAATAATAATAATAATTATTATTATTATTATTATTATTATTATTATTATTATTTATTTACACCCTGCTCTTCAGCCAAAGCTATCAGAGCGGCTTACAGTTTGTAATTCAGACATTTCCCTGCCCTCAGGCTTACAATCTAAATAACAACAGACACAAAAGGAGAAGGGAATGGCAACTCATCCATTCCCATCCTCAGTTATGGAAACATTGAGCATAAGAAATCAATTCCAAGCTTTTCCTGAGGAAGGTTGTTAAAGGGTCTTCTAATATCATATTTGTCATTGTGGTGGTTTATTCTGGATATCCTAGATGAGAGCAGGAACTGCTTCTTAATGTCAATAAGCAAACATCTTATTAAAAAGGCATGTTCTTCCCAAACTTGTGATTCAGAGATATGTCTGTGTACTATCTTTAAATAAAGAGAAGAAAAGCAGTTTGTTTTCTGCTGTTCTAGTTATTCTAGTTTATTCTGTCCACCATATTGGTCAGTGTGGGCTAGTAATTAGAGTATTGGACTATGACTGGAGACAAAGTTTAGAATCCCTGCTCTGCCAGAGAAATCAACTGGGCGACCATGGGCAAATCACACTCTCTCAGCCTCAGAAGAAGGCAATGGCAAACTTCCTCTGAACAAATTATGCCCCCCAAAACCCTTGATAAGTTCATCTTAGGGTTGCCAGAAATAGGAAATGACACAACAGCATATTGGCAATACTTCTAGTAATTGCAGGTTGATCCTAATATAAAGGGCCTGAGCTTCAACAGGTCACATACAAGATAAAGTAGAAAGAAGTAGGAAAAAAAGAAGGCCACATTTAAGATGGATTGATTCAATAAAGCAAACCACAGTGCTAAGTTTGCAAGAACTGAACAGAGCTCTTGATGAGGACAGCTCTTGGAGGTCTTGCTATAAGTAAAAAATGACAGCGATAGCAAATAACAACAAATATAAAGTGACTATTATTTGTTTATTTATCAAAATATTTTTAAACCACATTTCATTCTTGTGGATACCAGGGCATCATATAATTAAAAAAAAAACAGTACAGTGAAAACACTAAAACTACATTATAATGCTAAAAACAGAAAGGAAGCAAACACAATAGAACAGACAAATCAACCAATTAAAATGTCTGGGTAAACATAAAAGATTTTGAGGCAATACTAAAACAATTGAAGCATCAACCACAGTTTCTCCCCCTCACTCCAAAAGCATTCTAATTGAAATACTACAACTGAAAGGGCTGTCTCCTTTGTTGCCACAAAAATGACATAAGGTACAATAGGCCCTTGGTATCCTCTGGGATTTGGTTCCAGGACCACCATCACTCCATGGTTACCAAAATGTATGGATGCTCAAGTCCCATTAAATACAATGTCATAGTAAAATGGTGCCCCTTATATAAAATGGCAAAATCAAGGTTTCCTTTTTGGAATTTTATATATATTTAACATTTTCAAACGTAGATGGTTGAATCCATGGATAAGATATCTGTGGATACCAAGGGCTGACTGTAATTGATGAATAGCCTTTCTTTATATTAAGTAATTTAAATACAGTACATGACTGGTATGTTTGCATGCCATGATAAACTATGGTTTATGATAAGGATAATTTCTTGCTTAGGTTACAAATTGCATGACAGATGACCAAACAAACTGAGGTTTGTCTTCACATTTCCAATTTGTTTCTGATTTTTTTTTCTGAACTTTTAATCTGCTCCTTTTTTATGGGTCAGCAGCTAGGGGAAACAAACCATGGATTTATTTGATTTGTGGCTGGTTAGTTACCAGAGGCTGGTTCACACATCATGATTTTTAAATGCAGTCAATGTGTCAGTTACATTATCCAATGTCCCTTTCTTGTACAAGTGCTATTCAGACAGGTTAAATAAGGATGAGTTCATAATCACTGCAAGTAATCCTAATACGCCACACATTTTTGAAGTACAAGAGCAAATCATAACTTGCCAGGAATCTTCTAGCAGATCAATTAGAATTAGCTGAAAACTGTCTTAAATCAAATTGTTAGTCTCAAGTAAAGTCCATTGAATCAAAATCCGTTCAATCGATACAAATAAATACTTATGTAAGTTCTTTTGATTCAGTGGATCTACTGTAACTAGGATTAACAATTTGATTTAAGCCAATTACTTTTAACAAAGAACTTGCTCTAAAATGAGCTACAGGTACATATCCACAGAAATTGTAATCTGGTTTATATGAATGCTGGATTTTTTCTACAGTATTTTGAGAACATTTTGTTACTTCTTGAAATTTCTAAATAAAAGATCCATTAACAACAATGCCAGTGTTAATTAAGTGCAGATCATATATCATCCACCTCACATTTGTTTCAGCAGGTCAACTGTTCTCTTGCCTTCTCCAAATTTTTTTCCAGATCTTTCTGGATTTTTTCCCGCCTAGCAGGTTTTGAAAGGTAAACGATACACAAAATACAGTAATAACTATTTTTCTTCAAGGCAGGCTAATACAAAGCCACTTGTATGCATTTGTTGTTGTTGTTGTTGTTGTTGTTAGCTGCCCTCAAGTTGGATCCAACTCGTGGCAACCCTGTGGATGAGACATCTCCAAGAATCCCTATCCTCCACTGCCTTGCCCAGATCCTGCAAGCCCTTACCCATAAGCCCCCTGATTGAATCTATCCATGTGGTTTGTGGTCCTCCTCTTTTTCTTCTACTCTCTACCTTTCCTAGCGTTATTGTTTTTTCTAGTGATCTGTGCCTTTACATTATGTGGCGAAAAGTAAAATAGTCTCAACTTGATCATCTTTGCTTCCAAGGAGAGCCCTGGTCTGATCTGTTCAAGAACCATTTGTTTGTCTTTTTGGCTGTCCATGGTATCCTAAGTACTCTTCTCCAGCAGCACGTGTCAAATGAGTTGATCTTCTTTCTGTCTGTTTCCTTCACTGTCCAACTCTCATATCCGTACATGGTAACTGGGAATACAGTGTGTCCTCGCCTTACGCGGGGGATCCGTTCCGGATCCCTCTGCGTAAGGCGAATTCCGCCTATGCTCGAGCCCCATTGGAAACAATGGGGCTTGTGTGCGGTGGCGTGGCGGCGCGGGCACGCGCAGGGCGCAACAGGCATGTGCGCCCATTCAATTGAATGGGATGCGCCGCCCCTTCTGTTCCGCGCGCGCGCCGTGGCTTGAGCACAATGCTCAAGGCCGCGTATGGCGCGGGCACACTGTACAATGGCCTGAACAATTCTGACTTTAGTGCTCAGTTGTATGTCTTTGCGCTTCAGTATCTTTTCATAGCTGCCCTTCCCATTCCTATTCTTCTTACTATTTCTTGACTGCAGTCTCCATTCTGGTCAATGTTTGATCCTGGATATGGGAATTCTTTAATTATTTCAATTTCCTTGTTGTCTAGATTGAATTTATGTATTTCTTTTTTTATTAATTTTTTAATTATGACAAATAATAAAAACAACATACAATGTATAACAAACACAGGCATACAATGTGTGACATACACAAATACTGTATACATAAATCTGCATCCTGATAGTTGTACAACTACATCAACATATATTACATCATAAACCAAATATTATATCAAGCTTATTATACTTCCAAGATGGTATTTACTCCTCTTGTTTCTTCGTTTCTCTTCTTTCCTATCTCCTTATACAGTATTAACATCCATTAGGCAAAGAAAAAAAAGAAAGCTAATGTAATCAAGAAGAAGAGGGGAAAAATAGATACTAAGTATCATACATCTATTTCCTCTCCTCGTTCTGTTCTTGGAGAAGACAGATTATCTTGGTTTTTCCCCACCACCACCTTTATATTTTTCTATGTGTATTATTCAGGGCATGATTTAGTAAATAATGAAACTTCTTGGCTCACATTAATACTCATATTAAATAAATAAGCAGATAATGCAATTACATATGTTTCTAACACTTTATCTGTTTAATGTGTGTTTTTTCTTCCTTCTCTTTCTATATATTTCTTCCTATATATTTTTCAACACACAGCCACTCTTTTTCTCTTTCTTTTATCGCCTCTGCTTTGTTATTTTTCAGTTGAGCAGTTAGTACAGGGGTAGGCAACCTTTTTGAGCCGGGGGCCAGGTTGCTGTCCCTCAGACAACTGGGGGGGGCCGAAGCCAAAAAATAAATAATTAAATAATTTTTTAAAAAAATTAAATAAATAAATAAACCGCCACAAATGTAGGACAAATTTTTCAAATGGAGGACACTTTTTAAAAAAAAATTGCTGATTTTTTAAAAAATGTTAATATAAATGCATGTTTCTGAGGCTTCTATAGACAATTGCCCCCCTTGCCCTCCACTTGCCCCCCCTTGCCCACCTCCTCCTGATAGGCGAAAGGCCCCACACCCTCATGCAAGAGGCCAAAGGCTCCGGTGGCAATCGGCAGCAGGACCGGGCTGGGGCCGGTCCCAAGGCCTTGCCGGGCCGCATCCGGTCTGCGGGCCGTAGGTTGCCTACCCCTGAGTTAGTATGTCCAACTCTATCGCTTTAAATAGCTCATTGAGCCATTCCTCTTGTGTTGGAATTATAGATTTTTTTCCAAGATTTGGCATATATAATTCTCGCTGACGTGACCATGTAGATGATTATTCTTTTATTTTTCCGCTCTACGACTTTATCTGTTATCATGGATGTCATATTTAGGAGGAAAAGGAGAGGGTCAAAGGGGATTGAAATCTGGAGGATCTCTGATATTGTGGAGTGGATACTCTTCCAGTATGTAGAAGCTAGTCTACAATTCCACCACATGTGAAAAAAATTAGCATTAGGTTTCTGGCACTTCCAGCACATTGCATTTCCATACTTATAAATCATGAATTTATGTATTTCTTCTGTGGTCATTATTATTTTTGTAATGTTCAGTATCAGACCTGCCTTTGCACTTTCATCTTTGACCTTCCTTATTAACTGTTCCAATTCCTGAATGTCTTCTGCTAATATTATGGAGTTGTCTGCCTATCTTAGGTTATTGATGTTGCTTTCTTCTATCTTCACTGCTCCTTTTCCTGATTCTAATTCTGCTTTTCTTGTGATGTTTTCAGAATATGAGTTAAATAAGTAAGGTGATAGGATGCGGCCTTGCCTGACCCCTTTGCCTATTGAGAATCACTCTGTTTCCCCTAATTCTGTTCGGACGGTACCCTCTCATTCTAGGTACAGATTCTGCATCAGGACTATCAGATGTAGTGGCACCCCCATGTCTTTGAGTGCATTTCAAAGCTTTTCATGATCTATTCAATCAAATGCTTTGCTGTAGTCTATAAAACACATGCTGATTCTTTTTTGGAATTCTTTGGTACACTCCATTAGCCATCACATGTTTGTAATGTGCTCTCTACTGCCCTTTCCTATTCTGAATCCTGCTTGCACCACTGGAATTTCTCTATGTATGGTTGCAGTCTATGCTGCAGAATTTTGAGCATTATTTTGCTTGCATATGAGATTAGTGCTATTATCCTATAGTCGCTGCAGTCGTTTGTATCTCCTTTCTTGTGGAATGGCATGTATTTTGAGTGTTTCCAGTCAGTTGGCCACTGCTCTGTTTTCAATATTTGTTGGCATATTTCATTTAGCACTAAAATTGCATCTGTCTGTAAGCACTGTAGCAGTTCAACTGGGATTTCATCTGTTCCTGGTGATTTATTTTTTCCCATTTTCTTTATTACAGATTTGACTTCACTTTTTAGAATTTGGGGTTCATCATCATATGGCTCCTCATTCCAAATATCATTCATTTCCACCTCTCTTTTGTATAGCTCTTCTGTGTATTGCCTCCAGTGTCTTTTTATTTCTTCTTGTTCCTGTATAATGTTCTTTTTTTCTCCCGAGAGCATCCCTGCCCTCAGTTTGAACTTGGCTTTAATTTCTCGGATTTTTTTTTATAGAGTTGCACAAAAATGTGCTTCTTCTCCTTTCTCTTTTATTTGCATCTCTTTTGTCATCATCTGTTACTTTAAAAAATATGTAATATTTTCCATAGGCATATACACTGTACATACATTTCCATTTCCATTCATTTTGAGAGCAGAGAATCTTTCCCACCCAACCAAAGATTCCACTGAGGAACTCTGGCATCATGACAATGCTGCCCCTTTGGAACAGCAGAAATCCACTACTATTCTGTCTGTCCACTACCATACTATTCTGTTGCAAATTATGCTGGCATCATCACTAGTCAGTATGCCTTGTTGGTTAGGAATTCCCTACTCATCACTCATACTTTGCAATGAACATATATTTCATGGGTTGGTTTCACCATCATGAATACTCTTCTTTTTCCTTAACTTCAAATTTGGTGGTGCTGAATCTCTTATCCATTGATCATGGGACTTGTACTGCTGTAACAGGAAATTAGATGTAATGTGACCATAATTTCACTATCAAATATCTTTCTTTTTTTAATTAAATTTTTTAATACATTCTAAAACAAAATATGACAACAAACAGTACACCAAAACAACAATAAATACAGGCAATAACCCAGATAAGGCCCTGAAAATTTTAGATAAAATGTGTATTCAGGGATCCTGAAATACATCTTTAGATTAAAATTTAGCTAAAATTGGAGGGTGACTATAGACTAAATCTTGCTGGATGTATTCAATAAATGGGTACCAAATCTTATGAAAGGTCAATCCAGAGTGTAAGCTTCTCGCTCTGTTATTATCTGCCATTTTATCCATTAACCACAAGTCCCAGAGTCTAGTCCACCATCCTGCAATATTCAACTTTCCAGTTTTCCAGTACTTGGCTATCTCAAGCCTGGCAACAGCCAGAAGCAAACTAACAAGTTCTTTATGCTGCAAGGCTTTATTTTCATTCATATAAATGGAGAACAGGAGCAGGAGTGGTGATAATTGTATACTTTGTTCAGTGATCTTGGAGATTAGTTGTAAAATTTCTGTCCAATACTCATACATTAAGGGACAATCTAGCCACATATGTACAAAGGTTCCCATTCCTTCACAACCCCTCCAGCATTTTGGATGATTGCTTCTCAGCCTTTTGGCTAAGATCAAGTGTAGTATCAAATATCTTTCATTAGACTTTTTGTGCAATGATGAAAACATTGAGCACATCCTAGTTATATTTCTGTGTATGTGTTCAGAAAATCCTTTTAAATGTATAGTAGTTTGGTTTGTGAATATACAAAAAGAAAAGCCAACTTCATGCATAGAAGTGGTTTATTTTAAGTGACTGGTCAACATTTGTGATACCTAAGTATGGCACTTTACAGACCGCCCAAAAAGGGTGGTCTGCCAGCGCTGTCATTTGCTGCATGAAGAAGCCCCAGCGACCAAACTGCGTGACTCCTCCGCGCAACAAAAAGAAGCCAAAAAAGCGGCTTCTTTTTGCGCCATGGAAATGGCGCCCCGAAGCACCAATGGCACACTAGCAGCATCGTTTATGCTGTGCAATGTGCGGACACTAGGCGTCCGTGACATCAAGATGGCGGCACCCGTGTAGAACGGGCGCCGCCATTTTGTATGTGCTCGGCGCATACTAGGGTTAGGGGCATCCGGAAAGGACGCCCCTTTCTAACCCTAGTATGTGCGCGGCACGTACTTTTTGCCCGTTTGTAACGGGCCTATATTACATCCATGATTTAATTAGAATGGGCATTAGAGATTTTTTTTAAAGTGTACTATTAAAGAAAAACTATCTTCCCAGGATCATAACTAATGCTGGATCAGGCATACTTCAGTTAACAAAAATTCTGGCAAAGAAGCTCTTTTTCAAAGTATTTTTATACCCACTTTTTTTCCTCATCATCTTTCTAGCTGGATATTTTTTTTTTTTAAGCATCATTGGCTTTGGGAGAATGGAGAACAGAGACATTTAGTTTCAAGTTGCATCAATGTGTCTCCAGCAAACAATAAAATAAGGTGGACAACAGCTGGATTCCACTCTAGCCAATCCTACTGTGTGCCTGCAAACAACAGGCAACCTAAACAGCAGCTGCCTCTAGGTAGCCATACTGAATGTGCATGAACAGCAAAGTAGAGAGAAAAGCAAAGAGCAGATAAGTCTGTCTCATCAGGTCCCCTCAGAATTATAAAAAGTGTTGATCTACCTGAATAGAAATTTTAAGGAAAATACATAGATAGTGGAGAAAGAAAGAAAAAATGAGTCCTAGATGCATTTTGGAAGAAACTTGCTAGTAGTCCCTAGAAGATTCAAAATGTTTTTGTTTAAGCAAGGCTTAGCTGACCTGGTTGTTCCATTTTACATGTGCAGATTGTTACTTTTGGACAAAAGGCTTGTTGAAACATGTTGAAATGCTCTTCTACTTTTTTGTGTTGTAGGAACCTAACCCTGTTCTTTCCATTGTATTCCTGCCTCTGGTACCAAATTTTCTGTTAAAGAAATAATCTCCCAAAACAAATCTACTTCATTATGTAAGGTATACCTACAGGTATCTGAGGCTCAGTAAGAAGGGCTTGCACACTAGCTCTGTGGTATATGAAGGTCTGAAGGAGTTCCTAGTTTAAAACAGAGTAGGAAGAAAATCAACCAATACAGAATATTTGTTGCTTGCAGAAGATGGAAAGGAGCAATATACTTCAGTTTGTAATTGCTAAGGGCTAACAGTTTGGTGTTCTGCAATTGCTGTTACAGGATTTTGTCATTCTCAATAGCAGAAATGTAGCAACTGTGAGAGCAGTGTTGCATAATGGTTTAAACTTTCGACTATAACTCTAAAGACCAGGGTTCAATAGCCTGCTTGACTACAGAAACCCACTGAGTGATCTTGGACAAACCACACACTCTCAGCCCCAGAAAACCCCATGATAGATTCCCCTTAGGGTATCATAAAGTGGAAATGACTTGAAGGCACACAACAGCAACAGCAGCAACAACAAGCTCAGTGCTTTCAAATGTGGTTCATTTCATTTCATAGTATCCTAGGGCCTTTATATTAGGATCAATCTGCAATTGCTAGAAGGTCTTTGTAACAGTAAGCACGTCAGTGGAAGAGAGTACATGTGCATATATCTGCACATTGCCCTGCAAACATCCAGCAGCCATCCTACCTGAGCGGAGGAGGGAATGAAATCCTGAAGCCTCTTGCACTGGCTCAGGTGAAACCAGTTTGTGAATTGGTTCCTCCTCTTCTAGCACCGTCTTTAAGCAGTAACTATTCCCTCTCGTACAACTAGTGGAAGCATTGATACAGGAAGGCCCACACCATTTACCTGGCTGGAACTAGCTAGTATTTGGCACTTCCTCTCTCAGAAATGCCTCCAGCAATTACTGTTCAACTGGGTCATTGTATAATTTCATTATGGGCCGAAGCAGACAGCCCGGAAGATTAAATCTGCTCCTAAAAGGGTTGGCTCTTGCCAGCTTGGCGCAGCCTCAGCACAGCTTCCGGACACTTTGGGGGCATGCATCATCTAAACAACACACCCACAAAGTGGCTGGAAGCCGCTTTATTTGTCCCATCTGTTTCGAGTCATCACAACTGTGATAGAGGTGGTATTTGAATTTGCTTATTTTCCTCTTCTCCCTCCCCCTCCTCTCAACATTTCCAGTCCTCTGTTATGCCCCTTGGATTGTAACCACAATGGACTCCTGGGCAGAAAAGCAGTATATAAAGCAGCAGAAAACTAAGTATCTTGAAAGGCAAGGTAGAGATTCCTGCAAGGCTTGATTGCAAAGGAGGAAGTACAAAAAAAAGGAGAAAAGAGGATTGTGACCTCAACTTTGACAATATAACCAGGAGCAGCTTCTGAAAGAGAACAATTAGAGGAAACAGATGAAAGGGTCTCTGATCAAAATTTGTGTATTTTTGATACTGGGGACAAGACAAGATTGCCTACTGTCCCCCTTATTGGTTTTAACTGGTCTAGAAATTTTAAATAGCAGAATTAGAGGTGAGTCACAGATAGAGAGCCAGCATGGTGTAGTGGTTTGAGCATTGGACTAGGACTCTGGGGAACAGAGTTTGAATCTCAGCTCGGCCATGGAAACCCACTGGGTGACCTTGGGCAAGTCACACACACAACCCGGACCTGGAACAACTGATGCAAGCTACAGGAAAAGAAATTCCACTACTTTATGAGCCATTTTTGTCTGAAAAGCAGGGTCCAAATGTATTGAGTGAGGGGTATACAACTGTGGCAGTGGTTTGAGTGTTGGACTTTGACTCTGGAGACAAGGTTTCAATTGCCACTTGATTCTTGCCCAGTCATGAAACCTGCTGGGTGATCTTGGGCAAGCCGCATGCTCTCAGATTCAGGGACAGGCAATGGCAAACCCTCTAAACAAATCTTGCCAAGAAGACCCCATGATAGGTTCACCTTATGGTCACCATGAGTCAGAAATATCTTGAAGGCACACAACACACACAGCAGAGAATTGCAGCCCTCCAGATTTTCTTGGCATAGCCAATGGTGAGAGAATATGAGAGTTGCAGTCCAAACATATCTGGAGGGCAATACTTTGACTACTCCACCTTAAGTAATATTAATGTAAAATTGCTTGAACAATGTGCACCTTTTGTTTATTTATCATCATCATCATCTTCATTGATATAGTTGGAGTACTTGGGCAGTTGATATTTTATATTTGCCTGCATCAAATAAGAATAGCCAATACTTCACTGTCTCATGATAAGGGCGCAAGATTGCAACCTTAACATTCACACCTCCACATTATTCAGTTTTGAATATCATTAGTTAGAACCACTGGGCTATGTCAGGCGTGCGCTATGTACCCAGCTCTTGAAAGGGAAATTGTAGAGGAGGAGCGGGATGCAAGCTATTACAGGTTTTTCAAAAGGCTTGGGAGAGGAAGGAACTTACTGAAGTCTTCCTAATTTCCTCCTTGTATTTCTTCTGTTCTTTTCCAAATAGAGAAACAGGCAGAGGAAATTATGAAGTATTGCTCGCTTTGTGATACCTCTCCCTTGTGTTACTTTTAAAGTGTTGTTGTTGTTAACTGCCCTTAAGTTGACACCAATTCATGTCAACCCTGTGGATGAGACACACACCCCCCCCCCCCATCCTCCACTGCTCTGCTTAGGTCCTGTAATTTCAGACATGTAACTTCCCTGATTGAGTCTGTCTATCTGGCATGTTGTCTTCCTTTATTTCTACTATCCTACATCTTTCCTAGCATTATTGCCTTTTCTAATGAGTATTGCCTTCTTGTGATGTGGCCAAAATATGGCAGCCTCAGTCAAATTATCTTGGCTTCCAGGGAGAGTTCAGGTTTGATCTGTTGTAAGACCCCTTTATTTCTTTTTGAACATCCATGGTATCCTCAGCACTCTTCTCCAGCACCATATCAAGTGAGTTGATTTTCTTCTTATCTACTTACTTAACTGTCCAGCTCCGTACATGATGTTGGGGATACAATAGACTGAACAATTCTAACATTAGTGTTCAGTAGTATATCTTTACACTTAGGATCTTATCTAGTTCTTTCATTGCTGCCCTTCTCATTCCTAGTCTTCTTATGTCCTGACTGCAGCCTCCACTCTGATCAAAATTTGATCCAAGATATGGGAACTCTTTAACTATTTCAATTTCCATATTGTCTAGGCTGAATTTATGTAGTTTTTGTTTTCTTTATGTTCAGCATTAAGCCTGCCTTTGCATTTCTTCTTTTACTTTCCTAGTTATTGTTCCAAGTCTGTGATTTCCTCCTATCTTCACTCCTCTTTCTTCTGAGTCTAAACCTGCTCTTATGAAGTTTTCTGCACACAAGTTGAAAAAAAAGAGTGATAAAATGCAGCCTTGCCCGACCCCTTTGCCAACTGGGAACTGTTCTGTTTCTCTATATTCTGTTCTAATAGTAGCATCTTGTCCTAAGTACAGATTTCTCATCTGGACTATTAGATGTAGTGGCACTCCCATGTCTTTAACAGCAAACCATATTTTTTTTTGTGATCTGTGGAGTCAAATGCTATGCTATAAAGCACATGCTGATGTTTACAAATACATCTTAAAAATCTGTAGCAGAGCAAGGCTTGCAATCTCTGTCATGGGGGGGGGGTGTTGCAATGGTGCAATCTGCACCAGGTGACAACCTAGAAGGGGGGTGACACCCAGATGGGCCCTCCCCCATGCCATCCCCATGCCCCCCCATGCACCGTACTCTCACACACTCTGTCCCTGCGCTCCCCCATGCCATCCCCACATGCCATCCCATCCATTTTCTCATCAGGAAAAGGATGGGGATGCATACGTGAAAGGACAGTGCCCTGCCCCAGAGGCCCTGCCCCCTGCACCAGGTGACACCTGGTGTGGGGATGCCACTGACCTCTCTGTCATTGTGCCGCTTCTAATGTTGATGGACTGCAACTTCCATGGCTATTCACTGTTGCCTGTGCTGACTAGGGCTGATGGGAGTTCCACTTAATATCTGGAAGGTCACACTTGCCTATTCCAACTCTATGTGAATTATAGATATCTTTAATATCTATGTTATGCATACAGTGGTGCCTCGGGTTACGAAATTAATTCGTTCCGCGGCCGCTTTCGTAACCCGAAAAGCCTTCGTAAGCCGAATTGCCATAGGCGCTAATGGGGAAAAGCCGCGTTTCGTGCGAAAAAGCCGAAAAAAGCACCAAAAATTTTCTTCGTATCCCGAAAAAACATTCGTAACCCGGAACAATGATTTCCTATGGGATTTTTTCGTATCCCGAAAATTTCGTAACCTGGGTATTTCGTATCCCGAGGTACCACTGTATATCATTTTTAGGCAAGCACAAACATTTCATTCCACAACTCTTTTCAAAGGATCTGGTTATAAATTTATTACAAAGGAAGTTAACAGAGAAACAAATATTATAATAGAGTAATTATATTATATTAGGAGATTTTTGATATTGGGCTTAAATATAGCAATACACCTTGGCATCTAGGCACATGTGCTAAATAACTCTTGCAGAGCTTTATTTTATATATTTTGAAGGATATCATAACATTTGAATAAAGGGGGAAGTTGTTTGGTTAAACTCATGTTTCAGAATAACCTCCATCCCAAGATTTGTTTGCTTGTGGGATTCTATTTATTAGGAAAACACCAGAAAAGCTATTTTGACATATCTTTAATTTGAAGAGGACACAGAAGAGCTGGATAGATGTTATGATTGTGAAATTTCAAGTATATTGGTTCTAACATAGCAGGTTGTTGCTGATTAGCACTTAATATAACCATTAGTTAGGATTCTGCATGGATTCTTGTGAGTGATTTTTAATCACATTGATTACATAGTTAGCAGTAAAAACATTTGTTTTGATTGCCTTTACTTCAAGAGTAAAAAACGTATGGCCCTCTAGATGGGGTTGATCCTCAGCTCTCCTTAGCCCAAGCTATCATAACAGGGTGACCAGATGTCCTCCTTTCCCAGGACATGTCCTACATTTCAACCTTCTGCCCTGGAGAAATTTCAAAATGTCCTCTATTTTGAGCATGACTAGGAAGCATGAATTTATATTTATATTAATGTTTTAGCTGTGTATTTTGTAATGCCCTACATTTTACTAAATATCCTACATTTTGCAATGCCTTGTCCTCCTTTGCAGTTAGGATATCTGGTCATCCTGATTGTGATGGATCTTGGGAGTTGCAGTGCAGCATCTAGGGGCCTGCTTTACTAGAATGTGTACCATTTTCAGAGACTACTCAACCTCAGTAGGTACCTATCTTACTCTTATTTTTGATTGTTTTAAATCACTGGCATAGATTTCTTTGCTCAATTTAATGTATATTGTATAGGTGACATGGGTTTTTAGGACATTTACTGTATACAAAGTTAATACAGTACCAGCTTCCTTGGAGCAAGATCTAGTGGTGGGCTTTTGCAGTCGAAACAGAGGGAATAAGCCCAGAACTACCTCTGGAAAGCCAGAAATCCCCAAAGAGCTACTTGAGAGGGGGTACAAGAGCACAGTGGACCGACTGCAATGGAAAAGGAAAGAAACATTCCACCAGTGGAATGTCGATTTTAGTCACTTAGCACTAAAGGAAAAATAAGCAATCTGAAGCACAGTAGTATGGTCTCTGCTGGTACCATACAATTCTATAATCTCTGGTTCTAACACAATTAAAATACTTCTCATTCTGGTCAAATAGAATGTGGCCCAGCTGCACACAATTTGCAGGAGTTTGGGATTTTTGTGCCCTCCCCCCAGAAAAACACCTTAATCTTCCCCTGTTTTTTTGTTTTGTTTTGTTTTGTTTTGTTTTACCAAAATCGTGTTTTTTACCAGATTTACCAAAATCTGCAGAAATCTACATTATCACACATGTGGCTGTGCATATTTTGCAAGACTGCACAAGAAAGTGAAGACAATTAAACATCTATGTGAATGTGAGAAAATCCACATATACTTACGTGTAGACTAGCTGCGATTCTCAGGTGAGAAAATTGCTTCTAGTCTGTATGCATCCAGTTCAATGGGCTTTAGAAGAATCTTACAGTAAGGAAACGTATGCATATGTGCACCTTCATAGCCATCTGGATGAAGAGCTCCTGATCTGCATTAGCATCTTGTGTAGCATTCTTTAAAAGACTCTTTCTCTCGAGGGAAGATAGCTTCATAATAAGTCTTTTAAAAAGTTAATCTGTCTGCTTCAAGAGCAGCTTTTCAGAACATAACATATTGGGAAATGTTTGAAAATATTTTTAAGAGTGTGGTGATACATTGAAAGAGATAGGACAACCATTCACCTGTGCCAGATTATTATTATTATTATTATTATTATTATTATTATTATTATTATTAACCTTTATTTATAAAGAGACTTTTTGAAAGTAATAAGACAGAACCATTGTAAATCATAATAAACCCACAGATATTGCATTTACTGTCTCTGTCAAAATAGTCTTTGCATAATGATAATGGAAAAGAGGAGAAGTGAGTCACAAAGGAGAAAAATGGTACAAGGCAAAAGGATTAAATAAGCTCTCCTTTGAATCTTTCAACTATTGATGGAAAGATAAAGAGTAACTTAATGAAATTCATGCATTTCTAACTGCTCCCCATTTTACTCAAAACATAGGATCCTCCTGTAGTCTTCTAATAAAATGGGTTGTTAGCTAAGCAAAGTACTAAGACATGTTCAAAATACTACTTTTAGCTTACAAGGCTTTCTAGATGAGCCAGTGTGTCATAATGGTTTGAGCATTGAACGATGACTCTGGAGAGCAGAGTTTGAATCCCCATTCAGCTGTGAAAAACCACTGGGTAACCTTAGTTACACTCTCTCAGCCTCAGAGGATAGAGATGGCAAATCCCCTCTAAAGAAACTTGCCAAGAAAACCCTGAGATTGGGTTGCCTCAGAGTCGCCATAAATCAGAAATGAAGGCAAACAACACACATACACCCACAATACAGTTCAGGACCACCTGAGAAGCCACTTTCTTTCATATGCAATTCTTCCATTCAGAAGCAGATTTTGGTTTACTACAGCTGAGTGAAGCTTGTTTATTTGCAGTGCAGTGGAGGGCCTTCTTTGTTGTGGCACCCTCTATATGAAATAGTCTCCTGAACGAAATTAGACTTCCAGTGTTGGTAGTCTCTGCAGTTAAGTTAACAACTGCTTACTCCGGTATTTTCCTAATTCTTAGTTACCTCTGATTTTTAATTAATTGTTTTTGACAGATGTTGTTTGTATTGATTCATTCTTTTAGCAACTATTTTATTGTATTTGCTTTTGCCGTGTACTACTTTAGGATTTAAAAAAATGCAAAGAGTTGTAGAAATTTTCTTAAATAAGTAGTAATATAAAAGTAGCTGAGGGCCACTATAGAATCAAATTGGGCCACACCCTCTCTTGCCTTCTTTCTTCTCCTCTGTGGTATTTCATTGAAAAGCACCATTTCAGAGATTTGATTGCACTGTATAAATAAAAAGAAACATATGTGTAATATTTAATTCACCCCAAGACACAATTTGTATGATTCCTTAAGTGTCAGGAAACTGAAATGAATGTCGGTCTGAAAAAAAGACTTTTTAAAAAAAATGTTTTAAGAGAAATGTCATATATCTATATATAATGCCAGTCATAACCAGCATAATGTAGTGATCTGAAAGTTGGACCACGGTTCCAATTTCTACTCAGCCGTGGAAACCCACTGGGTGACCTTGGCCAAAATACACTGCCCCAGCCTCAGAGGAAGGTAGTGGCAAACCCTCCGTGAAGAAATCTTGACAAGAAAACCCTGTGATACTTTCTCCTTGAGATCACCAGAAGCTGGAAATGACTTGAAGGCACACAACAACAAATCCCAGCCTATTGTAATGTTCTTAATGCAAGTAATCTTTAAAATTAGCCTGGTGAGATAGAAGTTGTGTTGTGATTCAGATGTTGCTCTGTCCCAATCACCATTTTAAAGAACACAGTTTTGATCCTCCTTTGCTGATCCTTCAGGTAAAAAAGCATAATTGTTATTCATTTTTAATCACTTTCAGTTATTCGCTTTTAATCAACTGGTGCTATTGACTTGGGCCATCTACCTGCAAAGGAACACGTAATCTTTAATAGCTAGGTTTCCATTCATCTTTTGTTTGATCTGTTCTGCAGAAATTATAGTAGACAGGGTGAACAATAAGAAATTCCAGTAGGAGAATAAACAATTCCGGATAGAAACAAAACAAAACAAAACACCACTGGAAGACTTAACATTGTTTTTATATGGCTGGGAAATAGGGTTCACAGGGGGTAGGGTTGATCACCTTCTATAAGTTCTGAGTAGATGTTCAATCTGACTGACATCAGAACCAGCAACTGAGGGTGAGCACAAGGGGCTTCAGGGGTATTTAGCCTTCTTGTGGTAAAATAGCCAATTTTAACATAGAATTTCATGTTCCATGCCAGAATCTTGTTGGTGCATTATGCTTTTTCCATGGTCATTCAGTGGTGGTGTAGGAAGGCAGACAAACTGCTGGCTCCAAGCAGTCTTATTTGTCTAATGCCTTACTTCCAGGGTGACCAGAGGTCCTCCTTTTACCAGACATGTCCAACACTTCAACCTTATGCCTGGGCGTCCAAGAGGAATGTCAGAATGTCCTCTATTTTGAGCCATAAAACCTGTCTTTGTATCATTCAGTGCCTCAAAAGGCAAGCAACAGGTGGTTCAACATTTATTACTGCCACCACTACTGCAACCAGTTTGTTGGTTTTCACCAAGCAATAAACATAACCAAGTTGTTTAGCCTGTAACAATACACCCTACTAAAAAAACTGTTGAAAGTCCCAGAGAGGAAGGAGTGAGAAGACTGTCACTGACCATGTAGTGATTTTGTGATGGAGGAACAGAAAAGAAAGGAGGATCTGGGTTGTTGAAGCTGATCAAGGAGAAGGAGCAGCAAAAGTGTGAGATTTGGGTTGAGGAAGAAGCAGGAGAGATGAAAGAACAAATGGGAAAACTACAGATGAAAGGAATAATGTAAATGTAGATCCAGTCAAGGGTTTGTTGTTAGTAAAGTACAATTTTAAACATTTGTTCTGCTCAGAGTTCTATAAGTATCTTACAAGCCAACAATTTTAACGAAGATAAATTCATCAAAAAATATGGTTGAATACATAATAAAATTCAGTATATTTATATAAATAAAATAAATAAAAAATTTATTTCTATCCCGCTTTTTGCCAGGCAATCAAAGCAGCGTACAACAGGTTAAAATACATCCATATACACACGATGCCCCCCCTTAAAACAAGATTAAACAATGTAAGATTAAAAACTACATATTAAAACCGACTAAGCTAAATAAAAGTCATCATGGGCAGAGTTCACTGGATGGGAAATCTTATTTGTGGCCGAGCATTTTATTCCAGGAAGGCTTGCTGGAAGAGATCCGTCTTAATGGCCTTTTTAAAGCTCTCTAGATTGGTAATTTGATGGATCTGGTCCAGCAGGCCATTCCATAAGTTGGGTGCGGCTGCAGAGAATGTCCTCTGGGAGGTCGCCGTCAACCTGGTCTTTAAGGGCTGTAATAAATTCCTCCCAGAGGACCTGAGTGTACGGGGTGGATTATATGGATGCAGGCGATCCCTTAGATAGGTTGGGCCCAAGCCATGTAGGGCTTTAAAGGTGATAACCAACACCTTGCACTGTGCCCGGAAACTGATAGGCCGCCAGTGGAGTGACTTCAATATTGGTGTTATATGGTCACTCCTTGCTGTTCCTGTGACCAACCTGGCTGCCATATTCTGTACCAACTGGAGTTTCCGGACTAGGCACAAGGGTAGCCCCATGTAGAGCGCATTGCGAAAATCAAGTCTTGAGGTTACCAGTGTATGTACTACAGTTTCGAGGTCACCCTGTTCCAGGAAAGGGTGCAGCTGGTGTATCAGCCGAAGCTGATAGCAGGCGCTCTTGACCGTCGCATTCACCTGATTCCTCATCTGAAGCAATGGGTCAAGAAGCACCCCCAGACTGCGAACACAGTCCTTTGAGGGGAGCGTGAGCCCCTCTAGGACTGGAGGTTGCAGCCCAATCCCTGGTTTGGGGGCCCCTACCATAAGTACCTCCGTTTTGTCTGGATTCAACCTGAGCTTGTTTTCCCTCATCCAATCCATTACTGCCTGAAGACACTGGTTGAGGGGAGAGATGCCATCTGTCATTGTCGCTGATGACCGGGACATGGAGAAGTATATTTGGGTGTCATCAGCATATTGATAACACCCGGCCCCATATCCACGGGTGATTTCTCCCAGTGGCTTCATATAGGTGTGTGATGACTGAGGGCCCCCCAGTCATCTGGGAACTTCTCCTGAACCATAAGGGGTTAATCAAGGGGAGGTACATGCTAATGAGAGCTGACATCACATGCTAATAGCTGTGACATCATAGCTGATGCAAGGTCTAACTGACCAATCAGAGAGTAGGACCGCGAGATTCAAGAATTTTCTATGGAAAATCTTTAAAAAGGCTTGTGCAGCCATGCAGTCCTTTGTCTCTCTCCCTCTCTCCTCTGGGGGGGGGGGAACCAAGTCTCTCCCTTGATCCTCTCCTGAGGGGGGAACCAGATGCTGTCTCTTTGAGTCTGGGAGCCATAGACTCAGGGGAACACAGGTCAAGAGGCAAGGGGCCCTCCCTGCATCCAGGAACTCAAAAGGACTACAAATCCCATCTTCTGTGAGTAGTTAGCTAGTGCGTTTAGGCCTTTTGTTATTTTCAACAATGGCTTGTCTGGAATGAACTCTGTAACTATGTTCTTTGACCTGCAAGGCAAAGGGGCTTTGCAAGAGTGATATAAATTCTTTCTATCCTATTCCATCCCTTTTTAAAATAAACTTCTTTCTTAAAAAGCATCTGCTATCTCTCTGCTCCTATGCACGCGCCTTAACTCGGCTACTGGTTGTTCTGGGTTGGCAAGAAAGGAAACTAGATCTCTCTCTCTATTCCTCACAAGTCCCAGTGTGTGTGGGGAAGGGGTAGCTGTGGAGCTACTATAAATATAATTTATAGTTCATTCACTGGGTGGTGGCAGCGAAAAGTTCTTTGGTGCCTTGAGGGACACCACAATTAAGCTCTGTTTTTGAAGAGCAACTGTCCACGAGCACCACCCTCTGGATAGCTGTAAATAGACCATATGAAACAAATTCTTATTTATATTAGTGATTCTAACTTTTATTTGGTAATACCCTTCATTTTCTTGAATGTCCTACATTTTGTGGTGCCCTATCCTCCTTTGTGATTATGACATTTGGTCACTCTACTTACTTACTTCATGACTGCCGTGCCTAGAGTAGAAATGCCTAGAGATGTGTTCTCTGTGGGCATTTCTAGGTCCTCCAGTGTGATTCTATGATATGCTTGGGCCAGAAGTTGTTCATCTGCAGGTTTCAGGTTGCTACAGGAGGTCTTGGAATGTAACCCCAACAGATACAGGAGTCATACTGTACTTGTATTTATTGCCCCGCTTGTATTAATGGAAACTTTGGAAAGTGCAATTTAGACTTAGAAATTACACTTCTAGTATTTCTACTTCAGTAGTAACTTTCTGCAGCTGCATATGAAAAAAAAACAGAGATAAACTGTTGAGTTGATCCTGGATAATTTATCTATTTCCAACAACAATTTGAGAATCCAATAAATTCTGCCAGAGCCGGTACAATGCTTTCTAACAAATTTTCATTTTGTGACTTAGGCAGTCCTCTGAATTTTAAACATTTTTGTCTTTTGTCTCTTTTGTCAAGAGTCTTCCTCAATCTTCTAGGGGCCCATTCACATTCAGAAATAACCCAGTGTGGAAACTGGGTTATTTCATTCATTTGCCCCAATCCAATCTGTCCATGGCATTAATTTGCCATGATCGAATCTCTCCATGGCATTTTATCCCAGATTCACGTTCACACTTGGAACGTGGTAAAATGCCATGGAGGATTTGATCCTGGTAGTCGGCAGATAAGGAGGAGGAAGAGGAGATCGAGGGGGAGGAAGGCTCCAAGGCAGGTACAGAGGGAACAGATGAGAGGGAGGAAGAGGAGGATGCTGTCAAGGAAGGCTGATCCAGGGCAGATGCGGGAGACAGAGGAAGAGGAGGGACAATAGATGCCACAGTGAGGGCAGGAGGAAGAGGAAAAGTAGTAAGAGCAGGTGGGGGAGAGGAGGAGGAAAAAAGAGGAGGGAAGAAGAGCAGAGTGAATGTGATCGATATGTAAGTTCCCATTGGCGGTGCTCGCAAAAACCTCGGCTCTTTTAAAAAGAACCTCTTTTTTCCCTGTCTCAAAAACCCCCAGGTTTAGGGGGATTTGCACCGGGCCTCCCCGAATTCGGGTCAGGCAAACCCGGTGCAAATGTGAACTATCCCCAGGAAAAACCGACAGAAGTGTGAACTTCCCCAATTTAAACTGGTTTGGAAACCAGTTTATTTTTCAGTGTGAATGGGCCCACAGTCTGTCTGTTTTCATTTAGATTTTTCTAAAGTTTATGTTTTGTCTTGAAGGTTGGACTTATGTAATTATTTGAATCATATCATCTGACATTTTTCCCAACTTCCTTCCAAGGTTATCCAACTAAGCTGGCATACTCTTGAGAAGAAGAAAAAATGTTTTGCAGAGTGGACAATTTGTTATGTACTATGAAAAGGGGATGGAATTTTGTTGGAAATGTATGTCTTTGTAAGTGGACTTATGTCTGTAGAAATTAGAAATGTGAAGTTCTGTAACATCCATCTCTAGTAAAGAGCTGCTGTTACCTTGTTACATAGGAGAGCTAGCAAAGTGATTGGCGCACATTGATCCTGTTGTGCCTAAGTCTTGTTGTGCATTGGTCTCACTGTGCATCCAAACACCAACCAGGCAGTACCAATGAACACTGGACCACTCTTGCTGCTGGTTTGTTATATGTCTTCACAATTCGCTAACAGGATTTGTAGCATCTCTGCTATGTAGCTAAGTATATGCAAAGTTATGTAATGTAGACTGTGATAGAAAATTCTTGCTAAGATTTTTTTTATATAATCTTATTCTCTACTGCAATTTATATTGATTCAGATGTCACAGCTTTGGTGATGTATGAGGAAGTTTATTTGCAAGTACAGATCATGTCAATTGTCATATGTGTTTAGCTTATTAATATTTTCCTTGAGCTAATAAGCTTAAATGATGAGGCTGTTTCTGTCATGGTGCCAAGGTTTTAGAACATTGTCTACACATTTTTAGGAACATCGAGTATATTTTTAAAGGGAAAAAGGGGGATAGAAATAAATGCACATTATAATGCACAAAATTGCCCTTAACATTTTACAGAGTTTTATCTAACTTTTAAAATATTTTAAAAAATTCTGCTCTACCTTTCCACCTTCTAGTCAAATGTTTTCAAAGTGGTTTACAGTAATATTTAAATAAAAATACAAATGTTAAACAAACATGGATACACAAGCTATAGAACCACAATTTTTAAAAACAATAACTTGTTCATTAAGGATGGTCACTTTCATCTGGCCCCTGAAACTGATAGGATTAAGTATCCGACACATCGCCTTAGAGTGGGCATTCCAGAGCTTGGTTGTGACTGCAAATAAGGCCAAATCTCCCATTATCAACCTTCTATCCTCCAAAGATAGAGCCATGGAGAAATGCCTCACTAGATCACCTCAACAAATGAGAAGCCTCATATGGAATTAGGTGATCCTAGCAATTCCTTATTCCTGAGCTACAGTGACATCACTACAGGATACAGGAATGTGGACTGCACCAGTTGACACTATCAGAGACGGTGACACCAGACAGTAGAGAGGCATCCCAATCCCCCCCCCCCCAAAAAAGAAAAGGGAAATTCTTTTTGATATGTTGCTCCCCTTAGGGGAGGTGAGGATGGGGGTGACCTTTCTTTCTGCCCCCCCCCTTCTGCATCCTTCCCTTCCCAATTTGTTTTGCTCCTTTCTGCCATTGTCCTCTGATGGGAGGGGGTGGACTTTACATTGTGACTTCTCTGTCCTTGAGGGTGGAGATCTTTGTAATTAAAAACACTTCTTGTTCAGGGGGGAATCCTGTCTTTGCTGCCTTGGCAGGATGCTAGGTTCTCCAGAGTGAGAATCTTTTGCTCATCTGAACCCCAAGGAGGTCAATGGTGGCATCATGAGTCATCATACTGGATGACACTAACCCTAATGATGCCACTGCTTTATCACTTAAAACAAGCACTTTGCCTTATACCACAGGAAGATAGTAAGGCTGTCTTAGAACTAGCAAGATATGTTTTAATTGATTTGTACTACTAAGCAATATAGCTGCCATATTTTGAACCCAATGAAATTTCCTAGTAAATGTATAACACACTTCATTTGTGTCAGTCATGATAGGAAGGTTATCTCTGTCCAGGATCTCACTCCAGCACACAAGCTGAACTGCTAAAAGGCACTTTAGATAACCAAACAGTCCTAGAGACTGGAATTATTCTTAGCAGAGATGGGATGTTATTTCTAAAAGGATGACCAAAACATACAAGCACCTCCTCCTGGTTTTAAAAAATATATATTGTAAGGAAAGGGAAGGGAGTAGTGCAAACCCCTTACTTGGCTTGTGATGGGAGAAGATGTTCAGAAACGTTACTCTGTAGTTGTTTTCACTTTTGCAGACAGCATAATAGTTTACCTACTACTGGTTTCCTATTGCCACAGGGTATTTCTTGTTTTTGCTTTTTGGGAACAGTTTGGTGACTTACATAATCTAAAGCTTATGTCTGTGAGAAAGAAGAAAGTCTAGTTGTTCATGGCTTCGAGACATTTTATAAAAAGATATCTCTTACCATGAGCAATCTCTACAAAAACAGTGACCACGCAAACACTTAACCAGAACTATGTCTACTTCAGGTTCACAAGACATAGAATGAAAAAGATTAAAAGATTTTCAACCTTGCTTTTAAAAAATTACTTTCCTGAATATTTAATTGGAAGATACAAATTGCAATGGGAAAATTTCCTGGTGACAGGCGATCTCTCTCCTACAGTTGTCAAATAAAAGCCAAACAAATTATTATCAAATATTTGTCACTGAAATGAAGGCAGACTAGGTTTTTGCTAGTCTCTTGTGCAGTACAGGGCAAAGTAAGTCATAAGGTGAAGAAAATTAATCTTTGAAACCAAGCACATTGGACAGCTTCCCGTGGTCCAATGTTACATTCCTCCAAGGTCTGTTAAGGCCACTACTGAAGGAAAAATGGAACAGCTGGAATGGAGAACAAAGCAGTCAGCGGCACCCCATGAAGGAAGGAAGGAGTGAGCTTTAGAAAACAGCTGATAGGGCTAAATTCAGCTTGTTTTTTCCCCCCCCTGTTCAACAGTTCTTGTGCCATGGCAAATAAAGGATGGACACACAGATTTGTATCTCTGTTTGGTTTACAGGACTCATTGAGTTTGTTTTGAAAAGAGCTGTGGGAAAAGGTAGACATATCTAAATCACATTTTCCCTGTGCTGATGGAACCCCTAGAGAGATCTGCATTGTGACCAACCCACTCTACCCCGGTTCTCTGAGCATAAATACCACAGTGCTTTAGCCAGGGACATTTTAGCAGTACAACACACTCAGCAGGATGTTTTTTTCACAGTGCATGAAACAAATTTTAGTTGTGGGCCCCTTTTACGTCTGCAAATTCTCTTCAGTGTGCTGGGATCCTTTTAGCATTAGTAGATACAACTAGCATTAGGACAGGGCATATAAAAATAAAACCATTTTCCAGTGGATGAGATTCTCCTGGTGTTTCACTCATGTAATTGTCTTTTGAAAATGGAAATACAGGGAAGGAATGGGAAAGTATGACATCAAGCCTTATGAAAGTGTAAAACAAATCGTTATAAAGTCCCTCAGGTTAGCTATATAGGATTATTTCTATATATGTTTCACTTTCAGATTTCATCTTTTTTGATATGTTCTTTTAAAAATGGAACACTGGGTAGGATTATGAGCTCAATTTCCAGTGACATAACTAATGACATAACTGCGATGCAATCTGGGGCACAGTAAAACCTTGCCCCAAGACACTGGGTCACCAACGGAAAAGGAGAGCAAGCTGTTAGAAATACACCATCTAGCTCTAAGCCAAAAAAACAAAACAAAACATGGTGTTCTAGGCATATATTTCTCATGGTTCACAAAATGGAAGAAGGAAAACAAAGTCTTCTTTTATTCTCATGTTTTCTCTTGTCTTTTCCACAAAGCCTGGGTGGTAACAAACATCCATTCTGAAATGCCCTTCTATGGGCAGCTAGGCAGGCCCTCACCCTGCTTGCCTTTTGTCAGTAAGCTAAGAAGTTTTTATTTAAGCAGATATTTAATATATAATCATCCCAGGGTGGTTTTTGTTGTTGTTGTTAAGGGGGTGTTTTGGTTGTGTCTTTTAGCTTTTTTCCCCTTTCTGACAGTACCAGAACTTCTAATTAATTAGATTTACTGCAGCTAAGTACTACTTATGGAAAAACAAAGTCTGGTAAAATTACTTTTTAGAGAATTCTTGGAATTGTAGTCTCATAACTTTTCCAAGGTAAAGATATACAGTGCACCCACGTCATACGCTGGCGCAATATACATGGAAGGATAATGGCGCACCCCGTGGAAGGGGTAATGGCGCATGCGCCGTGAGTACAAGCCCCATTATTTTTAATGGGTTTTGAGCATACACAGAATTCCTCTTACACCGGGGGGGGGGTGTGTTCCAGAATGGATCCCCCGTGTAAGGGAAGGGCCCACTGTACAACTAAGCACAAAAGTTAGAATTGTATAAGCAATTGTATTCCCCATTACCATGTATGGATGTGAGAGCTGACAGTTAAGAAAATGTACAAAAAGAGAATAAATTCATTTGTGATGTGGTGCTGGAGAAGATTGCTAAGGATACCATGGACAACAAAAAGAACAAATAAATGAGTCCTAGAACAGAACAAACCAAGCCTGAATTTTCCCTGGAGGCAAAGATGTCTAAACTGAGGCTGTCATACTTTGACCATATCATGAGAAGGCACGAACCATTAGAAAAGACAATAATGCTAGGAAAGGTTGAGGGAAGAAAGAAAGGAAGACCACATGCTAGATGGATGGACTCAAGGAGATCATGAGTATGAATCTGCAAGATCTTAGAAGAATAGTGGAGGATAGGGAGTCTTGGAGGTGTCTCATCCACGGGGTCACCTTGAGTCGAGATAGACACCAGGGTGATTAACAACAAAAACAACAACAAACTTTTCCAAGTTTGGAATAGACACTTTCAGAGGCTGAGTCTATCAATGGCTATTAAGCGGCTCAGGATTAAAGGAACAGAGACATGGTTCCAAATGTAAAATGTCAACTTTATACATGAACCCACTCTGTTTAATGCAGACAAAATTGTCTCTAAAACAATTAGAATGCCCCACTAGGACCTTTAGCTAAACACTTTAGATGAACTTATTTGTTTGACTGCTCCGAACATTACTTTGCATTAATTCTGCTAATTTATCACATCCACCATGTGATAAACTGATTCCACACATAGAATCATAGAGTTGGAAGAGACTGCAAGGGCCATCCCCCTGCCATGCAGGAAATTTCAATCAAAGCATCCCCGACAGATAGCCATCCAGCCTTTCTTTAAAGAGACTCCACCACACTCTGAGGGAGTGTGTTCCACTGTCAAACAGCCCTTATTGTCAGGAAGTTCCTCCTAATGTTGAAGTGGAATCTCTTTTTCTGTAGCTGGCATCTGTTGCTCCGGGTCCTAGTCTCTGGAGCAGCAGAAAACAAGCTAGCTCCCTCCTCAATATGACATCCCTTCAAGTATTTAAACAGGGCTATCATATCACCTCTTAACCTCCAAGCTAAACATCCCCAGATCCCTAAGGCATTCCTCGTAGGACATGGTTTCCAGACCCTTCACCATTTTAGTTGCCCTCCTTTGGACACACTCCAGTTTCTCCATATCCTTTTTGAATTGTGGTGCCCAGAACTGGACACAGTATTTCAGGTGAGGCCTGAACAAACAGAATAGAGTGGCACTATTACTTCCCTTGATCTAGAGACACTATACTTCTATTGATGCAGCCTAAAATCACATTGGCCTCATTAGCTGCTGCATCGAACTGTTGACTCATGTTCAACTTGTGGTCTACTTGGACTCCTAAATACCTTTCACACATAGTTTCCTTCAGCCAGGTGTCTCCCATCCTATATCTGTGCATTTCATTTTTCCTCCCTAAGTACAGTACCTTACATAGAGAGATGAAAAGGAATACACTTAGAAAATGGTAAAATACTTCACTGTATATCTAAACAGATAATGTATGTCTTTCAGACCTATTGGCCTACATCATCCACAAATAGCATGGCTAATGTTAAGAGAGTTTGTGAGAGTTGTCAAATGAAACATCTGCAGTAGCCAAGGTTTGTCTGTCAGTGCTCTATATAGAGTTCATTGTTGTTGTCAATTGCCTTTTAGTCGACCCCGACTCATGGCAACCCTGTGGATGAGACATCTCCAAGACTGTTTGTCCTCCACTGCTCTGCTTAGGTCCTGCAAGATCATATCTGTGACCTCCCTAATAGAGTCTATCCATCTAGTATGTGGCCAACCTCTCTTTTTGCTTCCCTCCACCTTTTCTAGCATTGTCTTGTCTAATAAGTCTTGCCTTCTCATGATGTGTCCAAAGTACAAAAGCCTCAGTTTGATCATCTTGGCTTCCAGGGAAACTTCAGGCTTGATCTGTTAAAGGACCCATTTGTTCAACTCTTTGGCCATCCACAGTATCCTCAGCACTTTTCTCCAGCACCGCATCTCAAATGAGTTGATTTTCTTCTTATCTACTTTCTTCATTGTCCAGCTCTTGCAGCCATTGATGGGGAATACTATGGCTTGGACGATTCTAACCTTAGTGTTCAGTTGTATATCCTTATTCTTTAGAATCTTATCTAGTTCTTTCATAATTGTCCTTCCCATTTGTAGTCTTCTTCTTATTTCTTGACTACAATCTCCTTTTTGTTCAATGTTTAATCCAAGGTATGGGAACTCTTTTACTATTTCTATTTCCTCATTGTCTAGGATGAATGTATATAATTCTTCTGTAGTCATTATTTTTGTTTTCTTTATGTCCAGCATTAAGCCTGCCTTTGCACTTTCTTCTTTCAGCTTCCTTAATAAACATTCCAAGTCTGTGATGTTTTCTGCTAGTAATATGGTGTCATTCATGTATCTTAGATTGTAGATATTCCTTTCTCCTTCTTTACTCCTCATTTTTCCAAGCCTAAGCCTGCTCTTCATAAGATATTTCCTGCATACAGGTTGAACAAATAGGGTGATAGAATGTAGGCTTGCCTGACTGCTTTGCCAGATGGGAACCATTCTGTTTCGCTCTAGTCTTTTCTAACAGCAGCCTCTTGTCCTAGGTACAGATTTCTCATCAGGATTATCAGATGTGATGGGACTCCAAATCTTTTAAGAACCACCCATAATTTTTCATGATCTATGCAGTCAAATGCTTTGCAGTAGTTTATAAAACATAATGCTGATCCCCTTCCCCCCCTGGAATTTCTTGATGCTCTCCATTAGCTATCTTATGTTTGTAGTGTTGTCCCTGGTGCCTCTTCCTTTCCTGAATCCCACTTGCACCTCTGGGATTTCACTCTCAGTGTATGGTTGGAGTCTTTGTTGCAGAATTTTGAGCATAATTTTGATTGCATGGGAAATTAGTGCTGTGGTCCTATAGTTGCTGCAGTCTTTTGTGTCTCCTTTTTTGTGGATGATCATTTCCAATCTGTTGGCCACTGTTTTGTTTTCCAAATTTGTTGACATATATTGGTTAACACTAGTGTTGATTCTATCTGTGTGGATTGTAGCAGTTCCATTGGAGTGTCATCTCTTCCTGATGATTATTTTTCTCAGATACTCTTATTGCAGCTTCCATCTCATATCTGAGTAGGAAAAACAAGCACATGTGAGATGACCCTTATGACATCAAACTGTATCGTGTGTTTTATTTATCCCCACCGAAATGAATCAAACTAATTCTTCAGAGTAGGGCCTGTAACTCTGTCTGCTAACTTGAAGCCCTGTTCACTTCTAGGGCACATAATATTTTGTACTAGTGGATTTTGTGGATATGTTGTACAAACATGGTGCATGCAGCTGTTCATGTATTATGATGCTACGAGGGAATATAGATAAAATAAGAGGAAAATATTAGGAAAGTGTAAAATAATCCTCCATTCTTTCATGTACAGTATATTTTGATACAGAAGGGAATATTAATGGGTCTATTTTATGCAAATCACTTATTGCACTGGAGTTGTGGATAAAAAAAATTGGCTGTTTCTATCAGAAATTGATTTTATTTTCTAGGGAAAATTTCCCATATTATATAAAACGGGTCTTGATTTATTTCAGGGTTACATTTACTTGATGTAAATGGAGACGGCTGTAAACAAGGAGAGCCTTGTCTTCTTACCGTTCATAACTCCATACAGCCTCACTCCCTGATCTCACTCTATTACTGTTTGACTGGAGATACCAAGGATTGCTCCTGGGACCTTTTATGTACAACAGTCTACAAGACTGTCTGTCTACAAGAGTCTACCACAAAGCTACAAAGTATCTTTGTCAGTAGCAATTTAATCCAATCTCCCCAGTCTAATAGCTGAGCCACACTGATTTCCTCCCTTTTAACTATTTCCTCTCCCCAAATGCTTTTTTCTCCTATCTACCATGCTGTGTCATTCCTTTCTCTCGTTCTATCCTCCCATGCTTTTTCAAAAGCACGAGTTCCCAGCTTATCAGAAGCTCTTCTTTGCTGTCTGCAGGAGAGAAGATATTAAGGAGGCTACAATGTTCTGCACCTGGCCAGGAATGTTCACAGAGAAGCACAGCTTCCTCCTAAACAGCATGAAAAGGCAGCCAGTCTGCAGGGTGGGTTGCTGGCTGGGGATGGGGCTCCCCAGTGCAGATGTTGGAAGAATTTTTCATTCCATTTCTCAAGGAAATAAATGCTCCCTTGTTGGGAATCCAGCTTGTTGTTCTTTGGTAGACTTCCCCATCTTACTTCCTTTGACTTGAGTTGCACGTGTGGATTCTGGTATAGTCATGTCCTGCAATGGATTGCTAATTTTGTTTTGTGGATGCTTTACACTTACCACAACTTGGGGAAGGCAATTTGGGCTGGATTTGTGCAAGATGGAATTAGCATCTGTGTGGCTGTTTCCTGCTTTGGGGATCACCATAGAGGATCTGGAGGGCTGAGGCATTTGGAATACAACCAGCTTGGGGACCTTTCATCAGTGCCTCACTCCTACATGGTTGTGAGAATCACACAGTGGCTTCTGCCCCTGTGGATTCCACAGGCTGCCACTTTACAAGTCCCCCTCAGTAAACAGACTGGGATGGATTTCTTTAGATGGTGGGTAGGCCATCCCATACATGGATCCCTGTCCTATGGTGTGCTAAGACTCTAACAACTGTAATCAGTATGTTTGTTGCCATTTCAGCTCCAGCACTGTCTCCTGTGTGTGTTGATGGGGTTCCTTTCATCAAGCAATTTTTCATCATTGTTAGATTGTCTTCTTCTTTCTTTTTTCTTTTTTACTATCCCCATTTTTTTTTGGGGGGGGGGAACAGTAACACTACAACCTTTCTTTTCTCTTTTGACCTAGAGAGGAAAAACGTAACTGGCTTTCTTTAACTTACTCTTGCTTTGAAAACCAGTGACTACATTCTTAATACACTGTCTTTTAGCCTTCCAAATCTCATTAACACTAATGAGTATTATACAGTTTAAAATGTACTGCCTCAACCTGTGAATGTGACCCCATGGTGCTATCTCTGTTTTCATAAGCTTCTGCTATTTTGAGAGAAAAGGTGTAGTCAGTTTGGGCTCTGCTATAACCAATGAAATTCAGTTCTGGTATAACTGAATTATGCTTTTATAGCCAAGTGAGCAGACTATATTTTATACAGATGCAACTCTGTGCATATTTATTCACAAGTGAATCCCATGGCGTTTAATGGAACTTACTCTATAATAACTGTGTTTAGGATTGCAGTCACAGCTGAAATAAAAATGTAGTCCTGTAGTTTATTCAAAACTAAGCTTTACTAAATTAAATTATATTTATTGTCAGGTATTTATTGGTAATATTACAGCCTAAGTAAGTAAAAGCATGTTTCTGCTTCTTCATCTGATGTTGCCATCTAAAAATGTGACATAGAAGGCATGTCGGCCTTTGTAAATGGTGTGAGCTATGGTGTGTATGGCAGGGGGTGAAGGATCTCTAAAATTACACAAAAACACATTCTATGAAGGTAAACAAAGACAGATCCGGATCTTTGTTAGTACTAAGCATGCCCCATGCTACCTTGTCTTTCTCCCTCTCTTATTTTTTTACATGTTAGAATTGAGATTGGCATCATGAGTCACAGGGTCTAGACTCAACAACACTGTATACACAGCCCTAAATTCTATTGGTAATCCAGTCTAGAATAGAGCTGTTGAATAATTTGCTGGATGACAGCCAACATTTACATAAATCTCATTGATTTAATGGGCCTGTTCAAGTTAGGACTACCAATAGTATTCAAGCCAGAAGGCACACAACCAGCCTATCAGACTGGAAGATTTCAGCTGGCACAAAGCCATCCAGTATCTTTGTCAGTAGCAATTTAATCCAATCTTCCCAGTCTAATAGCTGAGCCACACTGATTTCCTCCCTTTTAACTATTCCCCACTTTTAAAATATGAAAGGATATAAAATTAATGTAGAAACAAAAGGTCTTGAAAATGTTGTACATAGTTCTAGTGTATAAACATAGAAAGAGTTCTGCTGGATCAGCCCAAATGCCCCTCTAATCCTGCATCTTGTTTCATACAATGGCCTGTTTTCAGGAAGTCCAAAAGTAGGATGTGATGGTAATAGACATTTCCCATTATCATTCAAAAGCATGCTCTCTCTGATCCTGAAGGTAATAGATAACCAATAGCCACTAATAACCTCATCCACCATGATTTTTTCTAATCTTGTTTTAAAGACAGCCAAATTAGTAGATATCACCATACATGCATTGTTGGATTGCAGCCTATTTCTGTAATTGAGGTATAGTATCCCGGCCCTGGCTTGTAACTCTGCTATACAAACCATTTCATACAAGACCATCAAATCTTTCTTAATTTTCTTGCGTTAAGCACCACATAACCAGTAAATTTGAAGCTGAAATTGGGAAAATCCTCCCTGATACTTAGAAGCTCTTTCCTTACTATGGCGGGGTACAGACCGCCGCTTTGCGGCGGTCTGCCGCCGCCGCCAGTAGGTCCGCGGGGGAGCCGGAGCCTTCAGACGGCCCGACTCCCGCGCGGACCGAAAAAAGAAGCTCCAAAATGGAGCTTCTTTTACCGTCGCGTTTGCGACGTAGCGAGGCGCCAGGGGCGCGTTCGCTACGTCACAAGCGGCGCGACACATCTAGACGCTGTGCGTCCAGTACGTAAAGATGGCGGCGCCCATGTAGAAGGGGCGCCGCCATCTTGTACGGACGGAGTCCGTACTAGGCCCAGGGGCGTCTATAAGAGACGCCCCTTTTTTAAAATGGGACGTCCGGAGGACATCCCAAATGCCGCTGCAGAAAGCACAAATGCAGTGGGCCCACCACATCAGCTGGCTAGCAATCCACAGACTGAAGTGTCCACATATTGCCATGCTGTACTGACTCAGACATGATTACATCACCACACATTGGATAAAATGAGACACAAGTATCCATGTTTTTTCCCTGTCCATGGGGGCCCCAGAACCAAACCCCCATGTAATGTAATTACCACTAACTTTATACCTCCATTAATGAAGTAGATGTGTCCCAGGGCATTATTTCTTTACCAGAAATGTTGGTATCTGAGACAGAAATAACATGATTACACCACAAAAAAGAAGCACACTTCAACATTTCAGCAAACATTTTATTCAAAACTAACAACATGCATAGGTGAAATGAAACAACCAGGTCAGATAAGCCTTGCACAAGTAAACAAAAACATATGAACCTTCTAGGGACCATTTGAAGGCTTCTTTCAACATTCACCCAAGAATGACTTTTTGATTTCACCATCCTCCACACACTTTATGGTTTCCATTTTTATGGCAGATTTATATATCTATGCTTTTAAAATATACTAGTAAGGCAGGTTTAGCTAGTAAGGCAGGTTTATAAATAAAGAAGTATTAAGTATTTATCTTTTCTCCTGTCTTCTCTCTCTCCCTCTCTCTCTTGTTCTTCACACATGGTCAGTGAGGGATTCTGGAGGCAGCTGCTGTTTATCTTCCCTGTTCTAAGCAGGTACACACAGTAAGACTGGCTTGAGTGGAATCCCATCCTTTCCCAGATCAAGCTTTATTTCATTGTTTACTGCAGATATTCTGCACTCTGACACCAAAAGTATGTGTTCTCCAGACTTCCTCCAGCATCCTCCCAACTCCAATTCAGCCGGGGAGGGGGAGATAAAGAGAGGAAATATGAGCTGGAAAGGCATAAATGACTTTCACTGCCAGAGGCTTTATAATCATAGAGTTGGAAAGGAGTGCAAGGGACATCTAATCCAATCCAATGCCATGCAGGAATACACAGCTAAAGTTCTCCCAAAGGGAGTGATCCAGCCTTTGTTTCAAGACCTCCAAGGAAGGAGAGATCACTCCCTTCTAAGGCTATCTATTCCACTTTTGAATGGCTTTTACAGTCAAGATGTTCTTCCTAATGTTTAGGTAGAATCCCTTTTTTGTAATCTTAATCCAGTGGTTCATGTTCTAATTGTTGGAATGGCAGATACCAGAACACTGTCGATATGACATCCCTTCAAGTATTTAAATATGGCTATCAATCACTTCTCATTCGTTTCTTCTCCAGGCTAAACATACCCAGATCCATAAACTAGTCATCATAGGGGTTAAGTTCCAGACTTTTTACCATCTTGGTTGCTTTCTTCTGAATATGCTTCTTGATCTGTGGGCACAGTATTCTGAGTGAGTTCTGACCAGAGCTACATTGAGTGATACTATTAGTTCCCTCAATCTTAACAGAATACTCCTATTGATATAGACTAGAATTGCATTGGCTTTTTGATTGCTGCATCACATTGTTGACTTATGTCTCACTTGTTCTCTATTAGGACTGTTAGATTCTTTTTACCTGTCAAGGTGTCACCCATCCTATATTTGTCCATTTCATTTTTCTTGCCTAAATGTAGTAGCTTACATTTATCCCTGCTGAAATTCACTTTTTTTAGTTTTGAGTCAGCTCTCTAGTTTTTAAATGTCATTTTGAATTCCAATCCTGCCCTCTGGGATACTAGTTGCTCGTCCTAATTTGGTGTCACCTGCACATTTGCTATGCATGTCTTCTGTTCCATCATGAAAGAAATGTATAAAAATGTTGAACAACACCAAGCCCAGAACAGAACCCTGTGGCATCCCACTAGTCACTTTTTTCCTTCCATGGATTTGCATTGCATGGATAATCCAGTTTTGCCTATAGTAAACATTTTGAAAGTAGACATGAAAGCATAGACTTCAAATCTGGCTTAATAAGAATATGTATTTGAGTATGAATAATTTTCCACTACCTTTGAAAAGATACGAGTTTTCTGTATTTCCCTTCCCAGGTTCACATACAATATGGAATTTATATAAAATGGATTTGCACTGTGCCAAACTGAATATGAATACAAGAGTTTGGTAAATTTTCATTGATATATACAACTGAGTTTAACCTGCAGCAGCCATTTTAGCTTTGCTGCTGATTGACCAGAGTTGCCTGATTACTAAAACCTCCTTGACTGATCACACTTACCTACCAACCATTTTTAAACATTTCCTATCCCTGGTTCTTTATGAGATCTTTCCTGCAGCCACCTTTTCCCTTCTCCTGCTCATCTTCTTAGATCCCTGCATCCACCACTTTTCATTTTCACAAGCCTTTATTTTCCCCATATATCATCTTTTGAAATCCTTAATTTTAAGACCATGGGCCCGAACAGACAGGCCAAAATAAAGCTGCTTCGGGTCACTTTGGAGGTATGCTGTTTAAATGACACACACATCTTGTGTGCCAAAGCTGCGATCAGGTCCTTAGGCCTGGAGCATGGCTTTGATGCGGCTTCTGGCCTCTTAGGATGCATGCATCATTTAAATAGCATGTCTCCAAAGTGACCCGAAGCAGCTTTATTTTGGCCTGTCTGTTCAGGCCCCATTATTTGCTATCAGAGCTATAGCCAGATTGGAGCCACTAATTCACCAGAAACATGATCATCCCTTCTAAGTATAACAAAAATAAAGCACTTTTCAAAGTTCTCATGTGAACTTATATGAACCTGGCCATAGTTGAAATTGAGCTTCAGAGGCCTTTCTGTATGTCTCACCACTCAAGAAAGCCGGGTTGGTACAAAGACAAGTCAGAGCATGTTTTTTTGTGGGGTTTTTGGGCTATGTGGCCATGATCTAGAAAATTTTCTTCCTGACGTTTCGCCAGCATCTGTGACTGGCATCTTCAGAGAATGCTTTGACTGGAAAAAGTTGGGTATATATATACTGTGTGAGCCTGGGAAGTCAGAGCCTTCTTTGTGGAAATGCCTCAACTGAGGAACTCAAGACAACTAGACTGGTCTATTTTTTATTTTGCTTTAATTGAGCCTAAAATAGCTTTCTGAACTGTATGCCTTTTAAGTAATTTTAAATACATTAAATTCACCCTTTTAATAGGTTTCTCTCCTATTTTTAATTTCCTGTGCTATGGTGTTGTTTGGAAAATATTTCAAATTGCAAGTCATGGGGAGAATGTCTTTGGGGGCCGAAGGTGACACAGACATGATTCTATAAATAAATGATAAATATAATAGGATAACATTCCTATGAAATGTGTCAATAGAACAGGGGGGGAAATGTGGATTATAATAATAATGCATTCGGCTTAATTAAACCACACTGAAAATTTCATTTTAACGCCATCAACTGAACCAAAATAGAACAAGGGAGGAACATATCTATAAATAACAGAATTTCAGAAGGCCAATCCCAATGGAACAGTAATTGGTAAAATTATTAGGTGCTGGTTTAAGTTACGAAATTGTTTGTGTAAAGAAGGACTTTATCACACCAGCCTGCTGTACCACCACAATTGTGCTAGTTTAAAAGGGAAGCATACCAATTTGGCATAATTACTTTTCACTCTTTTCCCCATGCTAGTGCTTTAGGGATCCATGGTAGCATGAGCTGTTTTACACACTGCCAAATGCCATCTTCTAGGTGGAAGTGGGGGGGCAGTGATTGCGGCTGCCAACTGCCTCACAAAGCTGGCTGCTGTGTGAATTGTACACAGCATCTGGCTTCAAGATGTTGGTCACCCCTATCATTACAGGGGGGAGGAGCAGAATCATGCCCGCTCACAACACATGACTGCCTGAGTAGAACAGCAGCAAAAGGGACCTATTGCATGAAGGCAGCATTGGAATAGCAGTGAGATTGGAAACCTATTGACGGGTTTTCCCCATCAATGAAAAGGTGCAATACGGTAATGAGTGGAATGCAAGGCAGCAGCAGCAACAGGATGGACACAGCACTGTGTGATGAGTAGCAGCCCAAGATGTTTTCATCCTGTTAAAATTCCATTTTTATTGCCTTGTATGATATACTTTGAAATCTTCCCCCTGCCCTTTGCATGGAGTTGGACAAAGTTAGGAACATTTCATTGGAGGAAGGGTGTCTGTTGGGAAATTTTTGATGATGAGAACACCCAAAGGAAGGCCTCTCTTAATGATTTTTTAAATGCGTTTTGTGGGAGGTGTACCCCCTTTTCCTCGAGATCAAAGCAGTTCACATCAGGTAAAACTATGACAAACGTCATAATACAGTATAAAAACAGTTAAAACATTCAATTACAATCATAAATATTCAATAAAATTATCTAAAATAAGAAATTAAATGGTCACAATTATAGGCTATCAAGTATCTTAATCTAATTGGGGAATATTTCTCTAAAAAGAGTCGGGAGGGTATGCTTGCTGGAAGAGATAGGTTTTTAAAGCCTTTTTATTTAGGACTAGCATTTGGATTTAGGAGCAGATTAGGTTAACCATAGTTACCAAACTTCATAGGGGATTGGGGAACATATTGAAAACCCATATTCAATGGACAGGTTTCTGCAGAATCCTCTCTGAATATATGGATTACTTTTCATTAATGCTTTTCATTGATTGTCACAGGCTGGAACGAATGGATACATGGCTCCTGAAATCTTAAATGAAGAAAGTTACAGTTACCCTGTTGATTGGTTTGCTATGGGATGCAGTATTTATGAGATGGTTGCTGGTCGAACACCATTCAAGGATTTCAAAGAGAAGGTCAATAAAGATGAAGTTAAAAAAAGAACCTTAGAAGATGAGCCTAAGTTTGAGCATGCTAATTTTGATCAGCCAACAAAAGATATCTGTAAACTGTTCTTGGAGAAGAAACCAGCAAATCGTTTGGGAAGCAGGTATATTTTGACTTTCCTTGATAAAAACATAACTTAATAAATAATGACATTCTATTCTTTTATTTAAGAAAAAAGTTAAGTGTAAGGGTTTTTATAAAGTCTGCATGGTTTTCTAAGCCAATTTATAGAAGAGATCTTATTTATGTGTTGTACATGGAGTTGTCCAACTGGTGGGTATTTTCCTTCAAGATGCCTCTGATGGTTCAGTTAGTGCAGAATTCAGATGCCAGAATTTTGGCTAGCACATCTGGGTTCACTCACTCCAAGTTTAAAAGATTTCATATTTTCCTCTAGATCCAATTCAAGGTATTAGCACTGATCTTAAACTTATCTTAAAAATTCTGAATGGCTGAAGAGCCTCTTCCCATATCAATATGCTCAATATATCTTATGAACTTATGTTGAGGCACTACTGAAAGTGCTTATGAGAAATGTGTTGTGTGACCACAAAGCAGAGGGTTCTTTCTGTGGCAGTTTGGAAAAATGCACATAGCGTCTGCTCTATATTAACCATCGGTAAGCAAGTTAAGGAATATTCTTCATCCACTGATTTAAAAATGTATATAATAGCATGGCATTATTTTTTGTGGTTTTATATGCTGCCACTTACTATGATTGTGACCTAAATTCAATTGTTAATCCAACTAGAGCAGATCCATTAAATGAATTGCTGAAAGGTAAGTCAACAACATAAATTCCATTGCTTTTTGTGGGTTTTTAGGGCTATGTGGCCATGTTCTAGAAGAGTTTCTTCCTGACGTTTCGCCAGCATCTGTGGCTGGCATCTGATGCCAGCCACAGATGCTGGCGAAACGTCAGGCAGAAACTCTTCTAGAACATGGCCACATTGCCCCAAAAACCCACAAAAATATGGATGCCAGCCATAATTCACATAAATTCCATTGATTCAGTGGATTTATTCTGCTTGAGACAAACAATGGATTTAGACAATCTTCTGTCCAATGGACATTTTGTAGTCTAACTGCAAACACCAGGGAACTACTTTACAGAGCAGTCCTATGGAAATCAGATGGAAAGACTCCAGAATGGAGGATCACCTCATCCAAGCCCTACTTGGCATACAATGGACCGGGAGATTAATGGCGGACAGTTCCCCCCCCCCCTCTACTTTTCTTCTCTGCTACCAGTTTTTATTCTATTGGGCTTAGAAACTAAGGATTCTGAAGAAAGGGAAAACTACCTTTAAAACATTTTGAAGGTCTGCAGCATTAGGATTTTATATATTATAATATTATTTAGAAAAGAAAACATTGTTGTGAGAATTTTTTTATATGTGATCTACATGTTCCAGTCAGTATAGGTCTGCTAATACTTGTGGTGAAGCTAAAACTGAGTATTCATTTCAGGCTAAATATGCATAATAAATATGACTTGGTGACACACTTTTGCAGCATTGGAAAGTTTTACAGAGTAACTAGCTATCACACCCTGCAAAATTTCACATATACTGTATGCTGGGAATGGTTACATCAAACACTGAAATGTCAGAGATTTAATTTTTCCGAAGTTCTTGGAGCAATGGTATTTAACCTTTATCTCATGCGTTTTCGGTCTAGTGGGAGTATCGAGGACAAAAGGAAAGAATAAAACCTAGCTCACTGAAATAACAAAAGATAAACAAAAGGTTTCCCTGTGATGAGGAGGTAGAATATCTTACATGTGGACTGTCCTTTCCTCTTCTCTAAAGACAGGAAACATGTAATGATCTTTGAAGTCATCCTATAGACAGTGACAACCCTCCTGTATGCCTCAGTTCTGTTTCCTGACTTTGCTCTTCTGGCACTTCTTTGGCTCTGCCCCAGTCAGTGGCATCACTAGGGGAGTGCAGGGGATACAGACCACACCAGGTGACACCCTAAAGATGGGTGACACCGCTGCTCCTCAAACATTTGCCTTTTGGCTTTTATGGCATTTGCCTGTGCCCCTTTAAAACACTGAGGAGATAGGGTGAGTGTGATAGGCTCAATGGAAGGGGAAAGGATAGATTCCAGGTTGTTTACATTTAAAGTTTTAAATTAAAAAAAAATTTTTTTTAAACAAATTAAAACATTGAACAATTTTTCAAAAAACTGTTCTTTTAAAATTTCATTTAAAAACATAACATCTTACCCAATTTTCACCACATGTACATATAAATACATTTAGAATGTGTACACAATATTATAATGCAAAGGTATAATTTAATTTTGCTAGTTGTTTATATCACAACTATAGCCATTACATTCAGTGATATATAGAAATTCCAATTTATGAGTAACATTTTTACAAAAAAAATTCCTGAGGATTCTGTATGGTGTGGTATGGGAAGTGGTCAATGGGGGTGGTGGTGACACCATGAGTTACCGCACTATGTGATTCCAACCACAGTGATGCCACCGGCTCCAGTCACCATGTTTCCTCTTTTGTTTACTTGTTTCTCTTTCAGTTACTAAGAATAGGGCCTTATTTTATTGTTCTCACTTCTTGCCTGTCTCCTTCTGTTGAGTATCCAGGCCAGTCTTCCTTTTGTTCCACAAGATCCAGCTTCTCATCCCAGTTTTATGCTTCCTTCAAGTCAAGAGACTTATAAGAGTATTAGCCTCATTGGGGCAACAGAGGAAACAGCCCAGACAATGCCCATTCCACAACCGTCCCAGACCTCAGGCCACCAACAGGGGCCAGCATAAAAACCAGAGGTATGACGCCAACCCTTCAGTTAGGGAGTAGACTACCGGAGTTCACCAGGATTTGGGAGGGGAGGACTTCAGACCAGTGTGTGCTATCTACCATCAGTCAGGACTACAGGCTAGAATTTGCCCAGATCAACCCCAGACATGTTCATTCCCTCACAAGTGTCCAAGAATTCTAGCAAGCATGAACTTTTCCTGGAATCTATCGACAATCTTCTTCAGATTGGGGCCACAGAAGATGTGCCTCCTTCACAGAGAATAAGAAGAAAGTAAACAAATTCTAGTGCTAAAAAATGAACATTATCCATTTGTTTGATTTTCTTCCACAGTATCCTCAGCACTCTTCTCCAGCACCCTATCTCAAATGAGTCGATTTTCTTTCTATCTGCTTTCTTCACTGTCAAGCTCTCACATCCATACGTGGTGATGGGGAATACCATGATTTGGCTAATTCTAACTTTGGTCTTACATCTTTACACTTTAGGATCTTGTCTTAATGCATTTCATAGCTGCCCTTCCCAGTCCTAGTTTTCTGATTTCTTGACTGTATTCTTCGTTCTGATCAATGATTGATCCAAGGTATGGGAAATCTTTAACAATTTTGATTTCCTCATTATCCAGGTTGAATTTATGTAAATACTGCATGGTCATTATTTTTGTTTCCTTAACGTTCAACAGTAAGCCTGCCTTTGTGCTTTCTTCTTTAACTTTCCTTAGTAATTGTTCCAAGTCTACAGTATATTGTTTTCTGTTAGTTGTATGGTGTTGTCTGCATACCTTAGTTGGTGTTCCTTTCTCCAGTCTTCTTCCAGGTCTAAACCTGCTCTTCGTATAAAATTTTCTTCATGCGAGTTGGGGGAAAAAGGGTGATAGAATTCAACCTTGCCTGACCCCTTTGCCATTTGGGAACCAATCTGTTTCTCCATATTCTGTTCTAACAGTATCCTCATGTCCTGTGTACACATTTCTCATCAGGACAATCAAATGTATTAGCACTCCCATTTCTTTAAGCGTGTTCCATAGCTTTCTGTGGTCTATGCAGTTGAAGACTTTGCTGTAATCTGTAAAGCACATGCTGATTTTCTTCTGGAATTCCTTGGTGCGCTCCATCATATGTTTGCCATGTAGTCTATAGTGCCCCTTCTTTTCCTCTGGGATGTCTCGCTCCATACGTATATGGTAGGAGTCTCTGCTGCAGAATTTTGAGCATAACTTTGCTTGCAAGGGACGATAATGCAATGGTCCTGTAGTTACTACAATCTTTTGTGTCTCTTTTTTTGTGGATTGGATTATATATTGATCATTTCTTTTGCCTATTGTTGGCAGTTCAGTTTGGAATATTATCTGTTCCTGGTGATTTATTCTTCCAAATTTCTTTGAGTGCAGCTTTCCCTCCATTTCCCAAAATTTGGGGTTCATCTTCATATTATTATTTGTTCCATGTGTCACTCACTCACTCACTCATTTCATCTCTTTCATATAGCCTTTCTGTGTATTGTTTCCATCATATTTTTATAAGCATGTTAAGGCAAAATAAAGACTATGATCATTTCACACTGCTTTTTGGGCAAAGGGACTCTAAAGCAGTGGACCAAAAATTAAAATAGAAAATGCAAAACATAACATGAAATCATAAAAAGTAAACTCCAGGAAAATTTGTCAGCACCAGCCACAAGTAAATACCTAAATCTTGAAGAGAGAAATGCACAGACAGGGGGTTAGAATAAGAACACATAGAAGGCTAATGTAGGGGGATGGTCTTCAGCATTCATATGAATGAACTGAGTGAGGAGGCTAAAGTGGTCTACACAGGAAAGGAATGACAAAGCTAAAGGAACTAGTTACCCTTTAAAAATGGTTTTGTGTCCTTATACTTATAAACCTAAATTTAACTTGGGGGGAAATCTTCCAGTCAGTCAGTAGACCTGCAAAAGGGCAGCAAAACAGTTGCATACATCTTTTCCTGATCCTGCACCATCCTGCTCCAGCCTGCTGAATGTTATATTAACCTCTGAGGCATCAGAGAATTGCCTTGCAACAATTATTTGTGCAGATGTTTTTCCTGCTGCTGTTGATTTTCTCAAATATGCTGCTTTAGCATTTTTTGTAATGATGATATTTCTGTGTGACTGCAACGAGGATTGTCTTCTGTGCCCCCACACCTCCTCTGTCATGTAGTGGTAAAATTGTTATCTGAGTCTCTCAAAGGCAATAGGAGGAGCTGCAGAGACAATATGTGACAGTACAAGAAACATAAACACTACTAAAAGCTATATATTCAAAGCACAAAACCTTTTACTTCTTTATCCACTATAGATAAGTGGAGAGAAAATATTGGGATCTATTAATTACACATTTGTTGGTTTTCTTCTTTTACCACTGTCACAATGTGTACATTAGAAATATTAAGAGCAGGAAGAAAGCCAGCTATTGTGTACTGGAAGTAGCAGAAAGGCTGTCTACGCCTATTACGCTAGAGATATTGTACAAGAACAGCTCATCCTTATGTAAAGATTAGCGAAAAGATTCTGCTAAGGTCATTGAGACCTTGGGTTATCTGTTTAAGTACCTGTTGCATAAGTTAAAGCTTCTCATAGGCAGCTTTAATTTGCACACCTGATCCTTAAAAATGTTCTGTTTGTGATCACGAGCCAGCCGCATCAAAGAGCTAGGGTCACAAGAGATTAACTGTTTCGTCTCTTGGGTTCAGCCCACGTGGGATTTGTGTAATCATCTTTTGCACTCTTGCCATGCAAAGAGAAATAGCTCAGTCAACAAAAATAAACAGAAAACTACTTTAGCTAGTCAATTCCCCCATTTTTCCCACAGGAGAGAAATGGATATTGTCCATGTAAGAGCATTAAGAGTCTAGTTTTATTATTATATAATATTTATAAATTGCTCTTCAAAATTAATTTTCAAAGTGGTCTACAATAAAATGCATAAAGAACAATAAACAATAAAACCAACAGAATATGCAAAAATAAAATTTAAAACAATAAGCAATAGTTTATTAAATGATGGCCTCAAAGTCTAGATGAAATATGTTAAATATTTGTCACTTGCAGAGAACCAGCAAAAATGGTTAATTGTTTAGTGTGCTGTTATTACAATTTTACTGCCATGGACGGTAAATTGGGAGCAGGAGGCTTCTGGGAGTTTCTGCTCATGTTTCAAAATAACCTGTCCAACTTCAGGTCCTTTGTACTTAGACTTGTAGGAAGGGGAACCATTTTCTGATCAGGCAGCAAAATATCTGGGGCAAAAGGCAATAATTAACATAATAAGTGCCATACAACCTAAACTAAATAAATGACATACAACCTAAAGATAACAATACAAGATTGTTATAAGGATAACAAAGTAGCTGTTAACTTAGCAGACATTCTAGAAATAAAGAATAAATACATTAATAGGAATCATCTAACATTCAAGGCAAAAAAACCCAAAACAAAACAGAAGCACAATTGACATCTACCATTTCTTTTAAAAGGGGCCTCCACTAGTGAAACTGTAGAGTGTGTTGCAAGAGCAGACTCATTGGTGGGAAGTAGAATAATACCTACCTGTCAAGCAATATTTTAATTCACTTACCTACCACAAACATTCTGCATCTGCTGGAATGTGAAAATGATGGGTAGTGGTTAGAGTTATCTGTTCACAACTGTTGTACACTTACTTTAAAGTACTGTCTTTAACAAGCATCCCACAAATCATGTTAGGCCTGAGGAGTATCTATGATACAATCTCATTTTCACTAAACAAAACCTGCAGCCATTATTTCCCCCGCATATTTTTTTGCTGCTACTTGTGTGACATATTTGCTTTGGTTTTAAACAAGATCACTAGAACCCAGAAACAACTTGCCTGTCAGTTTGACTAAACAGCATGGTCCCAAGCATTCAGAACTGCCCACTACTTCTGACATCTTATTTTTATCAATTTTATATTTTAAACATAATATACATGTATATCTTACATAAATATAAATATTTTATTATATTACATTATAATTTTGTAGTATTATATAAAATATAATTGATATTTTAGAGATTTTATAGTATAGATCGTGCCTCAATTTGTAAGTTTGATGGAATTAGAGTAGGGAGAAACGTAGTCAAATGTGGATTCATCTAAGGAGCTAGCTTATGAAGTAGTTATTGGCAAGTTATTCTCTCTAAATTAACACAGAGCATTATTGTGAAGAACTGCATAGTACAGGCACATGTGCACCATTCTGAAGATTTAGTTTTAGAGGAAGTGCAAATGCGAGAATTATGCTTGGTTAGATATCTGTCCGCTGCTGGACAGGAGAATTGCATACTGAATGGGATATGGCTTATCAGACTACTGATATGTTAGAGGTCTTAATGTTACTTTGAAAAAATGAACTAGGTACTTTTTAAAATTACTATGATCCTCTGTATTGTTACTGTAGGACAGAAAGGTAAGGTAATGAGCAATTTATTACAAACAAGTTACTGTTGCCATGTATGGGAGTCACTGCGGAAAGACTACAGACACCAGATTTGGAAGAATAAAGGCCACAACTTTATTAAACAACAATAACAATACTGTAGGGTTGGCTCCAGTGCATGAAGTCTGGATCTGTCATCCATCAATCCTTGATTGATCACTGAAACCCATTTACTTGGTCACAGCCAAGCTTCGAGATGACAAGGGGCCACCGGTTGACAACACCTGTTGCCCTGTGCTAACCGATTATTTCATGTGCACATCTCTGCTTCTTGTCATTGGGGGATGCTGAATCGATTTAGCCCCTGCAATGATGACACCGCTGGAATCTCAGCACCCCTATGTCCCCGTTGGACTCCCAATCCAGGGCTACACAGCTCTGGAAATCACGCCCAACCCAAAGACAAACCACTTTTATTTTATTGGGAATAGGATTTCCGGAAATAAAATAAACTGTGCAGAAGTATGCATCCATTTTGGAAGCAAACTCACCCTTCTCAGCTTCCAGTAGCATGATTTTCCACTAAAACATGAGAGTTGTTTACCTTTGTTTTAGAGAGGAAATGTAAGATTTTTTTCACCATCCTGTTGTTGACATTTAGCAGCAGGGGCTCCAGTGACTGCTAAAATGTCAGCAGGGTGTATGTGGTCCACGAACCATGAATTACCCACTTTGCAGTCTGAAACAGTCATGACATTAATGGACTAAAGTGTGGCTAAACTTCCATTTAATTTAACCTAGTATTTTAAAAAGGATTACCATTTTAAACACAGTTGTAGTAGCAGGAGTGGTGAATGCATGGCTCTTCAGATAGAGTTCAACTATACCTCCATCACCCCTGACTATGTTTTGTGGAACTGATGGAGTTCAACAACATCTGGAGAGCCACAGGTTCTCCACCCCTGGAGTAGATGATATTCCTAGAGCCTCATTATCATGGGAAAAAAGTAATAAAATAAAACTTTTTGTCGTGAGCATTTAAAAAACAACAACTCCAGAGACACAGAAATTTATTGGAATTCCTTTTAAACATGTGTCCGTATACTAAAGGGAGATATTGTTACTGTTGCTAATCTGCGCAATTGTAAGATCTAAGTACAGTTGCCACTCTTTATTCACTGATTTTTTTTATCCATGGGTTCAAGCATCCACAGATTGAAAATATTCCAAAAAATTATAAATTCCAACTAGCAAACCTTGATTTTCCATTTTATATAAGGGATACCATTTTGCTGTTTAATGGGACTTGAGCATCCATGGATTCTGTTATCCACGACGGGTCCTGGAACCAAACTTTGGTGGGTAACAAGGACCCACTGTAACATGACTGCCATTTTGCCTAAATAGTAGCAGTGATGTTTTTGGTACAATAACAAAACAAATACTGGGCTGGTACTTGTGAAAGATTAGATATAATCCAGTTTGTGAGTTTGGTCCCTATTTCTGTAAATGTGTCTATCAATTGTCAAGTATTCTTACTCCATACTAAGTAGACTTCTGTCCATGATCCTACATAGAGCATTGCACAATGCAAATGGGGTATTAAACTAAGGCTAAACTCTTATTGTTTGGAACAGTTTCTCCCCATAGAGATTTCCAATGTGGAGTTGAAGGCTTTCATAGATGGCATCCATAGTTTTTTGTGGGGTTTTCAAGCTATGTGGCCAACCTCTTCTAAAACATGGCCACATAGCCCCAAAACCCCACAAAAAACTCTTATTGTTTGCTACCCAAAAAAGGAGGGGCTCAAAGGCCTATGGTGACAATTGTACAGGCATAAAAGGGCCTGGAGGTGGTGCTAAAATGTTACTTAATAGGGTGTAGGTGATGGCTATGCAATTTATTTAAAATGTTCTTCCCTTCCACAACCTGCTGGCACTGAACTCAGGGCGAAGACACAACTCCATGTCTAAAACAAAAGGGTTTGTGAGGACTATATTGTGCAAATAATTAATGATGTCAAGATTTCATAACCCTGCACTTTCATCTTATCTCATTTGGATAGTAGTCACCAGCCTTTGATAGAAATGTGCAAACGTTTTAACTTTACTATTACAGAATTGCATGCTTTTGATGTGTATAGTGTATATAATACTTATTCTCTCTGTAAATAATACTGGACTTTGGGGGCAGATGAACAAAAAACTTAGTGAAGTAAAGGATAACATTTTATTAAGAACTTCTTGTTCACATGGGAACAGAGCATCCCCAAAAGTAATAAAATAGGATTGTGGTTTTCCACATTTTTACTGATGAATTTACTGTGAGTCTTTCCTGTAAATCCAGCCCCCTAATCGTGAAAAACTTGATTGGTTTTATATGGTATAATGCTCTTTGACATTAGCTAAGTTAATTCTGATGCACAGGGAATGTTCAAAGTGTCTCATAAATCTATTATTGCTGGAGTGCTTTACTGCCTTTTTATGTTAAATATATTTCTATGCAGTTTAGAAGTAACTAGATACAAATAAGCTTGCACATTTCTAATTAAAATCCAATAATGATGGTATAGTTACATTGCAGTTGTAATTCATTCAATCTTTGGTAACATTTTAGTTATTTTTACGGTTATGGGAATATAGTCTTACTATAACAGTGGAGAACATCCCATTGTTCAAACACACCTGGTTCTCGTGTTGCTTCGTCTTCTATTTGTGGGTACTGAAGCAAGGATGAGGTAAATGGAAGGATGGTCTGCTTTGTACCACAGGTCACCTTTGTAGTATTCCAGGCTCTTTCCTTTAAAAGTTACTGGTTTTGATAGGTTTTTTAAATGGAGTTTCTTTAAAAGTTTTAAGTATAATGGTAACTAACTAAAAGGGAAGGCAGAATTGGAACTCAAAGAGGAACTAGTTGGTTTATAAAAGAAAGCTGCGAAGCTTTGTTTTCCTTGTATTCTGACTTGATTCACTGGGAATTACAATAATAGTTAAATTTTCATTTTGAGTTTGGGTACCAGAATTTTGGTTAACCTCCCAGAATTTAAACTTTAGATTTAAATTTTGTGGCATATCTGAAATTTGATTATTATGACAGTTGACACTAACATTTCCAGAATATGACTGAATGAAACCAATGGGAGTTAACTTTCAAATAAATATGCTTCAGATGGGGTTGTTTAGTCTGGGGTGAACAAATCTTGCCAAGAAAAACCGCATGATAGGTTTGCGTTAGGGTCACTATAAGTAGGAAACAACTTGAAGGCACACAGCAACAACAACAAACTTTTATACATGAAGTAGAAAATCATTTGATCATTAATGTTGCTCATACTTAAGAAAAGCAAAATACAAATAAAATGTGTTTGATCACTTCTCTCTGATCCCACAGTTAAATTTATCTAAAATCGTTCCATCTCTGAGCTTAAATTTGTAATTCAAAACTTGCATTCTCTTGTTTGACCATCTCTTCCCTTATTTCAGGAGCAATGATGATGATCCCAGGAAACATTCTTTCTTCAAGACAATAAACTTCCACAGGCTGGAGGCAGGCCTTATAGATCCTCCCTTTGTGCCCGATCCATCCGTTGTCTATGCCAAAGATGTTGCAGACATTGCCGACTTCTCTGAAGTACGAGGAATTGAATTTGATGACAAAGACAAGCAGTTCTTCAAGAAGTTTGCCACAGGTGCTATTCCGATACCTTGGCAGGAAGAAGTGATTGAAACAGGATTGTTTGATGACCTCAATGATCCCAACAGAGTAGTTGCAGTTGAGAGCAAATCTGGAGTTTGTTTGTTGTTATAAATATTACTTGTTCAGGAACATAAAAGGTGGGAATGCACTACTCAAACTTCCATGATTTCCAAGGCTCACAGATGTGTTAGAAAATCCATAAAGGCAAGCTGAATAAACTGTTCTCTCCTGTCTTGGTATTTCTCAGGAAACTATGCAATGAAGAATCAGAATTTGTTGAAGGCAGCAAGAAGATTTAACAGCCCATGGTGGTTTATGGCTAAAATATGAGGGGATGTGGGAAATCAGCCATTTTGATATGATATGTCCTTGGTCTTGTCACTGCTTTGTGCGAGTTGTATAGTAACAAATCCAATTTCCTTGTAAAAAGGACTCACCTGTGGGGAAAAAGTTACACAACCTATATTAATTTTATTTAGGAAAACTCAGAATATTTATACAGTATAAGCTTATCTCTGTTAATTATGCTATTCTACATGTTAAACAAAAACATAAATGTCACAAGATTTTTTTGCTACCAATTTCCATTTCCTATCAGATTTCCTGATAGTGTCTTTTCAATTTGATGAAAGCTGTAGTTTAAATTAAACTACAAATGCATCATTCCAGTTTGTAACTGATCTTTCGGAGAAATAATGCAAATGCAATAGGAATACAACCTGTTAACCATTTTTACAAGTGCTTTGAATGTTGAAAAATAATGTACATATACATGCATGGTTTAAATGTGTACTTCTACTGGTTCTTGTACAAAGTTTTGTTCATGTCTCACTTTGAGATTTTTTTTTAAATTCTAAAATTAGTTTGCTTAATCTAACAAACATGTGATAGGAATGGAGAGATACTGAGTACATCTAAATGATAAAAAACTAACATTATTGAAAAGCAAATGTTTGAAGTTTTGTTTCTAGTTCAAGTCTTTGGAGGTCATTTATACAAGGAATAGTTTGTTCAGTCCTCACTAACTTCTCGGAACTTGTGTTCTGAAGCCCTACAGAGCTGGATATACTTAAAAGCCAGATATATTTGAACACACAGGGAGGCTTTTGTCTGGAAAAAATGCTAGATCACCACACCTTTTTTGATATGACATTAAAAATGCAAACATATGCTAAGTATTGACCAGTATGTTTAAAGATCTGAAAGACCTTATATAATAGCTATTTTATTTTATTTTTTGTAATGTATTAATAAATGTTTATTCAATACAAGAACCTCTTCTGAGGTAAAATAAAATAATAACAAAATACAGTTTACAGTCTTGAACCACAGTTGCTCCAAGCATCTGTGTGGCTACCATTTAACAATGTGGTTCTGATTCAGGTCACATCCTGAATTCCATGCACTGAAATTATCAAATTAATTGCAGATACATAACATAGAGTTTAAGTTCAAATATTTAGATAAGTTACCAATTTAAGAATTAACTCCTTTTAACTCATTAACTTCATTGCTGTTCAAATTTATGTATTTATTTATTTTGAAATGTCTACATCTTGTTTTTAATTCTTCACAGGAAACCCCTGTTTCCGATGGAGTGAATAGAAAGGAAATCGACAAAAGCCTAACCAAAAAAAGGGAAAGATTTTTCCTTTCTGTATATTCATTAAGCTGAAATGAAATACATCAAAAATGTTAGCCCAGAATGATTGCAAACAAGTTCCCCTAAGTGTGACTGTTAGAATTACAAGGATTACAATTACATGGGTATGATTCAGGCCTATGTTAAAACCACAAGAAACCTGCTTATTAAGATAGGACAAGACTTACTGTACTATGCCAAATTCTATGTTTTACCTAGTATACTGGCAAGATGTTCTTTAGTATGCTGGCAAACTGTATCTAGGATAATCTTAAATTTATCTCAGAACCAAGTACTATATTACATTTTTTCTTCAGGCTTCCACACAAATGGCCCCTGCATATCTTTGCAGTACATATAATAGACAGACAAGAAAGACTTTATTCCAGATTAAAGGTAGCCAGCATCTTGTGGAACAGGAATGGGAGTAGAAAGAGGACAGACAAAAAGAGGTGGGGTCAAGGGGGACACTCAGTACCTCCTGTCTCCCAAGTTTCCAAAAGGTTTGGAGAGGCCATTGAGAGAAGGGGACCATGGAAGTAATTCAGAAAGAACTGGATCTTGCTGGTTCACACAACTCAAGGTATTAATGCACTGCTGAAAACAAGAAATCATAAGATTTATAGAACTGTTCTTTCCACAGGCCATCTAATCCCACCTCCTGTTGAAGAAGCAATAAGTCCACAGCTAAACATACCTGAGACATGGCCATACAATCTCTATTTGCAAACCATTGTTGTGGACTCCACCATTAATGCAGGGCAATATATATATATATATATATATATATATATATATATCAAAGACAGTAACAATATAACACCAATTAAAAAGGAAATAAAAAGGTATGCCATGGTCCAAAACACACTGCAGAGATAATCCAGTTTGAGACCACTTTAATTGCCTTGGCTCAGTGCCAGGGAGTCCAGGAAATTGTAGCTTATTGTGGCACCAGAGCTCTCTGACAGAGAAGGCTAAATGTCTCACAAAACTACAGTTCCCAGTTCCCTAGCATTGAGCCAGGGCAGTTAAAAGTGGTCTCAAACTGGATTATTTCTGCAGAGTGTTTTGGACCTAAGGCCCCATTCTCACTGGCACTTTTGTGCTGGAGGGAACTGGGAAGCTTTGATTTCCGTCTCCCTGGATCCCTCTGGAGGCAAGTGCTGACTACCAATCAGGGTACAGTGGGCCCTTGCCTTACGCGGGGGATCCGTTCTTGACCACCACCACCCCCCGTGTAAGGCGAATTCCGCCTATGCTGCGGGAGCCACGCGCCCCATTCATTTGAATGGGATGTGCCACCCCTTGCACCCCGCGCACTCCCTGTGGCTTGAGCATGTACACTCAAGTCCACGTAAAGCGTGCCTGCGTATAACACAGGTGCACTGTATTTTAACCCTGAACGCCCTCTTGGAGAAATCGGGTTTAAAATGAAGGTGCCTGGCTGTCAATCAAATTTAGTTCTGCGACCATCATAGGTGATGTTTCCAGCACTCATTGGCCCATCGGAAGTGTGCTTCCGCCCTCCTTTTTTTTAAAGAACCAGGCGCCAGTATAGTATGCGCATATTTTGTCAAATTTAAAAACCTCCTGTGTGTGTGTGTTGTGGGTATTAGGGTCAGTGCAGGTTATGATCTTCCCTTGACCCCGTTTTCAACCCCCAAATGCAAGCTAATGCCATCTCTGCATCCTGTATCCTCCCTCCTTGCCACCCCAGAATGCCTCATACACATGTAATAATAATAATAATAATAATAATAATAATAATAATAATAATAAATTCCTCACCTCGGGATGCCAGAAAAGGATGCGATGCCATGCATTCTTTGCTTTCTCTAGGCTACCCCTGAATTCCTTAGAGAGAGTAGCAAAGCATTCTGTGTATCAATTTGCCAATTTGCCAAATTGGAAAGAGAAACGTTGTAACATTTGCATTGTAGCATTCTTTCGCAAAGGAAAAAAGCAGTGCTCTTTGCAGCATTTCCCCTTTGCTGGAAGTGAGGAAATGAAAGGGAAAGTGAACAAGCAGCTAGCCACATTCTATCTAATATATATCTACCTGAAGCAAAAACCATGCGCATAGACTGCCCAAAATATTTTTTTTTAAAAAGGGAAAGCTCCCTGGTGTAAGAGGGAGGCTTGCTATGTCCCTCTGACCTGCCCTGAATTGACCCTTCCTCCTGCCGCTTCCTTCGCTGCCTCCTGCTCCCTCCATGGCCCCCTTCTTCCCCCCGGCTCCTTCATCCTCCTCCTCCTCCTCCTCCTCCTCCATCACTTTCTCCAGTTCCCCCCTCTGCCCTCCCTCTGACTGCCCTCTGCAGCCCCCAGTCAGTCACCCCGATTCGCCCTTTTTGCCTCCTGTCACCCTTTGCCTCCTGTCACCCATTCCCCTTTTTGCATCCTTCCTCCTCCTCCTCCTCCTTCACCCTGATGAGGAGAGAGAATGCCCTGCCCACTGCCCTCTCTCTGACCTAAATCCCTCCCCTGAACTGGCCCCAATCATGATTGGGGGCAAGTTCATATTCGCGGAACCCGTTTTTTTCAAAAGAAATTACTTTTGCCCCGATTGCAAATAACCCGCGCTAAGGGGCATTTGCCATGTAATGCTTGTGCATGCCTCACAATGGATTGTAAGAGATTCGAGGCCAATATGAACTTCATGTGCAAGAATCGATACCTGGTCCGGGTTAAAATGTAGTCTGAATGGCCCCTAAGTCTTATTGTGTGTTGCTTGCCTTCAAGTCCTTTTAAAGCAATCCCAAGGCAAACCTATCACAGGGTTTTCTTGGCAAGTTTCTTCGGAAGGGATTTGCATTGCCATCCTCAGGCTGAGAGACGTTGGCTTGCCCAAAGTCATCCAGTGGGTTTTCATATGAAGTAAAATGTGAAGAATTATTTTTAAAAATGGAATAAAAGTATTTTCCAACTCTGTTTTAAAAAGCTTTGATTATACCTTCCCTGTATTCACTTGTAACTAGCAGTTACACTTCTATGCATGTTTCCCTCTAACATAAAACAAAAAATCACAGATCTGTATACTTGGAAATGTTTCCAAGGGCTCTCCAGTCCAAAACCTTGGTGTAGATGCAGGTAATATACTGGATGATAGGTAGATAGATGTTCAACCTTTGTTTTTTTTTTAAAAAATACAAAGGACTGAAGGCCTAAATACGGTACCCTAAAGGCACCAGATCCTGTCTGAACTTGCAAAATAAGCAGGATAACCAAGCTCTAGTTAGAACTTGGATAAAAGACTGCCAACAAATACCAGGTGCTGTAGGCTATATTTCAGAGGAAGTAACTGCCAAAAGCACCTCTGAGTATTCCTTGCCTAAGAAAATCATATGAAATCCATGGGGTCACCATAAGCTGACAGGCAACTTGAAGGTTCATTCACACACACACACACACACACACACACACGAGAATCCACCAGCAATGCAATGAAACACAGACTAACATTTTGAAAAATATATAGATATTTTTATAATAATAAAAGAAAAACATAGGGTAGGATTGCTAAATTTCATTGCAGAAGTTCTGCTTCCTTTCCTATCAACAGTGAGGAGGAAGGGTCTCTGTAGCTTAGAAGACCAAGCACAGACTACAGTGAATCAGAGGATAAATTCAATAGCAAAACCAAATAACTCAACTATGTACAACTAAGCCTATATGCCCATGCAAGCACCATCAATCAGAAGTATATTTCCACATGATAATTCATCCCCACAGACCAATCTTTTGGATCTGGTCTCATTAGTAAACTGCCCAGAATCCCAGTTTTGGGGGAAAGGTAAGGATATAAACTGTGGCTAGCATTCACTGTTTCAGTTATGATTGTGTAAGTCTAGGGTGCACACCGGAACTGCAACGGTAAATGCTAGTCACAGTTTATATCCTACCTGCTCCATATTCATGATCTCTACACATTCATGATCATGCCACTATTGGCATGATTGTAACTGCCTTCCCAAACCTCCTTTACCAGGTAGCAGCTGCTTCAAGAGCAGGAAGCCTGTTCTCCTGGCAATTGCGGCTTGGACGAATGATGCTTCCATCTCCTCCCATCAACAAGCAAGGTTGTGACAACTAGAAGCAGGCTCTCTGCGGCAAGTCCTTGTCATAGACTTACTTACTGGTAGGAGGGGATAGAAACACAAACCACATGTGCCCTAATTGCCAGCAGAATGGACTTCCTTCTGTTGGAGCAACTGTTGCCTAGTAAAGTAGGATGGCTGGACTGGGCCAGAAGACACTACAGTGGACCCTTGTTATACGCTGGGGTTTGGTTCCAAGATCCCCCGTGTATAACAAAATCCGTGTATGCTCAAGTCCCAATAGATATAATGACATAACAAAATGGTGTCCCTTATAAAAAATGGAAAATCAAGGTTTGATATTTGAAATTTATACTTTTTTGAACATTTTCAAACCGTATATGCTTGAATCCGTGTATAAGAAATCCGTGTATAAGAAGGGCCGACTGTACTTAGCCAAAGTAGGATAGCAACCAAAATTAATTACCTATTACAACATACCCTCAAATATGTGATATTTGTATTCTGAAAGAATCTGATATATCCTTTGGGAGGATAAAGATAATATTGACTTTTAGTCATGAAGGCTATGGCTTACCTCTAGTATCTCTTACTACTTACTGGGGAACATGAGTGGGAGGGTGCGGTTGTGCTCATGGCCTGCTAGTGGGTTTTCCATAGCCATTTGGTTGGCCACTGTATTAATCCGTGCTGGACTAGATAGGGCACTGCTTATGTTCATCATTAATGCAGACAGTCACCAACCACTAGTGTTTTCCTTGCATTTTTAAGTCAGGTAACTCCATCCTTTTTTATTTGCTCCCACCAAAAGCTTCCCATTGTACTCAGTGCTGTCATACAACATTGCTCTCGGATGCTGTAAAAAAAATGGAGGGCCACCTGGAAGTGAATATGTATAACCATCATTAGCAGGAGCAGCGAGCCATTATGGGCTAAGAATAAACATTTTGTTATATAAATCAATCATAATGTCCATAATGGATTGATTATGCCCTATATCCTGTTCTTAATCCTAACTAGAGTAGACCCATTCTATCAGTGGGATTACCTGTATGTTGATCATTCAACAATTACTCTAGTTTTCAGCAACCAACAGGATGCCAGCCATTCAGTGTTTCTGTTTATTTGCCCATTGTGTTATCACAACCAAGTTAAAATAAAATAAAATGACTCTTCATTATTGTATAAAAAATAGGAGAAATAATTCTAGTAATGTTTAAAAGTAACTTAAAATTAATGACATATTTCTAAAAACTGTAAACTTGATTTCCCTCACCTTCTTTGATAAAGATTGATCTTGATTTCAGCACACTTCATTTTGTAGGAGTGATATATTTCAGTGCTTAAGACTGCACTGTGTAGTTTTAATCACAAACACTACTCTGAGTATTCCTTGCCTAAAAAAACCCTACGAAATTCATGGGGTCACCATATGTCAAAAGGCAACTTGAAGGCATACACATACACATTCACTAGGGTTTTTGTTGATGTTGGTTTTCCTGTTTTATTGCAACATGTCATTGGGGAAAAACAGAAACATCAAACACTGAAAGAGATGTTTGCTTCCGATGACAACTAGCTGTTAAGATAATTCTCTGTAAACACCATTTTCTCCTAACCACCTGTTTCTTCAGAATCTCATTCACATGCTTTCCTGAATTTGTCATGGTCAAATAATAAAGTAGTGCAGTAGTATTTATGTTATTAAAAAAATCAAACTGCCTTTGGGCAATTATCTCCACTCAAGCATTTCACTGATCATTTCCCCTTTTCGTTCTTTATACTGTGTTGCTGGGGGAGGGGATAACCTTTTAAAAAGCAAAGTCATATTAGGACAAAACCGTGCCATGGATGAAGCTGTGTAAACTTTCCACACAGGCTCTACAGGGCTGGACCAAGCCATTTTGCTCCTTAAGAGAGACAGTCCCCTGCACACAGCAATATATTCCATGCATAGTGAGCCAGATAAGTCACTGATTCTTATTCATACATTGGTTTTAGAAGGAAAAGCTCCACAGCACCTAAGGGAAGTAGGATAGCTGACACAGGTTGGAAGACTAGGTAACTACAGCTCTGTCCTTCAGCTTCTTGCCAATGACTTCAGCATTTGCTATGCAAAGCAGCTGGCTTACTTTTCCTAATATTAGGGCTGGCCCTGGTGTGTGTACATATGTACCTTCAAGCCATCTGTCAACTTATGGCAACTCCATGAATTTCATAGGATTTTCTTAGGCAAAAAACAGAAGTGGTTTGTTGTTGCAGTCCTCTGAAATAAGGCCTACAGCATCCGGTATTTCCTGGCAGTCTACCATCCAGGTGTTAATCTGGGCTGATCCTATTTAGCTTCCAAGATCAAATGGGACCTGGTGCCTTCAGTGTGGCAATCTGTAACATAATAAGCATACTTGCCTTATAAAGTGGAATATTCATGTGTTGAATCAGTATGTCAGCAATGCACTGACCAGGCTATCGGTTGCTACTAAGCTGAGGCTACACATTAATAGGTATATGCAGAATGTGTCTGTGTCAAGAGCTTGATTAGTTATGCTTGTGTTGGCCCTTGGCTGCAATCCTATGCACACATACCATAGAAAAACACTTCTGAACACCAGTGGGATTTATGTATAGGATTGTTTTGTGGGTCCCTTTCTCTGACATATTTCTCCTATTATATACCTAAATGCACATGGGTGGTTTTGCTTGTCTTGCTGAACCACATGTGAGTCACGCTGCTCATGCTTACATGGAGCATTTTTTAAAATATTCCTTTCCCCAGATGTTTCTTAACTGTTATCAGTATACTGATACTATTTCAGAAATGGAGCTCTCAGCAGAACTTTAAGCATGCATCTGCCCCAATTAGGGTTGCCATAATTCTCTACTATAAACCGGGACAAAATGTAGGACAAAATTTAGCCCAAAATATAGGATAATTGTAGGATAAAATGTAGCCCAAAATATAGGACATTTAAGGTCCTCCATTTTTCTTAAATGTCCTACATTTTGGGCTAAATTTTATCCTACAGTTGTCCTATATTTTGGTCTAAATTTTGTCCTACATTTTGTCCCAGTTTATAGTAGAGAATTATGGCAACCGTTTGAAAGAGGCAGAAGTGCAAACATGTGAAGCAATTCCTGAATTTTCCCCACCTACCCTGCTCTGTTAGGTATCTATATTAGACTCAAATGTGACTAGAAAAAGAATCTCGCAGAGGTATGTGCTACCCATGTTAACACTTCCAACTCATGCCTCTCTGCTGTATTTTAAATTGTATTTCAGGCCTGGTTTTAGACACATTTAGACAGGACAGGCAGACATGAAAAACACAGATCTGCCTCCCATCTCATGAAATGTGTGCCTTATTCTTCATTGTCAGTGTCTTGATAGTATTCCATTTCTTTGTCTGTTCTGTTTATTATGAGCTTCCATTTCTCACCACTCAGATTCTCCTCTCTCATTATTACTTGGTGATTCCATAAGGGCAGAACAGTTATGATCAGCTGCATGATGAGGCGAAAATTCAAAGCAAAAAGCTTTAGTGGTTTCTAAGAGAAATAAAAACTTACCAGAACAACTTAGTGCCATTTAGCTGAGCACTAAGCAACAAAACCAAAAATGAAAATATAGAATTAAAAGTAACAGTGTTGTTTGAAACAAAAAAATTCCTATGTTGCTTAACATTATTGCTTAAGTTGGTTTAACTAGGCTTCCCACACACATGGTACAAGAGTTGGCAAGCAGAAACAGAAACTCTGCAGTTGATTTCTCTCATCATAGGGAATCAGAGACACATCTAGCATATCCATCCAGCATGTTTGTACAGAGCCCTACAGAGAAAACACAATAGAACCATCCATTTCAGTCACAGCTGTTTTAAACAGCTAGCCTACTATTGTTAACTGGGTTACAAGTTATGACAAGTGTCCAGAGTCACCCCTCTGGTATTCCTTGCAAAAACATTAATCCATTCCAATACCTTTAATCCAACCTTCAGGGTGTGAACAAAATATAAGTACATCATGAACTTTTTGATTTGGTTTAGTAGCATTAAGAAATCAAGTCACGTAGGTTCTGATACAATTTTGATGAGAACTGGATGTCATACAACTTCCACCATTCCTGAATCACACTGTTTCCCAGGTCTTATTAGTAACACCAGTGTGGGATAGACTGCCCAAAAAGGGCAGCCTGCTGGTGGCCTATTTCCCTCAGGAGGGACACCGCAGCCACCAAACTGTAAGGAGTCCATCTGGAGTAAAAAGAACCAAGGAAAATGGGTTCGTTTTGTGCCGTGAGGCGGACATCATGTGTGCACCAATGGCGCACTCCTGATGTAAGCAATGTGCGGTGACATGCAGATGCTGTGCGTTGCTTACGTAAGGATGGCAACCCCTGTGTGGACAGGAGGCCGCCATCAGGTTGCCGCCTGCACGTACTAGGATTAGTGACTGTGCGGTTGTGCGCGGTCCCTAATCCTAGTATCACCAATGACATGCCTCATTTGGACCATCTGTTTCGGCCCACCATGCCATACCACAAGGTTTCCAAAATGGCAGCCCCATTGGAACCTCTGGAAAGGAGAACTGGAATGACAGGTAAGTTTTCAAATTGCAGATGAAATATTTAAAGGGGAAACAAACTGTACAGAGGTAGTGTGAAGGCAGGAGAAAGGTATAAGAACTAGGCAGGGGACAAAACAGCACTCCTCACAGTACATGCCCACATGTAAATAGTACTATCTCCTTAAAAGTACATTACAGCCTCTAGCATCCATATTTAATTGTGTATTCCTTTTTCTTTTCTAGGAGGACTCGAGAAAAGAAGTTTTCATTACAGGGAGCTGCTGATAGCTTTGTTAATAACCTGTTTAAATATAAGATGCTGGAAAGTTCAAGAGTTAATATTGTGTGTGTATATAGAAGCTGTATGAATGGGGAACAGTGTAGAAGTTGAGTAGGTATATAGCCAATGAAGCCTATAGATTGGGAATTTTAGAAGGTTTGGGATGTCACTTCAAAAACTAATCTTAAGTACCAGCCCAAAACATTATGCTGCTGGAGTAAAAATCAAAGAGCACCCACTTCCCAAGGCCAGAGTGCATAGAACCATAGAGTTCTGGCATCTAAGGAAGACAATCATGCAAATCCCCCCCCCGCCCCCGACTGTAAAAATACAGTCATAACAAAATACATAACAATTTGATACTCTTTCATTTGCTGCCTGAGGTTAGCCTTACCAGACTTGCCCCTTCACATCATGTTGTTGTTGATGTTGTTGTGTGCCTTCAAGTTACCTCTGACTTATGGCAACACTATCATTGGGTTTTCTTGGTGAGTTTTATTCAAGAGAGGATTACCATTGCTTTCCTCTCAGACTGAAAAAGTATGGTTTGTCTGAGATCATCCGGTGGGTTTCTATGGCTGAGCTAGATTCAAACCCTGCTTTCCAACACTCAAACCACTCACTGTACAAGGAAATCAGTTGGACAAGAGTCTGCCTCACTTACGTTTTCCTGTTTCCTGTTTCCTTTCTCAAGCTGCTCTTCCTGATTCCTGTCCACACAAGTCAATGAAGTGATAAATTAACTAGCAGCAACTAGCAATTTTACTCCCAAGGGAAATAATCAAAATGACTTCAAAGCATAGCCGTGTTAGTCTGGAAAATCAATATGCAAAGCACCTTTGAAACTAAATGAAAGATAGAAATTGGTAGCATTAGCTTTCATAGGAGATGGGAGAAAATCAGATGGGAAAAAATCAGGGAAGAAAAAGGCATACTCCTGGAAAAGTTGTGCAATCACACTGAAGATTTTCCGGTGACGTTGCACTTATTCAGGACTTAACCCATGAAGATCCAGGAATACTCCAGCAGCAAACCATTCCCAGGACTTCCCTGTGAATGGTTTGTAGCTGGAGCATTCCTGGATCTTCATGGGTTAAGCCCTGGATAAACACAGTATGTTTGAAAATCTTCAGCACAATTTCATGACTTTGCCAGGAGTATACATACCTTTTACTCCCGGCTCTCCCCGCCCCTCAGGGACGTAGCCGGGGGGGGGGGTCCGTGGGATCCGGAACCCCTCCCTTTAGTTAGATACAATGAAAGGTGCATGCCACTGCACCACCATACCCAAGCCCCTTTATAATGGTGGCACGTAGTCTGGACCCCCCTTCCCAAAATCCTAGCTACGTCCCTGCGACCTCTCTGATAATCTCCTTAGACTTGAGCCTCATTCCTCAGATGCATTTGGTGGAGACATCTATCCTTCTGATAGAAAGCTCATGCTACCAACTTCTAGTCTCAAAGATGTTGCAAGATCCCTTTGCAATCAAAATGGGGTTTCCCAAGACAAAAAATCAATTTTAAAATAAAACATTGTTTAGGTGATATTTTAAAAAATTGTTTTTGCCTAGAATTTTTTTTTTAAATACACAAATAGTCATGCATATACGTGTGTGTGTATGTGTATGTGTATTTCACTCTGTTAAAACAAATCAAAACAAACTGCTCTGGATATGAAGAAAGCAAGTCACCAGTTTGGCACATGCATACCATATGCCAATGATTGGATGAAGGCATCCTTTTCAATACTAGACTGTCAACTGTCTGATTCACGAAACTCATCAGAGTACAGTATTTCCTTGGAACTTATTGGTCTGTTTCCACCCCACAAAACTCTTATAGACTTTTTGACACCAACAACAAAAGAAATTGAGCAAATGTCAAAAAAGTTCTGATTTTTTTACACGACTTCTGGCTCACTGTAACTAAACGTAACTCTGCTGGAACATTGAAGTTACAGATTTTTAAACTAACCCCTGCTGTGTTGCCTGCTATTCTTAACTATCTATTGTTACCTCTGGTGTAAACATGTGGCACTAATTTAAAACTGTTCCAGGGAATAATGTCCATTTTCTTAGGTCTTTGATTTCCAATTTAAAGCTGTTTTTTGTTAATTGGTTTTTTGTGGAGGGGAGGAATTACACAATCCACTTTCATTTCATGACAAGGATAATGATGAGCGAATGTGAATTAATTATGTTTCATAATGAACCACAGCATCACTATGGATCTGTTAATCCCTTCTGTTTTGTTGCTCAGCAAACTAGAAGCTGAAATGCTTTGACCATATTAAAGAGAATATTGTTCCACTACATTTCCTCCTTTTCAAATAGCATTCAGATGAGAGAAAGAGTAGTTTAAATACAGAGAATCCAGATGAATTTAATTAATGTCTAATTTAATTTAGCCAGAATCTGCTACAATGAAGGTCACATTACAAGAAAGTAATGTAGTTTCCTTCTAACTCAGATTTTTTTTTCCTTCTGCCTTCTCTTGCGGAAATTGACTTATTCTAGAAAGAAAACTTGATTTACTAGAGACCTGCTGGGTAGGCATAAACAAGCTGATGTCCCAGCACAAATATCAAACTGTTAGCCAGTAATAAAATGTTGTGGCTCACAGAAGCTGATTGCTCTAAAGACACAAGACTATTGGCTAGTTTATCTTTTCTTTTGTAAAATGTGAATACTCATAAACATGGTCAGCTGGGATTTCATCATCACAAATAATCCCAGTGAAGAGTGATTTCATTTACTCATTACAGTTGATGCAGTGTGAGAGACACACTTCCTTCTCTATATTTCTGTATGTTAATAATTCTGGGACTTAGATTTTCTCTTTGCAAAAAAAAAAAAAAAATCTTTACTTCTTTTTGACCCAAATGTGTCTGCAACCTGATCAAAATATTGCTTTCCTGTAAGAAAACTAAAAGTTAAATGCTCTGGTATCTCCAGTTAAAAAGAAAATCAGGAAGGAGGTGCTGGGAAAGGGCCCTTGTCGGTCACAGCACACAGTAGATAAATGCAAACTGTTCTTAAAATTAATGCTAAAATCCTTTTCTAGTCCAATTTTTAAATATTAAAGAAATACCATTTCACTGAGAGTGTTATAAATAAAAGAAGAAAAAGTCACGTTTCTAGTTAATTTGTATTACTGATGTACTTCCCCCCCCAAGCTAAGCAATTCTAAAATATATTAGATAAAATGAAATAATATTATAGTTCTATAGTATTAACATTAAATTTGCCACTCCAGTCTTCACTCCTCCTTCAGAGTACTTCTGTGGGTTTGCAAAAATAAGGATTCCTAGCAAAATTAAAAGAAAAAGAGCTACTTGAGATTATGATTTTTCATAACAAATGCTAGAGTAGTTTCAGCTTCTAGTCTAGTTCACTTCTTAGCCTGGTGTGTGTGGTTGAACCATCTTGTCCTTCATCTCAGACAGCAATAATATTTTGGTCCAGCCCTACAGATCTTCTGTAGAATGCATACATAGCTAACTACTTACCCCCATTTGCTGCTCTCATGTGCCTTCAAGACATTTCTGATTTATGGTGACCCTAAGCCAAAACCTATAATGAGGTTTCCTTGGCAAGATTTGTTCAGAGGGGGTTTGCCCTTACTTTCTCCTGAGGCTGAGAGATTACGACTTGCCCAAGGTGACCCACTGAATTCCCGTGGTAAAGCAGGGATTTGAACCCTGGTTCCAGAGTCATAGTCTAATGCTCAAGCCCCCACACCATAACCAGTGTCTTACTGTTTTGTTGTGGTTTGCCTGTAAACAAAAGGTTATCTGACCACCAACACCCACCCACACACACAACATATAAAGAACAAAAAGCTTTATCTGCTTTTTCCTTTTCTCTCTCCCTTTTGCCATTAAGTAAGAGGCTGTGCAGACCACCCCTAAGGGGCAGCCTCCAGCCACCTCCAGCTGCACCGGATCATGGCTGTGGCAACCATATGGTGCAGGCCCAATCTGGCCTTTCCAGAGCTGCTGTACTACTGCTTTACGGTGCTTCTTTGGCACTGCATTGTGTGGATGCAGTGGCAGAGGAGGGTCATGATGCCATGCACGGTGTGGAGCATCACGCAGCATCACGCCACCCTGGGGGCAGAGTTGGGGTGTGTGTCATGTAGACGCCATGCCCAAACTCCACCCCCTAGCCAGCCTTTATGGCCAGTGTGCACAGCTCCTTAATGACTCCATCCTTTCTGCCTTCCCACTTAATCAAGAAGTGCAGTCTGCAAACATCAATAGTAGAGCACATGTTTTGCATGCTGGAATCAGAGATTCCAAAAGTATTCTGTGGCAGCTTCATTTTTAAATTAACAGGTTTCTAACAAGCCCACTCTTCTCTGTACAGGAAGTTCTTGCTTATCTGATGGGTTAGGGACTTCAGGATTTCAGAGGGGGCGTTCCCACTTGGCAGATAAAACGGATTATATTGGCGCGATTCTGATTCGGATTATGTTCCAGGAATAATTCGAATTTTTTCCATCGTTTCCATTACCAAAAGGGGCAAATTACCTCGATTCATTTAGACCCTGTTTTCATTCCCCTTTATTTTAAATCGCTTTATTTTAAAGCGGATTAACTTGCTCCTTGTTCCCATTTGTGTCCACAAGCTATCAATCAAGAGCCTAGGCTTCAGACGTCACAAGTCTAGGGTTTTTTAATTTTTAGGGCAGCCAATGAAAATTGACTGCATCCAAGGCTCTTCTGCTGTGTCTCCCCAGACTAGAAGGAGGCTTGGCAAATCGGATCAAGGAGGAGAAGGCAGCGGGCTTCATTATTGGGGAGAGAATCTTTGGGGAAGAGAGAAGATAAGGCTCGATCCTCCCCCCTCAGATCCCTGGGCGTCCAGGCTCTCCATTCCCCAAAATCGCTTTGCCTCCCCCATTGCTGTCTGGGGGGGCGATCAAGCAGGGATGTCCTGCAAAGCTCATCCCATAGTTCCTCTGGAAGGAGCCTCCTTTCCCCAAAATCCCTTTGCCTCCCCAATTGCTCCTTGGGCTGTCTGGGGGCCGATCAAGCAGGGATGTCCTGCAAAGCTCATCTGCTGCTCAGGCGCTCAGGCAGAGGCGAAAAAAGAAAAAATAATAGTTAAAATTTGTGTTCAATGGCTCTCCTTACACATCGGTCTATGCGAATGGAAGAAAGAAAATGGCGCTGGTGATGCAGAAAGAGAACAAAGAGGGTGACACCCCCAGGCCAGCCCCTTGAGCGCTGCTCCTCCCATCTCCAGGTTCCCGCATCAGACACCCTTTTGTTCCCATTAGGATACCGAGAATCGTACCCCGCTTTCAAAAATAACCCGCGTTATAACCTACTATTTTTTTAAACCGGTTTATAGCTGTCTAATTCGAATTGTACGATATAATTCGATTTTGAATCGAATTGCAGTGGAAACTATTCCGGGGCATTGAGGAACTAATTCGGGCATCAGTGGGAATGACACCTCTTAATTCGCTTCATGATCCGCTTTATAGGCAAGTGGGAAAGCCCCCAGAGTCTTTTCCTACAGAAGTGGAGAAATGAGAGAAGCCCTGCTCTTGCTACGGGATAAACAGAGCTCACCTCTTCCCCATGTGGCTCATAGGGCCTACATAAAGACCCTTGCAGGAGGCCAGTGGAAGTGGGAGGCAGAGGCAACATTTGGGGGTGAGCAGTAGCAAGGGAAATATTTCAAACAAGAAACTGTCACTGTCACTGATCCAGATCAGCGCACATTTATATGATGGAACTACTGCAGTTTCTTCTTCAAAAAAGGGTGATCAGATTCAGCATTTAAATAAATAAATAAATTGGAATTACCTAATACACAGATTATCCCTTGGCTTGTTTCTAGACTAATTGCTGTTTGTGCTAGACAGGTGCAAGTATATGCCTAACAGATTTACAGACAGACTAGAAAAGAAATTAATGGTCAACCTGGCTCTTTGGTACATACAGTATAGCCCGAAAAACCCACAAAAAACTATAGTATATGTTCCCTTTGAATATAGGGAACCAAAACAGAAACACATCTTTGAAATAATGAATGATCTGGTTAAACCCCCTGACTGATGAGTCATCATCTTACTCTGAAGGTTGTTTAAGGTTTCCAAAATGCGAACAAGAATGCTGATAAATCAGGGATCCTATCCACTGTGAAAGAAGTTATGTGCATAGAAGCTTGTTTTAATTTGTTCATGATTTAATTGATGTTTTAGGGGACGGTGGGATATTGGGATGGGATTGTATGAGTTTTAACTTGTAAGCTGCCTCAATTGTCATTGACAGAGAGGTGGTATATTAATAAAAGTTTTATTATTTTATTATTTATTATTAGAAGTGCAAGCGCACACATCCTCAATGGTGCTGCTCATTCATCACTAAAAGATGGCAAGTGATGTGGTGGCACCGAGAGCGCAGAGTGGCAAACTCATGTACTCTCATTGAGACCTTCACATATTTGACATCCATTAAATAAACATTCATGAGACTGTAATCTGCAGATCATCTTCTCTCTGTGGAATATTTTCACTTCTTCTTCTGGCCAGTTAATTAAGAAGTTTGTCTTTTGCACATTGCACTGCATACTATAAATGCAGTTTTCCAAATACAGATATAGCACAATTTGTATCCAGAATGATTAAAATTACTCTTTGTTTTTGTTGTCATGCTTGTGTGCCTTCAAATTGTTTCCAATTTATGGCAACCCTAAGAAAGCCTGTCACAGCCTTTTCTTGGTGACATGTGTTCAGAGGAGTTTTGACAGTGCCTCCCTTTGAGGTTGAGAGAGTCTGACTTGTCTAAAGTCACCCAATGGGTTTCCATGGCTGAGAAGGGATTTGAACTGTGGTCTCCAGTGTCATAATCTAATGTTCAAAACCCTACATCTGGCTCTGTAGTTAGCCTTGCTTTCCATTAAAAAGTGCACTGACACTGAGTTATTTTAAATAAACATTAAGAATTTATTACAGACACCTCAGATGTTCATTTGTGGTATGGACACAACAGGCCCAAGACATTTTGCTGCCTGATGCAAAGCAGTGAATGGTACTCCATTTCACTAGTCAAGGTGCACAGTATCCAAGGCCAACTTAGCAATCTTGATGTCTAAGACAGAACACCCCATAAACACCTCTCCCTGGCAATAAAAATACATTGGGTTTGATCCAGGCAATGTCGAGCAGGCCCATTAAAATCAATGGAACTGGATCCAACTCAGTTAACTTCCTAAAGATCTGTTTACTGTCTTTTAATGACAATACCATACAAATCTTCTGTCCGTAGGCCCAGCCCTGAGAATGAGAATCATACTTATGGCACTTATGTATAGGGGTGCCTGTAACACTTTTCCAAGATAATGTTTGTGAACTTCTTTGAACACTTTAAACGTGCTACAGAAATGCTGAAGAAAAGGAAGAAGATATTGCCGTGCACAAAAAATTCTATCACGGATTAATAAACCTATAAATCAAGTAACACTCTGGAAGCCTTCAAGTTTCATTGTGTCTTGTGATGTCAAGAAATCCAGGCATTGTTTGATGGATATAGTTTTTAATGACTTGTTATTCTTAAAATCTTCCCATTAGGTTAAAAAAAGCCAGTATACCATTATTTCTAAAGAACAATGAACAATCTTCCAACAGTACGGAGGAAATATTGTTATAACTAGAAACTTTATTGTAAAAAATTATATTATGCATAACTGCAATAGCGATTCCAGCCCTTATTGTTGATTCTGAATAGGGGAAACTCACTGACTCAACTGGATTTACCTGTGTATTGATTCAGCCTTCACCCATTTATTGAATGGGTCAGCTCCAGTTCTTTAGCTGATCAAAAATGTTCAGATTCCACTTTCTTTCACTGTTGTAGACGGCTGAATATAATAAAAAATAATGTTAGTTTTCAGTTCAATAAGACAGAAGAATGCACATCTAATGCCCCACTATAATGCACAATGATTTGATGGGAATACTGCTTTATCATTGGCAGGACACTGTAAGTCTCTAATAACTGGTTTTAGTGAGGTTACTGCAGGATCATAGCCAAAATGTGCATTATCATAAAACACTGTAATTACCTGGATGAGTCATCTCCAAGAGAAGAGTCCATTAAACACATTTTTTTCAAGTGGTGTTTGGGGTGCAAACAAAGTTTATATTACAGGAAAAATTTTGTCCCACTGAAAATAATTTACATATCAGAATAATTTTGGCTGGTTTCATAAAAATACTGGAATCACCCCTTTATATATAATTTCTGCATATATAAAGTGAACAAAAAACTTAGACTTAGGGTGTATCCACACTGCAGAATAAAAGTAGTTTTACTCTGCTTTAACTGAAATGGCTCCATACTACCGCAAGATTTGTAGTCTGACAAGATATTCAGCCTAGCCTGTCAGAGAGCTCTGGTGCCTCACCAAACTACAAATCCCAGGGTTTTGTAGGAAAGAGTCATGGCAGTTAGAGTGGAGTTGAACTGCTTTAATTTTACAATATAGATACACCCTTGGATATAGATTGAGTTAAGAATGGTTCCATATAGCCAATAACCTACTGGTTGAGACCACAGATAAAGATAAATCAGGTTCTGGTTTGCTGAATGCTGACTTGTTGCTGTTTCTAAGTCCATCTCTACCATCAAAAGCATGTTAGCCATTTGCAAACCACAGTTAAAAGTCTTGGCTTGTTGTAAGTTTATAAACTCTGGTGTGTTACAGACCGCCAAAAAGCTGCGGCCTGTACCTGCCCCTTTCCCCGGGGTATTGGGGCCTCAGTGGCCAGAACGGCAGCCGCTGAGGCCCCGATCCGCCGCTTTCCAGGCTGCGGGGAAGCGGCAAAAGGCCACTTCCCCGCAGCCTGGAAAGGGGTGTCCTTGGGGCTTCAAGCCCCAAGGTTAACCCACGGCGGCGGGGAGGAGGAGAAAGGGGCCGCTTGGCCCCTTTCTCCTTTGCGTCGCTGGGCACAGCCGTGTGAAGGCTGCGCCCAGCAGCGCAAACCAGGAAGGAGCTCCGAAACAGAGCTCCTTTCTGCTCCGCGCAAAGGGTGCACTAAGAGTATAGAAGCGGCGCAGTCGTGACATCGTCATGGTGGCTCCCATGTAGATGAAGCACCGCACCTTCCTAACCCTAGTACGTACTGACTCCGTACTAAAAGGCCCGTTTGTAACGGGCCTCTGTTTTCTTTAATCCAGAATTGTGGTTCCCTGCTTGGTTTCCCAAATGGTTTCCCCATGAAAACTGGGGCTGACAAAAGGACTGGGAGAGAAACAAATTAGAACTTCAGGAAATGAGGGTTTGTTTAGTAATGTGTGGCACAACTCATAGTTAAAATCAGTTTTTATCCAACCAATAAAATCTAACCTGGTTTACAACTATAAGCTTGCTTATTAAAAACACATTATGCCAATAAAATAATCTCTGCAGAGTTGTTTTTCTAATCATTTTACATTTATATGCAAATGACATCACCCTGATTAAGTACTGATCTAAACTCTTAAACTGGGCATTATGTTCAAGCCTCTCCAAAATGGCTTACTTACTGCAAATGTTCTTCTTTCTTGTTCTTTCTAAACAAAACATCCAGCAAATTAATAAAAGATGAAGAGTAAGTCTGCAGCAGTGAAGCAGCCATTAAAGTTACCACAAGGGAAAGTGCTACCAGGAACCAATTTGCAAAACATCAATATGGTTTATAAAGATTTTCAAACTGAAATATGCATTTGCTTAGAGTTTGGAGGTGTTTCTTCAGTAATGATTTCCTGCCCGCTGCATCTCCTGAATTCCTGGATGACTGCCCTGACCCCACCCAGTACAACATATTAGAAGATCCAAATCAAAACTCTTTGATTAAAAATCAATTTGCTTCCACTTCCACAGAGGGTAGAATTTGAAACTCCCACATCTAAGCTTGCCCATTTGTCTTTTGAGATATCTGCATGGAAGGTGTGGTTCTTTCATGTTGCCCTGGGATTAGAGAGCAAGAAGGAAGCACACTCCAGTTTCCATTCTTGACTGGGGAGCCACAGCTACTGCAAGGCTAAATCTCCAGACTCCAAGAAATAACATCAAGACATGGGGGAGAACAACCTGGCCTCATCCTTTAGTCAGAGAAGGGGCTGTAAGAAGCTCTTTTCTCCCAACCATAGGCCAAAGAGCCACCAATTGCTATGCCATGTGAGAAGATCAGACTGGTCCAAACTGATTTAAAGTCTACAGTGGACCCTTGGTATTTGCCGAGGCTAGGTTCCAGGACCTTCCACGGATACCAAGTCCCATTAAATACTATGCCATAGTAAAATGGTGTCCCTTGTATAAAATGGCAAAATCAAGATTTCCTGTTTACAGTTTTGTCGTTGATGAATATTTCCAAGCCATGGGTGGTTGAATCCGAAGACAGAATGGGCTTGCTGTACTTACAGTTCATCCAGAGCTAATGAGTTACAAGTAACACAGCTACATTATACCTTTTGGGTTGGGTAAGGAATCCCAATACATTTCCAAAATAATGGAACAAGTTGAAATTGTATTTGACTAGTAACTGAGTAATGTTTTCTAGTTGGTTTTAAAAAGTTATTTCCAAAGAGCATAATTAGAGGTAATTTGACAGGAATTTTTTTAAGTTATATTTCCCTATAAATTCTAAGGGTTCCTTTTTCCAGTAGAAGCAACAAAAAGTAACAAAAAGCAAACAAGCAATGCAAAAACTAACACAAATTACTCCATTATCACTGTTATGAGTAATGGCAGGAAGTTATTTTTTAAACACTAAAATTACCAAGTGTCAATAGCAAGTACAGTCCGCCCTTGCTTTACGCGGGGGATCCATTCTGGACTCCCCCACATAAAGCAAATACCGCACATGCTCAAGCCCCATTTAACTGAATGGGGCTCATGTATGCGGTTGTGTGGTGGCAAGGTGGTGCGCACATGTCATGGGTGTGGGCCCCATTAGTCACAATAGGAGGCACCGCTCCCTTGCACCCCGTGCGCTCCCGTGTGGCTTTCAGCATATGCTGAAAGCTGCATATGACACGGGCGCACTGTACATTTCCATACTGGTTATCTGCGCACATAAGCACACCCTAAGCAGTTTACAATGTGTAAGCTAATTGCCATCAACAAGCAGAGTACTCATTTTAGCAACCCATGGAAGGATGCAAACTGAGTGGACCGTGGAGCCCTGCCTGGGACCAAACTCACAACTTTGTGGCTGTGAATGGCTGCAATACCAGCATTTAACCACTGTGCCAGCCAGGCTCTTTCTACTAATGAAAATTAATTGTTTTTAATTTTTTGAGTACACTACTCTGCTCTTGCCTTAAAAAACTGATCTCCCTTTTCTCTTCATTTCTTTTCCTTTGTGTGTCTTGTCATCCTTTTTCTGAAAGCCTGATTGCCAGGTCTCTCCTTCAAGTTGAAGCTATTCTTTTAAACATTTCAACACCCACAGCCCCTTTCCTCCATGTCTTTTATGCTATTGCTTTTGGATTTCAGAAAATTCAAAAGGTATGTTTTATATTTCTCTTGCATTGCAAAAGATACAGATGTATGACTGTTAGGACTCCTGCCTGTCCTCCTGTCCTCTTTTTCACCTTCCCCCATTTGTATGTTCCCTATTTGTGAAAAGGCATCATCTGGTAGACACACTGATGCCCCTACAGCATGCACAGATCAGCTAAAACACTCAGCATACACACATCTTTCAATGAGGAGCATCTGGACAGCTGAGCTGCAATAAGCTGACTTGCAGATATTCAAGCATTTTGACATCCACATGGCAGTGGTTAATCTATCATTATACATTATTATTAGTTACAGCACACTGTAAAAAATATTTCATGGATGCACATTGACAATGCTTAGTTAACAATCCGAAATGCCAGTTTTTCGTACCAGCAAACCATGATGCATATCCTAAACAGTTAAATGACTAAATCGAACAAATAACAACTTATGCCACTGGCTTATTCAGTACAGTGATCTTCCTTTGGAACCAACATAAAAGCTACCTTGCACCAATTAAACCCTTGTTGGGGACTCTTGCAAGCATGCAAGGTCTATTAATAGGCCCTCATGACTCACAAGCATTCATTTCGGGTGCCACTAGATCATGTTGTGAAAATACAGCACATTTAAGACAACATATTATACAAGTCCATAACGTATGTCTCAAACAGAATTCTGTGGGAATCTTGTAAAATACCATGTAATCTTTTTTACAACGTATATTCAAATATATCAAAGCATTTATGGAACTAAGTACATCATTTGAAAAACCGTAACTTCCTCCTCCTTTCTTTTAGACTGTCACTTATACAGTATAACAAGTTAAATATTCGGAGCATTTGATTTAACTGTCTTAAAAAGAATCCCATGAGATACAGGGCTTCCACTGACTTGGCTGCAAAGTTTCCACACTATAAATAAAGGCAGGGCAAATACTTTAGAAAAGAATAGTGGTCACATTTGACTGAGTATCTGCCAAATTCTTCTCTCAGTTGTACAGCTTTCTCACCATTGTCCTGATGCCAGAACAGAACCTTGCCTTAGTGTGTAGGGAGTATTTATGGGAATTTATACAATGAGTCCATTTTGTTGTGCACTGCTCATCTGATTCAGTGGCAGCTTGCCAGACCTTTGCAGTCATTTTACTTTCCAAAGTGACACAAATATTTTCAGACTAGCCTTTCCTTTAGAGTGGAAGGTCTTTCATTGTTATAGATAGCCTGTGGACACATGTCTCTTATAGTTTTTATATCTTCTGTACATTTTCATATCTTCTCTGTCATTAATGTGATTACAGAGCAGAGGTGGATCTAGGAGCAAATTTTCTAACCCTGGGGCTCTCTAGGAACCACATAGATTGCCAAATGCCAATAAAACAAAATTTAAAAAATTGTATGGTGCATCTGGAACTGAATGGAAGTGAAAAATTGATATTTTGATGTTAGTGTAAGGGCTCTCCAGCTTATTTAAAAGATGAATTGTAGCAAAGGAGGGGGGAGGGCTGATGTGTCTTTTAATAGAAGAATCACACTACTGCTGCAGGCTTCCAAACCAGGCACTATCATTTTACCAGAAGACTACTCTGGGATAGCTAGGGCTGAAAAGAAGCCTTGAAGGGCTTTAGGTACCCCAGTAACATTTTGCCCACCTATTATAGGCCAATCCTTTTTACCTCAACCATGCATGAACCCTTCTGAGCTCCTTTTTACAAGAGAATAAGGAAAGATGCTGGCATCAGCTCAAGTAGGAAAACCACCCTGCATATTACAAAATTTCTAAACAGAGAAAACTTCCTGTGAGACTATTTGCCAGTTTCAATTTGAGCAACAAAATCCAATAGTTCAACAAAATCTGAAGAGCCAATGATTTCTTTTCCCCTCTTGTAAAGATTAGCACAGAATAATTTCAGATGCCATATTACATTAGGTAAATAATTCATCACCAATTTCATTCTCAAAGGAAGCAACAAGTAATTTTAACCATTTTATTCCCACAGCAATAAAGTTTTCAAAAAGATTTTTTGAAGACTATTCTCAATTTGGAACTTTTTCAGTGCAAAATTTGGTCATTTTCGGGGGGGGGGGGGACAGAAAACAGTATTTTCTAAAATAGAAATATTACTCCCTGTGCAGAAATATTTTTAGCCAGGAAATGCTATTTTCTACATTTTAAAAAACACCCCACATGTCAATTTTGTGTAGAATAAGTCCCAAACTGGAAGGTTCTCATCTATCCAAGTTCTTCTCATCATGGTTTCGTGGCACTCCAGAAATACATTTTTCAACCATTTTTTTAAAAATTCAAGTATTCTTTCCATCCCTAATATACACATGAAACATACAGAAGTTCCCTTTGCCTTATGAATTGTATGCTTTGGCTACATAGGAAGTTGACAATAGCAGTTGGGAAGTGATATTTGGAGTGGATTAATTAGAAGTCTCCCTTGCTGGCATGATTACAGTTATTGACCTGTATGCTTAATTCTTCTTTCCATAGATGCCACAACAGAGCACTTCTAAAGCTTTTTCTACTATAATTTCACCCACAATGGGAAATCTTTTACCATTCTTCTCATCACTGTTTAATCTCTGGTGGATATACTCAATATTTAAGAAATCTCTGGAATGTGAGAATGAATCCCTGCTGCAACACCTTTGTTTTGCTGAGCCTCTAATTAAGCATCTCTTTCCTCCGCTCAGTAGGCATTTGGAGAGCATGAGAGAGAACAAAAAGAGTAAGACAGCAGATCAGGGTGTTCCAAGGTTCTGTAAAGGACCTTCCGTGGGTACATGAAAGACAGAATTGAACTGGATAAGGCATTTGCCCTAATTTCACAGGGAATGCTCAAATTAGGTTTGGCTTACCTCGCATCTGAAATACAAACAGGAACCTACCTGAACTAAAATTGTAACACATGCTACAGCCAACCTCTCTCTTTTAGTAACAACATCTTTAAGTGATGCTTTTCAGAGTAAGAGGTGTGTTTGTCCAATTCTGCCTATGCTTTTTGTCAAACATGAAGGGGGATTTTACAGGAAGAGATGTTTGCCAACTGCTGGGTGAGGTAGAGCTCTCATTTTATTTTTATCTCATGTTTTAACCCCTGGCAGTTTGTGTCCTCTTCAGCAGCATAGGTCAGAATTTGGGACTTCTAGTTGACTGGTTTTGTAGCTCTCTGACCTTCTCCTCTCAAATGACCTGTATGTTAACAGGAATATAGGCTGTCCGTTTGCAGTTATAGTTGTTAAAAACACAATATCCAAAATTATTGTTCTTTCAGATATTTTTCACATTGGGGGAAAGAGTAAATGCTTGGCAAAGTTTGATTTTATTACATTTAGGCCATGATTTTTAACATTTGCATTCAGTGACTGGAGGCAAAGTTCTTAATCTTCACAGCGAAGTAGTCAAAATATTATGAATAACTGCGTTTTTACATTCCTGCTCAAGGTGGTATACACAGCTGTGGTGCTTATCACTTTATTCACAGTATATTATTGCAAAGGAAGAAAATGGGAAGAATGTGTTAATATTGTTATTGATCTGAGAAACACCAATTCCAAGAAAAGTTCTTACCGTTCTTTTAAAATGAGTTGGCATGCTATATAGGGACATAAATACAGGTTCAAGGATATGATTTCAGACATTTTATTTTAAAATGTTTGTATCCTCTCTAGCATTGCCTCCCCCCAAATGCTCTAATTTCTCACTACATTTTAGCACCATCATTTTAAAAAACTAATTCATGCTCAAAGAAATTAACTTCTTTTGTTTATGCTGTATTAGAACCAATTTATTTACAATGCTATTTTCCATGCTCTGTATCTTTCACACACAGCATTCTTATAAAGAGCATGGCACACTGATATATACATGATGGCTTGCACCATACAGAAACAGTTTCATGCATCCTCGTCATTGTGGCAGAATTGTGAAAAGCTGCTCATAGACTGCATAGATTTCTGGAACTCATATTCTGCTAATACAAAGAGACATAGCTGTCTATTTAGGGAGCTGGGAATGTTTAGCCTGGAGAAGAGAAGGTTAAGAGGTGATATGATAGCCCTGTTTAAGTATTTGAAGGGATGTCATATTGAGGAGGGAGCAAGTTTGTTTTCTGCTGCTCCAGAGACTAGAACGCGGAACAATGGATGCAAACTGCAGGAAAAGAGATTCCACCTCAACATTAGGAGGAACTTCCTGACAGTAAGGGCTGTTCGACAGTGGAATACACTCCCTCAGAAAATTGTGGTCTCCTTCCTTGGAGGTCTTCAAACAGAGGCTGGGTGGCCATCTGTCGGGGATGCTTTTAGATTTCCTGCATGGCAGGGGGTTGGACTGGATGGCCATTGCGGTCTCTTCCAGCTCTATGATTCTAAACACAAAGAAAAACTTCTGACATATATTTTAATATGAACTATACAGAGAAGTGGTTCTCTGCTTGGGTATGAATAAGTTTGAGATTGTGACTTTACATCTCAATTACTTGGGAATGCCATTATAATTTATACTCCTCAATTCATCCTTCTGAAGGAGTCAGCTCTTGAACAGACCATGCACTTAAACTTGCAGACTTCTTTGTCTAGGTTTTTTGCTTGCAGGTTTCCAGGACTTGATTTGGGTGCCTCAGATTCTGTAAACTTACATTTGCATGCTTTTGAACTGCTAAGTTGGCAGAAGCTGGGACTAGAGAGAGGAGCTAACCCCATCATGCAGCACTTGGGCCTTGAACTAGCAACCTTCCAATCTTCCGATCGTCAGAATTGGTCTCTTAACTACTCAGCCACCACATCCCTTTCACATACAGTGCACCTTCTCAATTGGGATGGTGAGTAGCACATAAAGTGGAAATAATAGTGGCAATTTCATTGGAGGGACTGAGCAGGTGCTTGGAGAAGCCACTAGTGACTCCAAACACAGGATGAGGGGTTCTGCAACCTGGGAGAGGATGTGGAGATCAGGGAGGTCTGTGGAGCAGACGGGGAGATGTCATGGGCTGGATGGAGAGTCTCAACAGACCAGAGGTTTCTAATCTCTAACCTATGTATATCCCTGTGTGGTGTGCTTAGTTAAAAGCAAACATCTCTAAAAGAAACATAGGTCACCTTTGTGAATTTCATCAGCTAGTTAAATACATGTTGTCATGTAGATTCTCTCTGTATGTTTTTATTAGATACTTAAAATAGAGAAAGATATGGGAGCTAAGTATGCACCTAGGGAATTAAGATCCAGAAAGTTCAGCTAAAAGGATGCTTTCTGGAATCTGATGAAATACTACTTCCCTTTTAAAGGAAAGGAAAGGAAAGGAAAGGAAAGGAAAGGAAAGGAAAGGGGTCTCTAACTGGAGATCTTTCCAGAAGGCAAGAGAATCCATTGGAGTCTGACTCTGGGAGGAGTGAAGAGAATGAGTTAGAGTCAGTTATGAACCATAGACGGAAGTTAGTGAGAATAATGTTAGAGACAATAGCAAAAATGTAGAATGAGAGCCTTTCATGTTTAGTAGCATGATCTATTATGTTTAATATGATACCATTCATTGACAATGAGTTTATTGTTCAGTTCCTCAGCAGTTATTGGGAACTTCTTTGACAATAATTGTCTTAACTAAAGACAGAAGACAAGAGGACTGAACTATATTTGTTACCTGCACCTTTCCTCTGAGATTGATAGACAACTAATATAGTAGGAAATATATGTGTGGTGAATCTTTTGTTGGACATTATTTTTTGCAGAGAGAAGACAAAATAGCTTGGATATTTAGCTGGATTATAAAAGTGATAAAAGGATTCATTGTGAATTCCGCTGGACATGGATGAATCAGAATGTAACAGAAGATTTGTGCTTGCCTATTTATTGCCTTAGGTTTATATCAGAAAAAAAATTGTAGGAACAGAGTCTTCATTTATCTTTTATTTTCTCTTACTCAGATGCTGTAATAAAAAAAGCCACTTCTGAACATTTTATTTCGTTGGTACTCTTATGTACTGAGTAAATATTGGCTCTCAAATTGTTATGTGGCTTCAAGTCAACTCCAATTTAGGGATTATTCAGACAGCCCCGAAGGGGTGGCATGGAGCCGCCCCTATTTCAGCCAGATCGGGGCTACAGCAACCACACACCATAGCCCTGATTTGGCCTTTCCAGGGTGCCATAGCTGCATTGTTGCGGCTCGGTGGTGCTCCTTCGGCACTGCGTTGTATGGACGCAGAGCTGGAAGAGCACCATCATGCTGCCCTGGGGGTGAAGTCGGGGTGTGCGTCATGTGGGGTTGACACCCCAACTCTGCCCCCAGGTCGGCCTTTCAGGCCAGTCTGTACAGGGCCCTAGTGCACTAACACTATTATAGCAACCCTATTATAGTTTTCTGTGCAAGAGCTATTCAAAGAAGGATTGCCCTTGCTTTCCTCTAAGAAAGAGAGAGTGTGACTTGCCTAAAATCACCCAGCAGGTTTCCATGGCTGTGTGGGGATTCAAACTTGACTTTAGGCTTGGACTAACGGACTTGAATATATTACTGCTGCCTTCTGGAAGGTCATAGTGCTCAAGTTACTAAACCACAGTGAGGAGAGACCTGTCAATGTGAAATAAAAAGACACGGACTGTTACTAAGCTATTTCTGTCTCCCACCACCACTAAAAGACAAATGGAACCCACTGACTAAATCATTGTAGAAGTCATACTTTCTAGGGTAGCTGTAGGCAAAAAGCTCTGGTGGGTCAAAAGCTTCCTGTTCTACCTTAAATGTCCCTTCTTTCTTCCAATGCAAATCCAAACCATTTTGTTGTCTCAAGCTGAGTCTCCCATACTAGAGCCACCAGTTTAAAAAAGTAAAACTGTTATCATTTGGGCACCAATTCTCTTGCACTCATCTCAGAAGTGAGAATTGTGTGACTGTCCAAATGTTTCCCAGCATTCCATATCATTGATTATACTGGTTATTTAGGCTGCTAAGAGCTGCATTTCAACATCTGGCAAGCTCCACAATTTCCACCCCTGATCTAAACAGAGCTCAGGATTCACCCAGCTGGTGGCGTTGGCAACAAAATGAGTGTGATAATATCCGGATGCATCCCGAATTAGAATTCAAATCAGCAGTGGTAAGTCGCATTTTTAACTGTGTGTTAAAGTCCCTAGTCCCCCTACTTTTATCTTCCAGCTGAAGGGCAAGAAAAGAGGTAGGAGGCATTTTGGGGTCATTGCCCAGGATGACCAGATGTCTTCCTTTTCCAGGACATGTCTTGAATTTCAATGTTCTGTCCAGGAGGAATTTTAAAATATCCTCCATTTTGAGCATGACTAAAAAGCAGGAATTTATATTAGTGTTTCTAGCTTTTATGTTGCAACATCCTACATTTTTTATTGATTCTCCTACATTTTGCAGTGCCTTATCCTCCTTTTTGGTTAGGATATCTGGTCACCCTGTCATTGCCTTTGTTGCATCTATGCTGTAGAGATAATGCAGTTTGTTACCATTTTAGCTGCCATGGCTCCTGGAATACAGAATACTGGGATCTGTAGTTTTGTGAGGCACCAGCAATCTGGCACAGAAAAGTAAAGAACTTGTAAAACTGCAAATCCCAGGATTCCATAGGATGCAGCTACAGCACTCAAAGTGGTGTCAAACTGCATTATTTCTACAGTGTAGATGTACGCTGAGACTATGGGAATGGTCACACCAATTGCAAAGGGGATGCCCGGAGCCACTTTAAACTTGAAATGGGATTGTGCTCCAATTGAGCACAAAGAGGATCCTGCTTCTGGAATTGCTCCAGGGTCCCAACCATCTTAATCCAGATTTGATCTCACTACTGGCTATGCTGGCTAAGTCTCCTGGGATTTGCAGTCCAGGAGCACTTTGTGTTCCCTGCAGCTGAACTCCTGTTTTGTGTCACATCTGAACAACACCTGCCCAACAAGCAGAATTCTAGATTGTTGCGCCAGAAAAGGGTTATCTGCTGACTGTATCTGCATGCGCTATGGCAGTTTGAAGCCCAGGGCTTCTGCCTTTTTATTAAGAAGTTGGCAACCCGACAAAGTACAATCTGAATTTCTACAAGGAAACTCCTGAATGAAGTGATTTGAGGACAGCCAGTGCATTTCTTTACAAATTACTATTTAAGCTGTGTTGCAATACATCCTGAATTTGACTATAGAGATGAGTGGATATATGTGTTTATCTTCTTTCTTTCAGCATGGCTATTGCAACATTTCATTCCTTATATGTACAATGACATCAAAAATCCACAAAACAGCGATACCTTTATTGCGCCACCCAGAATACACAAAGCGTAGTATACTGTAGTTAGTGGATTTTTACCCTTAGATACGCTGCTGTTTCCCATCAAGTCAGCTTTAGCTTGTGAGCAAAATGCACAAAATTTCAAAGCTCCATTAGCTTCTTCATCAGACAAAGGTGTTAAAAATAATATAGGAGGGGAAAAAATTGACAATGTTAGTCACAGGCCTGCATTTTATCAAGCTGCTGGTGATGGTATTCTGAGTATGGAGGGATAGCGATGATGATGATGATGATGATGATGATGATGATTTAATTTCTCTCACTGCAGGGACTCAAAGTGGTGAATAGCAAATTTAAAACAATACGATTTAAAAACAATACAAAAGCATTTTGTTGTTAAAACAATAAAAAACATAAAACAAACAATTTTGAAAGTTAAAACAGCCATGCTTTAAAATGCAAAATGTGTTAAAAACTCTATAAAGCCTTCTCTTTGGCCATATAGCCCTATTTATGAAGGCAGACCTGGCTTCTTCATCAGGCAAAGTTGTTAAGAATAATACTCTGTTTGCTAATGGAATTTAAATTTCCTGGACTTCAAAATGCTTTGGAGTTTATCAGACAAGGGAAATGGGAAGCATAATCCAATGGCAATCCGAACGCAATCATGGGATTTAGCATTATTGCGTGATAGACTACCACATGTAATTTTGTGCAATGGCAAGCTATTTTTGGGCAATGGGAAGTCAGTTCAAACGCAATTCGCATTCATGTAAACTCGCTGAACTAGTGAATCCAGGTGAATGCGTTCTGGCCCCACTTTCTTTTCATTCGAAATTAAGAGAAATGCCTCCCGTGTGATAAACTTTGTCCCTCAGTATCTCTTGGCCAAACGGAGGACTGAGCTGCCTGCATGGATAGCCCTCCGTACTCAGAATACAACCACCGCCATGTTGGCCAAATGCAGGCCCATGGCAGACGTCATCAGATTTCTTCCCTCTTGTATTATTTGGCACGTTGGCTTCAGTGTGGGACTACAACTCTGGAGTCTAGGGTTCAATTCCCCACTTGGTGGGCCTGGGCAAGTCACACTCTCTCAGCCTTGGAGGGTGGCAATGGCAACCTTGCCAAGAAAACCCTGTGCCAGTTTCGCCTTAGGGCCGCCATGAGTCAGGAAAGACTTGAAGGCACGCAGCATTATTTTAATGGGGCCACGTGCTGTAATCGTTTGAGCGTTGGGACTCTGACCCTGGAGACCAGAGTTCGAATCCTGCTGGAGTCTCAAACCCCACTGGCACGCTCTCTCAGCCCCAGAGGATGGCCAATGGGCCAATCCCACTCTGAAACCCATGGCAGTGGTCGCCATGACGTCTTGGAAGGCACACAACACACAAGAACAACCACCACAACAACAAACGTGGCCAGAAATGGCTCCTTATATGGCTGGGAGGGCTGAGAGGTGCCTCCAAGGGCGGGAAGGCCCCCTTTGCCCTGCCCTTGACCCCAAGGGACCTCGGCGTCCTCCAAAGCGGGGAGGCCGCCCTTTCCCTCCTCCCTTCCTTCCTGACAAGAAGAGAGGCTTCTTTGAGGCTATACAAGGAAGAAGGAGGCGCCGCTCTCCAGCAGCGGCCGCAGTGTGGCGCCTCGGCCAGCAGGTGGCAGTGCAGGGACAGGGTCGGGCCGGCGGAGGGAATGGCGAGCGCGGATAGGCCGGGGAGGGCGCTGACGTCATCGAAGGGGGCGTGGCGAGGCGGGCCCGAGCGGCGGAGAGGGGCCTGTCTTTCCCTTCCTCTCTTCTGCTCCGCCGCCGCCGCCGCCGAGAGAGAGAGAGAGAGGGTCCCCTTGCGCTCCTCAGGAACCGACGCCTCCGCCGCCTTCGCCCTGCGAGGGATCCCTCCGCCTGTCTCCCTTCCTCGCTCTCCGGCTCCCGCCCGCCCGCCCGCGCGCCATGGCCAAGGAGGAGAAGAAGCCCTTCAGCCAAGCCATGGCCGAGTGGCGGCACTTCATCTACAACCCCAACAGCGGAGAGTTCCTGGGCAGAACGGCCAAGAGCTGGGGTGAGCCAGGCCACGGGGACCCCTCCCTCTCTCCCGGGTCTAAAAATAGACCCATCGGGGCAGAGACGGAGGAGGGCCAGGGGCGGGGAAGGGCGCTGCCTGGCCAGATGCCTTGGCTCTGGCCCCCTCCGATGCCTCCACCGGCGACCCCTTCCTCGGCCTGTGCCTTTCCCCTTCCTTGACGCGTGTCCGCTCCCCTTGACTCGCCTCCCCCATTCCCTTGCTCTGCCGCCGCCGGTTTCCCTTTCTCTCGGCTGCTCCCCCGGTGACCCACGGCCCCTTCTTTTCTTGACCAGCGTCCCTCTTCCTTCCTTCCTTCCTTCCCCGACGGAGGCCCTCCCTGTTCCCCGGAGCGCTGTCCCCATCTGACTCCCCAGGCCCCCTTTCCCGAGGCTTCGGAGGCACCTCCTCCCTCTCCCCGAAGGCAGCTGCCTCAGTGGGGAGCCCCCTCCTTCCCTCCCTCCCTCCCTGGGGCTCTCAGAGGGCAGGGCCTCCTCTCCTGGCTTTGCCCGGGGGTCAGTGGCTGCCTCTCCCAGGCTGGGGGCTTCCAGGAAGGCAGGCTGCGCCCGTGGAGGAAGGCAGTGGGGTGGCCGCCTTCTCTCTTGGCTGGCTGCCTGTCCTGGGGTTCTCATGGCAGGGGTTTGCCCCTGCCTTCCCCTGAGGCCCAGAGAGTGCCGCTTGGCCATGCTGCTCTCAGCCTAAGTCGGCAAGGGAGCCTAACAGAGCCTCCGACAAAGGCACCACCGGACCTTCCTGGTCTTGGAAGCTAAGCAGGGTCGGCCTTGGTTAGTACTTGGGAGGCAGACCGCCCAGAAGCACCCCATTGGCTACCTTTCGGAGGAAGGGGCTGGCAAAGCCATCTCTGGCATTCCTTGCCTAAGAAAACTCAAGAGGTCTCCATAAGGCAAGAGGCACAGAGACAGAAAAGTGGGGAGCTTTGATTGGCAATTGAGCTTCCCCTAAATGTGGTTCTCTGGTGATCATTTGCATCTTCCAATCGTGTCTCTCTGTGAAAGGATGCAATGCTTCCTTGGGTTTTCCCTCTCTTACCCAATTTGACTTTAAACCTTATTAAGACTGAAATTTCCTTAGGGTTTCCGTTACATTTTTGGCAGGCGACTCTGCACTTGAGATGCAGCGCATACCAGAGCAAGCGGGTGTTTCACCATTGGCTTAAGCACAAGACAAGTTGTACTCCTGACTTGGTTAGCAGATGCGCTTTGGGCACATGCTCTAAGCGAAAGCAGCATAGCCATGCATGCTTGGTTGCCACAGCCATGTGTCAGAAAGAAGGCTTTCTGTGATGTGAGTTTTTCTTTATTCACAGGGAAATAAAGTCCTCTTGATTGTCACTTACTCTGGAAGTTGAAAATGAGAGAGGAAATTTCCACTCCATCAGTCACTAGCTTTCCTTCCAGGATGGGGATGGAGCAAAGGAGGAGCGACTGAAAGGGGCACAGAGGAGTCTGTCCATATGGACAGCAGTTCCTACCCGTTTTGAAAAGTTCTTTTAAAAGTAGTCATGTGGAGTCATTTATCGCGTCTCAGCCTTTAGGCTAAGATCAAGTGTAGCTAATGGATTTTGTTCCCCCTGGCTATGCTGCTTCTTTGCCATCAAGCCAGCTTTTGCTTCTGGTGATCCTGTGATGAGAATGTGCCCTGATCATGAGCTTAGGTCAGCCTAGGTCTGGCTGAAACTGTAACATCACCAAAACCTCCATGTTTGAGTAATGCATTACTTAATTTTACAGTGTATAAATATTGTGTTGCATGATTTGGTAAACAAAAATGGTTTTCTGATTGTAAGAATGATTCCACAAGAAATGAGGAGGAGTGTTACGTTTAATGTAAATTTTGTATCTAAACATGAATGAGTTCATTCTGCACAGCCTGGAGTTTATATTTCTCACATCTGTTAAAAAATCAACTACATTTTTGTCACATATATTTTGACTCTGAATGGATGGAATCCATCTGTGAAAACATGTTCTTCTTTGGCTGTTAAACACAATTACATAAAGAGAACACTTTTAAAGGGCAGAGAGACACAGAGGAATATGCCTACAGGTTGAGTCTCCCTTATCCAAAATATCTGGGACCAAAAAGTATTTTGGATTTCAGAGTTTTCCAGATTTTGGAATATTTGCATACATATAATAAGATCATGGAGATGGAGGGGACCTAAGTTTAAACATGAAATTCAGTTATGTTTCATATATACTTTATGCACATAGCCTGAAGGTAACTTTATACACAATACTTTTAATAATTTTGTGCATGAAACAAAGTTTGTGCACATTGAACCATCAGAAAGCAAAGGTGTCACTATCTTAGCTCCGTATATAGATAATTTTGGGTTTGGGGATCAGAATTCTAGCTAAGGAAGAGTGTACAAAATAACAAAACACAGCTTTCAGATCTCTCTGTGTTGTTTCTGATAGAGAAGTAAGCTTTCCAGTAGTTCAGCAGTTAGCAACATACATAAAATCAAACCCACAAACATGATTACATTTTTACTAACATATTTATCCTCCTTAATGTGTAAAGAGGTTATGAGGTAACTTGCAGGGCAATCATAAGCAGTAATGCCTAGTAAGAGGTTAGTCCTATTGAATCTTGCATCCTTGCTTGCTAACTTGTAGTGCTACATATATGTGAAAATACAGTCCAGGGATTCTGATCATGAAAGTTGTACATGCTATCTTAAATATAAAGGTACGACAACCCTCCCTTCGGCCAACACCCCCTTCCCCAATATTGATGGTATTAGAAGGTAACACAGAGATTTGTTTTCTCCAGAGTCCAGACCTCACAATTACTACCATTTCCCTAGCAAATTCTTTTGCCTACCCAATCTGATTGGTGATTTAATCTTGTGAGAGGTCAGGAAACTGAGGGGAAACAGGTTTTGTATATCTTGTGAGATAAGTGAAGAATTCAAACTCATTAGCTTAATCCTAATCCACTTTCTATTTACTCCTGCTATTTTGGGTTCTGGTCAGAAGGAAAAGTGCAATAGAGTCAATAAAAAAGAGGAGCACTCAGAGTAGTGCCTTTAAAAATTGAAAATAATCTTTACTGTGATGAAGACTAGGAATAGGAATTGTGTGGCCCTTGTGATGATGCTGAACTCCCAACATCCATAGCCAGTGGTGATGAATGCCTGAGTTGTAAACATCTGGAGGGTAGGAAAATTCCCATCCTTCCTGTAAATTGAAAACTGGAATCTAGTTTGGAGTACCAGTTTGAACCATTTCTTTTTGGCAGTGAACCGTGTCCTTTTACATGAAACCTGAGTCAAATGCCAACGTTTTTCCTGCATGTGTTGTTTCACTTATAACTTCCATTGCCCTGACCATTCTTTAACGTATCTTGTGTGTTATCCATTAACAAAAGTAATGATGAAGAGAAGTGATCACAGTTGGTATTTTCTCTTAAATTTTTTCCCCCAAAGGCTATGTGCCAGCTTGGATATGGTGCTAAACCATAGTTTAGTGTGAGCAATGCAACCTAGACTGAGCCTTGAGCTGGCATGCTCTCCTTTCCTGTCTGGTGGAGCCCTGGAGAAGAACCTGGACACATTTACATCAGTTGTGTTTTTCCTTTCATCTGAATCTGACAAATCTGGTTAACAGAACCAAGTCAACTTCCAACCATGGTTTCTATAGGTAGCTGGTTTCCACTACCCATAGTTAAACTGAATTAAAAAGGAAGAGGAAAGCTTCTGATATCTTAATGGTCACATATGATCCCAGGGCTTGCTACATCTAATTCATATACTGTAGTATTGTGATATTGTGGCTGAACTAGGCCAGAAAAACTTAACCCTTAACTAGAGTTCAGTCTCCTCAGCAATTTAGAAACTGTTGTGAGCATAGCGAGCAGAGAGAGTATACCTTTTGTTGGATGTTGCCTGTTGTGACACCAACAAATTGTGTTCACATTTATTTATTTATATCTTGCTTTTCTGTCAGGATTCAGGGGGGCTAAAAATATTCAGTCACATTCCAGATGTTCTCAAAGAGCAGCCTACAGCAAATGTCAGGATATATCCTTTTACAGAATTAATTTAACAAGTTAAATAATTGTAATTAATTCAGTTACAGTAACTTACAGTGACATAAAATAGTGCATTTTGGAATGATACCTGAATTTAATGTACATTAAAGAAAAGTACAAACAGGTATACCTTCGTTAATAAAATAGATGTGTTCTGAGGCATTATTTCTTTAACAGAAAATTTGGCACCAGAGATAGAAATCATATGCAAAGAATAGAGACAGGTCCTTAAGCAACAAGAAATAAGAGCAGTTCAACATGTTTCAGCAGAATTGTTCTTCAAAGCTAACAGTATAGTATGCACATGTGAAATGAAACAATTGGATCAGATAAGCTCTGCATAAGTAAACAACTTTTTGAATTCTCTAGAGAGCACTTGAAGCATTCTTCCAAAATTCATTCAGGGAGAACTTTTCTTTCACTATTCTCCACTTTTCTTATGATTTCCATTTTGGTGGTCAAACATACAGATCTACCGTATGTTTCGTTAACATGTTTGAGTAGCAGGTGAAGAAGGCTTACTACTTTCCTCTTTTTTCACTTTTGTTCATGCATGCTCAGTAAGGGATTCTGGAGGCAGTTGCTGTAGAATCGGCTAGAGTAGAATGCCATTTCTCCTGCTCAAGCTTTATTGTGTTATTTACTGCAGACATGCTGCTGTAACCTCAGACCTGTGTTTCTCTAGCCACCCTTCATCATCCTCCCAGTGCCAACAATCCTAAAATAACTTCCAGCTTGACAGAGTATGAGGAAGAAAGTCATAAAAAGGAGCTTCTTTCTCAGAGGCTTTGTTATGTATGTCTATACTTTAAATGCATGCTTTTATTTTCTCCACATGCTGTTATGTTACAGTTAATGATAATAGAGTCAGTTGTTGGGCTATGCTATGACAAATTAGTGAACATGTATATCCTTAATAATGGCTGTCAGATTTGCAAATCATCACTAGCACTGGGATATTCTATATTCTAGTTTTCGCCAACTCCAGGAATGTATTAAGCCCCAGGACTTGGTTACATTCTTTCATTTTATGCTTGCAAAGAGCAGTTCTGCAGTATGGTGAATTTCCGAATTTTGAATAATTCCAGCAACTAACAGCACCATCTTCTATATAGTTAATCCATAGCATTCATTCATGGCCATCTCTGGTATGTGAATTGGATGGGGTGCCAGTGATATTGAAAGTACCATCCCACTACAGGAAAGAATGCAATGCACCCCCATCTCATTCACTTACCCCAGATTCAGGGGGAAAGAAATGATTATTGTCTGGGACATAATCATGGACCTTAATTGCTCAAGATGGGGTTCTTGAGGCTGAAGGGAATTGAGAAGCCTGTTAAAGTGGGTGAGTGAAGAGAGATGATGTTGGTGGATGTATTCCTTTTAAATTTTAGAGTTTGAGAAATAAAGGCTGGGCAATTCACAGCCGAAACAGACAGCCTGGTAAAGCTGCCTTCTGGGCGGCTTGAGAACAAGGCATTTACATGCCACATGCCTCCAAGATGTCCTGAAGCTGCCCTGGCCTATTAAACAGGAGTGACTTCAAGATGTTCCGGGGGCATGGCTTTTACATGCCACATGCTGCTGGAGCGCCCAGAAACTGCCCTTTACTGGCCTGAATAGGAGTGGATCTCTGGGGGTGGCCCCAATCCTCCCTTTTCAGGCTATCTGTTTCAGCCCTCAGTTACCTGCAGGTAATGCAAGGGGCCTTGGAGTATTATGTTTGAACATTTATTTCCCATCTTGTAGGAAATTGTTCTGCTTACTAAATGTTCCTTGCTATTGCTTCTGGAAATTCTGTGTATGTGTTATTGCGGTGTGTCTTTATTCTCATGTTTAGCAGATAACATTCTGCATGGGAGAAAACGTGGGCTACCTCATGTGGGCTACCTGAAAAACAGTGTTAGGGAAAGGGGTAGAGATATCATATCTCAGAGGAAATCTTACACATGTAAAATAAAGTCCCACAGGACACAGCATGTATGAAATTGTGGCCTTAAATTGTTGGTTCTTTAAATCAGTGCTTCTTGAGGTATCTGATGTGGATGACTGGCACCGTTTCCCCATTGTGCCAGGGACTGGCACCATATTCTTGCCTGTTGGCTACAGTTCCTGTTTTCCTGAAAGGTCACCAGGGACTGGGAGTAGATTGTTCATGGACTGGCACCAATCTAAGGACCCCCACTTTGAATAGTACTCCTGTAAGTGATTGAAGTCTCTGTTTTAAACACTGTGATGTAAATCTATCCATCCCTGGGCTAGATTGTAGAAAAACATGACTTTCCTACAGCCGGCATAGATAGGACCCGCATTTTTATCTTCCATAATTTTGTAAAAACTGCACATTCCCTGTTGAAGTAAAAGGCTCTATGGGTAAATGATAACAACTTACATTAATCTTGGGGAAAGCATTCTAACTTGAAACTACAGTGGGCCATCCACATTCCCTGAGGTTAGGAGTGCAGGATCCCCGTGAAAGTGGAAAAAACACAAATAAAAACACTATGTTTTTACTTGAGAGAACACCTCTCTAGGAATCTCTAGGTTCTCCAGTGCAATTCTGTGGTCGACATCTGCCAGAAGTGGGACCATGGAATCATGCTGGAGGACCTACAAATGTTGAGAAGCATGTTCTCTAGTAATCTCGAGGTCTTCCAGTGCAACTCTGTGGTCATCTTCCAGCAAAGCTTCCTTAGAGATTCCTAGGGAGAATATATTAATCAAATCCACAAATAATCAAAGCCCCAAATGTCAAAACTGAAATTGTGGAGGGCCAACTGTAAAAATGTCATAGCAAGATGGCTTTTACAATCAGCTTCCCTGCCTATTTAGAGAGCAGGGGAAATGGATGCACCATATTTTGAATGGTGGTGTGGAGGGCCTTGGTTTATAGTGGATGTGCGGTGTGCAGTGTTGTCTCTGAATGTTAGAAGACACAGGGCACAAGTGTACTTTGGATTTATTCCAAAATCTGAGTAAACAGATTTTGAAATGGAGCAATCTGCATCTTGAAATGGCAATTAATGAACAAGCAGTTTTGACATGGAAGGATGTGTGGAAAGTTTTGGTCCTATGGTATCATCACACCAATTTCATAAGCAGTAACCATTCTGTAGCCCAAGTTATTTATTCTACACTTTGTAAGGGTAATAGGCTAAGAGATACAGGAAGGCAAGGTAGTGAAAATGGAGTATTCTTCATGCCCATTTCCTTCCTGTCCATTATTTACACCATTGCTTAGGGTAAAACAACATAGTTTATTCAAACATGGGTGTATTCTTCTGAACCAATCCAGGAATGTTCTGTTTCCATATGTGTACTTATACACAGGCTGCATTTGGAAGTTGTTATAATTTTTCCTATCGCTTACCTCTTGAGCCCAGTTTATGGGGTATATTAGAGGGAAGCTTTGAAAATGCACTATCCCTTCTAAAATGTGGTTGTGCCACTGTAGTGGCTGGAGATTATAAGTAGCAATGCTGTCCCCAACTACAGTTTTTAAAATGTCTTCCATTAGAAGTTAATCACAGCTGTTAAGATATGCAGGAAAAGGTAAAAGTATATGTGGAAAGCATGCACGGTATAGCAGTTTGAGTGGTGGATTAGAACTCCAGGAGACTACAGTACAGTTCAAATACTTGGTCAGCCATGGAAACTAGCTGGGCAACCTTGGGCAAGTCACATTCTCTCAGCATGAGAGGAAGGCAGTGATAAACCTCCTCTGAATAAATATTATATGACACCATTCTATTTATTAATCATGCTAGTATGGTATTGGTGGAATATTTGAAGAATATGTGAGAGAGGTATATTGAAAGACTGTCTGTTGGTAACTAATATGCTATAATATATATTAAAAATATGATTGTATGACACTTGTTTGTTAGAGTAAACCAAATACCTTAGTATTGTATATATGTAGGGGGTGGGATTATGAATTGATGCAGAGTGCTTGCTTTTAGATTTGATGGTAAGTAATTTTCTAATTAGCTAGTTGGTTGAGAATTGCATTACAGCTTTCAGGAGGTTAGTTGCTAAGAAATCTCATTTAATTTTTCCTTCAGATTGTACGATCCCAATGTTTATGACAGATCTGTAATTTAATGGTAAAAATTTGAGACATTGCTAAGAATTCCTTATCTGTGTTAACACATGTTGGTAACGATAACCATGTAGCTAAATCCAACGTGGTGTGGTTGTGAATGCCACTGCAAGCATGTCCTAGTTAGGGAGAGTTGCAGTGCGTCCTTATGAGAGAACTAGTTAAAGTACTGTGATCTTGAGGGCTTTACAATCCAAAGCCGTAAATTACTTCACTTTTAGAGGATTTTTTAAAAACTAAAATTTTCTTTGAGCTCAAAGACTTGCAAGACAGGAAGCAACAAATTAAAAATGTATTTATATGCTCGGCAGTGATGTGCAATGGAAAATCTTCAAAAATAGAAAATTTTCCACTGCTGCATTTTCTCTGTAGAATTTCCCAGTTTTAGAAATGCATTGTTACATACAGTCAGTAATATAAATCTGTCAGATTAAATTTTTCAGGTTGATAAACCCAGAAAGCAGGTATTTAAACACACACTTCATCAAGTGTGCTAAAATTAATATGTTAACATGCTTCAGTGCTGGGGGAAATTTATGCAGTAAGGTAATGAAATACTTGCAAGCATTGAGGGTATTTTAGTAACTTGAAAATAAATATTTGAATTTGTTTGAAAATTAGATATGCTTTATTAAATTGTTTTCCTAGTCAAGTATTTTCAGTGCAAAGCTTCTGACTTTTGCAGGTTTATGCAGCACATAATATTCTCATGGCATACTATTTTACGTCTTCATTTTAGCTAAAGAGGAATCCATCATACTGAAAAAGAAGTGTGCCTGCAGACTTATGGAAGGTCCAGCATTAGCTGGCGCAAAAGTGGAAGCTTACTTCTAAGATATATTTAACCAGGATGACTGTGTAACCTGGCATTAGAATTGATTGTACATTTCTGCCTTCCCCCTATGCTTCAGGCCTTCCCCCTATGCTTTCATAATTCATCCAAACCTGCTCTGCCTTAATTGTTTTAGCCAGGATCACATTTCTCCTCAAAGGAGAGAGATACCAATTTGAGCTAACTTTCCTTATAGATTTGGATGTACATCGTATCTTTCTCCAAGAGCATATGATCAATAGGTACTGTACACTTGATCTGTGTATTTTTCCCCCCTGGTGTCAAGGCTCTTGCCATCATTCATGCTGTGGTAAGTGCTTGGGTGTATTATTGGAATAGGCCATGAATGAAGCTTCTTTTGAAAATATAGCATCTTTGGTAGGGTTGCTGTGGAGAGGATATAGAAAAGCTATCCATCGCTCAGAAATTTTCCATATTGCACCCTGTCCACTAGAATAGGAGACAGAAAGAATGTGTTTTAAATCCATTCAAGCGGGGAAATATGAATGCTGCTGCTAGTCTGTGTGTGTGTGTGTGTGTGTACACAGGTCTCAAGCCATCATCCATGAGAAGGAAAAGTTTGTACACTTGCTTTACATCATACAAGCAGGATTGATAAACATTTGATTTCTGTATCTAATAAGTAAGTAGATTTAGTAATATAGCAGCCAAAAGGATATGCCACAGGAAAATGGATGTTCTGGCATACTGGGTGAGGGGATCAAGGTACTTAGAAAAACATTAGTTTGTATATGTGAAGGAAAAACAACAGTCAACAATAATAGCTTCATTGTCAAAAGTTCACAGTTACAGCTGCCATGGCAACCATGGATTTAACTCTGGTGATCAAAAGATCAAGAATATTTTTTATAAAGAAGTAATTTATATTTTTTAAAAGAAAATGTTGTTAGTGTTTCTGACATGACTTTGTTGCAGTGTACTCAGTTCAGTCATTAGACAAACAAGAGCAAAGCATAGAATTGTCAAAGTACTTCTATAGGTGCCCCTTTCTGCTATTCTTCCCCCCTCCCCGCATCATTCTCTTTTTCTCAACCTCTTCTCATTTCTCTGCATCTGCTACCTACAATATATTCCACTATTCTTCTCATTCTTCATATGTAAGACAAAATCTTTCTTTGAGGTTGAAGTATAGAAGTGAGCAATTGTTTTTGTAAATAGCTGCAGGACAAGAGTTGGGGGGAAAAGAAACTAAGGAGGTAGGGAAAGAAGAGGAGGATGGTCATTAGTTCTGTTCAGTTTAGTTTTAAGAGGAGGTGGTTCCTTTTTAAAAAAAAAGTACAGGGGCAGTTGTGCTTGTGGAGAAGCTATGCCTCTGTTCTGCAAACTTTGCTTTTGTGGAAACGTTTTGTATAGATTAGAGAGAGCTCTCGGATTCTGTTCTGATCTTTTCCTTTCTCTTGTTATTTGTCCTACCTTTCTTAAAAAAAGAAACCCTCTCATCATAGTCACATTTAAAGCGATTTCCCTGTTCTGCTCTGATGCCACCACATGTGTCCTTCATCCTAGCTTCTGCCATTATCCTTCTTTTCCAACCTATACTCAACATCCCTCTATGTATTGCATTTGGGTGTGATGATATCCCATATCTTTCTACAACAAAGCATATGTCACTTCTACCATTCACTTAACTGCAACTGGCTCCTTTTACTAGCTGTGATGGACATTGGTTGAGTATACATGTAATTGGTGTCAACTCTTGAAGAAACAACCTGTTGACTTTCCCAGCCTGCACAACATAAATTATACAGTATCTATTTTAACTGTACAAGAGAGTGCCCAAAAGCACTTTTGCTTGTTCATCTTCCAGTGTCATCTTCTGTAAGCAGTGCCCTCAGCATACTACAGTGGGCTCTTGTTATCCGCTGAGGTTTGCTTCCAAGACAACCCTCCCCCCCCCCATGGATATCAAAATCTGTGGATGCTCAGGTGTCATTCTATACAATGGGTTAGTAAAATGCTATTCCTTATATAAAATGGCAAAGTCAAGCTTTGCTTTTTGGAGTGTGTGTGTGTGTATTAAATATTTTCAAACTGTGGATGCAATGATAAATTAATAATAATAAATTTTATTTATATATCGCCTTTCCAAAGGATCAAGGCAGATTACAAAAATGCATAAATAATTACATAACATATCCACAACTAAAATTCATCCCTTTACCTTAACTAAAATACCAACATCAAAATGCAGTTAAATTAATTGCATTAAAATATATTAAAATATACTCTCCCCTCCAGCGGTCCCCCAAAGGGGGAACCCTGCTGGCAGCAAGCCCGCCACAGAAGGCACTCGGCTTTTATCCCCTTCCCAAGGGGAACCGGTGTTCCCAGCTGGGTACCTGGGTCCTGGTCCTGGCAGGAAGTAGTCTGAGGCCAGCAGTCCACCAGGTGAGATGAAACATGCAGGTAGCAAGCAGCAAATCCACACAGCAGCAGGAGGTAGTACACATCTCTTTCCTGGGGTCGTGGGGAATAGAGAGAATGGCCTACACACACTAATTGTACACAAATATCGGCCCCATATAGACAGGCCAAAATAAAGCTGCTTCAGGACAATTTGGAGGTATGCTATTTAAATTATGCATGCGTCCTAAGAGTCCGGAAGCCATACCAAAGCCATATCTACAAGACAACGATTTTTATGTGCTGTACATGTGTTTACTTAATAATTTAAGTTGGGATTTTAAACATGTCACCCACCTTTCTCCTTTTAACTATTCTTTCACAACCACCATTAAGACTGTTTCTTATTTTATCACTATGCCAGTATGTTGTTTTTTTCCCATTCCTTTCGAGATTCTTCCTGCCATTCAGATAAAGGTCTGTCTGCTGAGGCTGTTCACCCTCTATTTGAGGAAATGGGCTGTAGTCCATGAAAGCTCATATAGAAATAAATGAGTCTTTCAGGTGCCACAGAGCTCCTTTTTATCTAATATATAATGCCGTCAACTTAACCAGAACACTTATAACCTTCTTACTTTAACATTAGATTGCTGCCTTATTCAGACATATACAGCATGTTGGGAAATTACCTTTACAATTTCATTACTATATATTATTTAAATTATAAAGATATTTTTGACACTCTGTACTTCCCTCTGAAGGTGGGATGTTGTGAAAGAGAGAATAGTGTATGTGCATGTGACTGAAAGAGCCTGTTATCTTGGTCTGTTTGGATGCATGAGTGTACCATATGGATAAAGGCTTGTTGACCTTCATTTTTACTGTTGCTTTAACACACTACCTTTTTCCTCCAGATGATGGAGTAGAAAGTGCCCCCCCTTCAGGAATTTTGGCGTCTGAAAGCAGTAGTCAGGGCCAGAAATAGGTTGTGTCCTTTCCTTACTCTCAACACTTTATCTGTATTGTTGCCTGAAAATGATAATAACTCCTCAAGGCTTCACTAGAGTCAGCTATATAATCATCATGTTTTGTCTTTATTAGTCTTTTGTTTTTGCTCCCCCCGACTTCTTCCATGGTTTGAAAATATTTTTTTTAAATCCAAAAAGCAAATCTTGATTTTGCCATTTTATATAAAGGACAGCATTGTACCAACCCATTGTATATAATGGGACTTGAGCAGCCACAAATTTTGATATCCAGAAGGGGGGCCTGGAACCAAATCCCAGTGGATACCAAGGGCCCACTATATTTAATTAGACTATTTAAATACTTTTTGCAGTTCAAAGGGTTTATTAAAAAGATACATTGATACTTACCTATGACACATCCCTTTCTAGCAGAGAAGGGCCGAACATCCAGTAGCACAGGTTACCCCAGTCTGGGTTTTGCCTGTATTCCTAGCAAGATGTGTTTTTGTCTGTCACTACAGCTGCTCTAATTGGCATTTTGCCTTCCTCTTCACCGTACCCCCCTCTACTATTCTTTCTTTTATCAAAAGAGAGAGAGAGAGACTGAAAAGGGGGAAAAATAAGATTATCTCCTTCCTCCCCCCCACTACTTTCCCTCCACTACTTTTCCTTTACTGCATAGGAGAGCGGCCACCAATGCTAGCATGCTCATCCTGCATGTGGCAGGGGCACATCAGGAGCCTCTGAACAGCATTTTGCTGATGCAGGGGCATAGGGGGTGGCCGGGGAGGGGAATCCCCTCTGCAGCCATCCAGTGTTATCACCCAGACAGTTCTGGGCCAGGACTCTCTGAGACGCCTGCCAGGAGTTTCATAGACCACACGGAGGCCATGAATGATATCATAAGATTGCTAGATAAATATATAATGAAGTTTGCGTATTTTCAATTCAGTAAACAATAGGACCATGTGAGTTTGACATTTACTACACCTTATCTTTTAAATACAAAATTGTGGTTCAGCTTTACATGTCAGCTGGCTGACTTGATATTTGTGATGTAATTGTTTTACATGCATGAAGAAAATTTTATTCATGTTAAGTTATCCTCTGTTTCCCTGTCAAATAGCTTTTATGATTACAGAGACAAACTTACCAGAAAAAAATGCTTCATAATGATTGTTAAATGTTTTTAAGAAAGGTTGGAAAAGAATTTACTGGGGGCGGGTACACTGGTATCATTCTTTATTTTTTACAAAGTAATAGGGTTAGTAGGCCATACATAGAAGAAGTTTAATATTTATAAATTAGCACCCCATAGAATTCCCCATTGGAGTTGGGATGCCAGTCTAATATTAAGGTGTAATCAAATAGCTAGCATAGTGTAGTGGTTTGAACACAAGGCTACAACTTTGGAAACTTGGGTTTGAATCCCTGCTCAGCTATGAAAACCCATTGTGTGACCTTGGGTAAGTCACACCTTCTCAGCCTCTGAAAAGGGTAAAAGCAAACCACCTTTGAATAAATCTTGCTAAGAAAACCCTGTAATTGGTTCACCTTAGGGTTGCCATAAGTCAGAAATGACTTGAAGGCACACAACAACAGATCAGATATTCCAAGAAGCAAAGGATGCCCTTCTGTAAGTAGCAGCTTAACTTTCATTGCATCATGGAATTCTCCAATAAAAGTAGGCACTTCTTGATCTTCAACCATGATATATACATGCCTAATTTAGCAGCTTGTATTGGCCTATATCACTGTTCTTTCCAGAGAACTAATTTCTGCCCTTCTATTTGAGCTTACAACCTTGTTGTTGAGTGCCTTCAAGTTGTTTCCGACCTAGTGACACTAAAGCAACCTTATCATGAGATTTTCAGGGGCTGAGAGTGTGTGATTCACCCAAGGTCACCCAGTGAGTTTCCATGGCTGAGTGGAGAATCAAGCCCTGATTTCCAGAATTATGGTTTAACACTCAAACCACTACATCACACTGTCTGTCCTTGCTTCTGCTACCAGCTACTTAATTATATTTCAGCCAGAGTTGGAAATTACAAATTCACATTGGTAGCACAGTGGCATTACCAGCTAATCAGAACTTGACATAGAATTGTGATGATTGCCTTTGTAGTACGATAGAGTGCTTGTCAAGCTATTTTATGTGATAGACTAGCAATATTTTTTTAGTGTTCCAGGGACTAATAATACATTTGTGTTATATTATTACCAAATTCACACCAGCTCCTGGAAACCCTCCATGGTCTGCTATTTTGAGTATCATAAGGTATAATATATCTTAGTGGAAAGGTTAAGGACAAGGCACTAGATTCCACCATACTGGATGGACTAGGAAACTTTCCCTTCGAAGAAGACAGTCATTTTGCACAATGTTAAGGAGCAATTTGCCTTTAAATGTTTTGGGGACAAGATTCCCCACTTGGCCAATGTTCAGAAACACTCAGAAGTGCTGTAATTCCTGGGTTTTTTTAAAAGCATGATGGGGTCCATTGTATTGATTTGAGCAGCAACTAGAAAGGGGCTGGAATGTGGAAAAGGGGAAGTACTTTGTCATTCAGGATGAGAATTATTAGGCCCTCCAAATGTTAAATTGCAGCTTCCAACAATTCTGGTGATGGTGGTGGCAAAAAGAGGATTGAGTTGTCCAGGAGAGATTTGGAGTGTGCCTTGGGTAACAGTAAGATGGAGAGAAAGGTGATTGGCAGAGATTATTCTCTGTGATGTGTATGCTTTGTTGGAACAAAAACAAAGCAGAAAAAAAACTGTATTCAGATAAGGTGGCGGAGTCTTGTCTTGTAATCCAGTTTTGGCACAGTTTACTTCTCTGTAAGATTAGATGTTTGATTGCATTTTGTAGAGTCAAATATTTGTTTCTCTATGCAGAGCTCATCTCCTCTCAGTACAGTACTCAGTGTCTTGGATAGAGTTAGATGTCTCTGAGCTTTACCCCTTTGCCTACTATAAAATGGATGTTTTGTTGCACTATCAAACTTGGAATGATCATGCTTGCCCAGTGTAGCCACCTTGTCATGGTGCTTAATAAATGCACTTAATGAAGTTTGCAGATGTGCCCATGGGATCCCATTAAAATAGATTTTCTAGACAATGGGATAAAAGGGACTTATGTGCCTTAAGAATGATAATGCATCATATTACATTGATTGACACTTAGGCCAGAACCTTCATAGAGGTAACACTCTGAATCTATGTTTGAATAAGCATACCCAACCTGCTCCATCCCATCCATCCATGTCTCCCTAATGTTCATTTAGTTCATTACCAGTACTTCCTGTTTATGTACCCAGTACTTGATTTGTACTTTTGTATTCTCAGATCTCTAGATATGAAAGCAGAATGTTATAACATGATGCTGTATTTCCTTCAGAAATTTGCAGTGGATCTGCTCCAGTCCCCTTGGCGCAGATACAAAAATCTGTGCATGCTAAAGTCTCATTGAAAGTAATAGTGCAGTGTGCGTGTTAGCACAGTCACACACATGAGCCGCCATTAACTAAAACACGAGCTAGCCATCCACGAATGGTTAAATCCACAGGTGGCAAGTCTGCTGAGGGCAAACTGTATAGTCTTTTCATGTTCTGTTGTGATTAACTCAATTGCCTGTTGGAATCCTATCCACCTACATGGAATTTATGGATGTTTCCATCTTACGTTAGTCTTGAGCTATTGCTGTTAGGACTGAAACTAGTACAGCAATACTGTCAAAGCAACTGCATTGCCGCATTGACGTAATTATGTTTTTCTGACATAATGGGATTTAATTCTAATCCATTTCTATTAGGTAGTTATAATTTGGAGAAAAGAATCACTCTATCAGAAAGGTTTCAAAGATTTTAACGTGAAATATTTGCTATAATAGAACAAAATATTCCCCCTGCATACACTCTAAAATGAACACCATTTGGCTTCTTTTAAAATACTTTTAAAAACTGAAATATCAAGGATAAGATTTTGGGAGAAGTATTGAGAGTCAGCTGAAACAGTATTTTGTATTTCCTCTAGCTTCATTGTGATGGATGTCAAATTTCAATAAATTTTGGGGGTTCTAAATGATAACCAACTTCCAGCACTTTACTGAAAAACATTTTGCTAATGTATATTCATTTTTTTTCCCCCAGGATTAATTTTGCTGTTTTATCTCGTATTTTATGGATTCCTAGCTGCACTCTTTACATTTACAATGTGGGTTATGCTTCAGACATTGAGTAGTGATATACCCAAGTATCGTGACCGGATTTCTAGTCCAGGTATGTATGCACCCTTCTTTTCATAAATACACATAGAGATAGACAGTACAAACTCAGATATCAATACTAGGTTTCTGTTACACAGTTTTCTTGCCTTCAGGGCAGTTACTAACATGGTTAGCATTATACTAAGCTTTTAGATTTCTTTATACTGCTGACTGCTTCTTATTGTAAAACCACTTTTTGTCAAAATTGAGTGAGCTAAAGTAAACATTTGAGCTTCCCACATATCTTGAGATTATTAAAGAAACAGAGCAAATTAACAAACAGCCATTTTCTTATAGCAAAAATACTGGTGGAAGACAAAAGTGAAAGTATAGTCACCCCTCCGTTTTTGCAAGGGATCCGTTCGGGACCCCTCCCCCCGTGAAAATGGAAATTCGCCAGGCAAGGGACGCAAACTTCAAATCGGCGAAAGTGGAAGGATGACTGTACAGGAAAACCTAGTCAGCAAATACATAGCATAGGGAAGAATGAGTTGAATATTTTCTTATATTCTGTAATACAATATTCATCAGCATTCAGTAATAGGGAGAAACTTGCATTTCTGATTAATTGGATAACCTTCTCACAGTACTGGTTGGAAAGTTCAAGAATGAAAATTTCTGTGCTCAGTATATTTTCCTGGTTGAAGGAAAACACAGATTGTTAATTTTGATTTCAGTGTAAAGGAAAATTCATGGCTCACCTTGCCAGCTGAGCCAAAATCCCCCCACCACCTTACTTGATGGAGATGAGTAGATGCACACAACAAAGAGACCATCTCATTTTTTATGAAAAAGGCAGACAGGAAGCATGCGTGCTTCCACAAAAGCTTGGCAAAGCAATTTTACTCTTTTTACCAAGCAGTGGCTGAAGAAACCTCCCCATGCTGTGGGAGGTGTAGGAGCAAGAGGTGAATTGCATACTGGCTTCAATCACTGCTAGATGGCAGAACTCAGAGTACTGCCACCAAGAAGCACGGCCACCTATTGTTCACCAGGGTCAGAAAGAGACTGAGCTTGCTGATTTTGTCTGTGGTCAAGGCACCCCAGGCAGTTTTGCAATCTAGCTGCAAGACCCCCTGTGTACATAGCTGCAGAGATAATCCTTGCTCACCTTTGCAGTAGAAAAGGAGGAAGGTTGCTTGTCATGCTTACTAGAGGGCGAGCATAATTGCTCACTGTGGCAAGCATAATAGTTGCAGACAGGATGCAAAAGTTTGTGCTTGTCTCTTGAGTTAGGCTTGAAATCTAGATTCAAACTGATTCCCAAACCAGGTTTTGAGGGAAGATACAGACTATCGTTATAGTACTGTAGTGTTGATTTCTTTAAAGTGCCATTTATGCTGCTGCACACAAGGAAAAGTATGTCATAAATTTGGGCTCCTATCCCCAAACCACCAGCATACACCAGGCATTTAATTGGACTGAGACCTTCTGTATAGACTGGAAGTGGACAAATTGTGACCCAGGCTGTCTTACTCTATGAACATGCCTGAGCCCTGAAGTCTTCAGGGGCATCCTTTCTCTTGGTCTTGCTATGCTGGAAGCCACTGGGGAGGCCCACAGAGGAAGGCCTCCCTTGTAGCTGCCCTCAGGCCCCAGAACTACCTTGCTAGGAAGATTAGATTAGCTCCCTCTGTGATGTCAGATGAAAATTTTTCTGTTCCAGTAGGCTTTGGGGAACTGACTGCAGGGTTTTTTAATAGTACACTACTGATTTTTTCAGCCAGAATCCTGTTACGGATTTATGTCTTTATAAGTGGATTTATGTCTCCAGAAATTGCAATTGGACAGTTCTATAATGTATATATACAGTAAATGACTGTTTTTATATCAGCACATAGGGGAGCCAGCAAAGTGACCAATGCACATTGGGACACTCTTGTTGGTGTCTTATTACACATCTTCATAATTCAGTAACATAGTTTTTAGCGGCTCTGCTAAATATCTAAGAATATGTAAAGTTATGTAATTTACACTGTAATAAAGGATTCCAGCCATAATTTTTAATAGGATACTTAAAAATGTTTTCACTGCTATACATCAGTCATATTTTGCAATAGGTTATTGTATGTTTTACCTATAAATAGAATTTGAAATCAGTATAGTTCCTTTTGCAGTTCCATTTATTTAGGTGCCAGTGACTGTGTCCTAATGAATAATTGGTTAGAGAATTTAATGTTTAATACAAAATGTATGTTATTTTATTCTTGTTTCATTACAGATAATAAAATCTTGCTTTTTTAAAAAAACTGTTCTCTCTCTCTCTGTGTGTGTGTGAAAGAGAGAGAGGGGAGAGAGAGAAAGAGAGAGATGATATGGAGTAATTTGTTGGTTTTTCTAGGTCTTATGATTTCACCAAAGCCAGAAAATGCACTGGAATTTTCACTAAACAAAAATGACTCAGGAAGTTACCGTCGCTATGTGGAATCCCTTCACAGATTTCTAGGAGGTTTGTATGAACAGTATTTCATAAATAGCTTGTTTAAATTATTGAATAACTATAAAGACTAGTTGCTTCCTTCTTTCCTCTGAGCAAGCAGAAAATCGTACAGTCTGTTTTCCTCTAAATTATTAAAGTGTGCAAAGGTTAATTACTTCTGTCAGCGGTGGGTAGCTTTTTTAAGAATTTGGGTACTATTTTCAACCTGAACAGCAAGTCTACTGCAACTCTAAATATATCTTCTGCCTTGCCAGATCAGAACTTGGAAAATATATTGCTTCAACTACAATTTGGAGAATACCCCAGACAGGATGACCATTTGTCATGTTATTTGTGGGTTTTGGAGAAATGAACAAATCTTGCCAAGAAAAACCCCATGAAAAGGTCATTGCGGACTTAGGGTAGCTGTTAGTTGGAAACAACAACAGCAACAGACAAAATTCTAAAAAAATAATTTTGGTGCAAAAAATATTTTTGGTGCAAAAACAAAATTGAATTATGCATCAGTGCAACTGTTATACAGTTGGCCATCCATATCCATGGATTATTTATCCATGGAGTCAAACATCAGTAGCTTGATTCCAAAATTCCAAAAAGCAAACCTTGATTTTTCCATTTTATATAAGGGACCGCATGTTACTATGCCATTGTATTTAATGGGACATGAGCATCCATTGATTTTGGTATCCATGGGGGGTCCTGGATGCCAAAGGCCCACTGTAATACATAGATTATTTCTCCCTGAAGCTTCTAGCTCCTTTCCTAGGCTTCAGAAAAGTAGCTTCTGTTGGTGGTCAGGAATGCTTCATATCAGTTGCATAAATAAGCTGATTGTAACATATTACATTCCTTGTGAGTGGGAATCTTCCTGCTTTTCAGAAGCTCATGGTTTTCCACTGCAGTGCAGTTGTAGCCAAAAATGGCTCTTGAAAATGAACTGTTTTTGAAAATGATTCAGAACTTTGAGCTGGTAGAGAATGTGTTACCACTTACTTCATTGCTGTTTGATGATGAGAATATATTGAGCACAAGGAGTCCATGGCATTACCAGTGTTAGAATAAGTAATAGTACCTGTACTAGTAATAGTAATGGTAGTAGAAATAATAATAGTAGAATTAATAGAAGAAGTTTTCTAAAAGCAGAAAAAGTTGTTATGTAATCAATAGCCATTTTATTATTATTATTAACCTTTATTTATGAAGCGCTGTAAATTTACACAGCGCTGTACATGCAATCTTTTTAGTTAGACGGTTCCCTGCCCTCGGGCTTACAATCTAAAAAGACATGACACAGAAGGAGAAGGGAGTGGTGACGGGAAAGGGTAAGAGGTCCAGCAGTTCCTCTCAACCTCCGAGGCCTGGACCAAGGCAGATGGACTGAAGGGAGGGCTTGGCTTCAAAATGGAAGGTTAATCATTATCCAGGGAAAATACATACTCACAAGTAGGATAATACATATACAGTACATAGCAATACAGGAAATGGATCGATAAACAGTCAACAACAGAACATCAGATAGTAAGCAACAATTATGCGATGCCTGGGAAGGCTTCTCGGAACAGGATGGTTTTCAACTCCGTTTTGAAGCTGGTTAAAGAAGTGATGGCTCTTGCTTGTGGAGGAAGGAGGTTCCAGGAGTGAGGGGCAGCAAGTGAAAAGGGGCGAATCCAGGCTGGGGCAGAGGAAATCCTGGGCTGGGACAGGAACCCTTGACTACCAGAACGGAGGGCCCTGGTGGGAAGGTGAGGAGAAAGAAGGTCTGATAAGTAAGGAGGGGCCAGTCCATGGAGGGCTTTGAATGTCGACAGCAGGAGCTTATACTGAATGCGGAAAGGGAGAGGGAGCCAGTGAAGGGATGCCAACACAGGAGAGATGTGGTCAGAGCGGTGGGTGGAAGTGATAATGCGTGCAGCTGAATGCTGGACAGAGATTAAAGGACGGAGGTGAGAAAAAGGAAGCCCAGCCAGGAGGACATTACAGTAATCAAGTCGTGAGATCACTAGGGCATGGACCAGGATCTTGGCAGTAGAGGCAGAGAGATATGGTCGGATTTTGGCAATATTGTATAAAAAGAATCTACAAGCCTTGGCTGTGGTCTGGATCTGAGGGATACACAACAGAGAAGAGTCAAAGATAAAGCCAAGACTGCAGGCTTGCTGGACTGGTTGAATGGAAATGTTGTCCACAGAGACAGAAAAGGAGTGTTGAAGGTTGGGCTTAGGAGGAAAGACAAGAAGCTCTGTCTTGGACATGTTGAGCTTCAAACGCCGATGGCGCATCCACTGTGAGACAGCTGTAAGGCAAGACGAAACTTGCTGTTCAAGCCTTGGAGAAAGGTCAGGGGCAGAAAGATACAGCTGGGTGTCATCGGCATACAGATGGTAGGAAAAACCAAAAGAGCTGATGAGTTTACCAAAGGACAGTGTGTAGAGAGAAAACAGAAGGGGACCCAGAACAGAGCCCTGGGGAACTCCAACAGATAAGGGAACAGGAGAAGAAGTCAGACCCCCTGCAACTACTGCAAAAGATCTGCCAGACAAGTAAGATCTAAACCAGTCGAGAACAGAGTCTGAGAACCCAAGGTCAGAGAGTATGTCAATTAGGAGACAGTGATCAACAGTGTCAAAGGCTGCAGACAAATCGAGAAGAATGAGAACAGAGTAAAGGCCATTAGCCTTGGCCTGTAAAAAGGTCATTCGAGATCTTGGTGAGGGCTGTCTCTGTGGAATGCCTTGGGCAGAAACCAGACTGAAAGGGATCAAGGATGGAGTTGGTTTCAAGAAACTTAAGACAGCGTGAATAAACAACCCGTTCCAAAACCTTAGAAAGAAAGGGGAGAAGAGAAATCGGACGATAGCTAGACAAAGAGGAGGGGTCAAGAGAAGGTTTTTTCAGAATTGGGGAAATGAGAGCATGTTTGAAGTCCGACGGGAAGGAGCCTGTAGAGAGAGAGAGATTGAAGATATGGAGAAGCGAGGGCAGAAAGGAGGGAGCTATAGAGATTAGAAGACGAGTAGGAATAGGATCAAGAGGACAGGTAGCAGGTTTGGAAGAGTTCAGAAGTGTAGAGAGTTCATCCAAAGAGGCAGGAGGAAAGACAGAAAATTTGTTAGGCGAAGGCGATAGAAGATTAAGAGCAGAAGAAGAATCAGGAGGGACTATCTCAGAGCGAATAGTGGTAATCTTAGAGATGAAATAGTTAGCAAAGTCATTAGGAGAGAAAGATGAAGAGACAGGAGGAGAGGGAGGTTTAAGCAAAGTGTTGAAGGTGGAGAACAAATGCTGCGGGCACCTCTCATTGGAAGAGATCAATGATTTGTAATAATTCTGTTTTGCCATAGAGAGGGCGCGTGAGAAGGAAGAAAGAACAAATTTGAAATGGATAAAATCAGCCCACTCTTTGGACTTTCTCCAAAGACGTTCGGCCGCTCTAGAGCAGGACCGGAGAAACTTAATGTTGGGGGTAAGCCAGGGCTGAGGTCTAGTCTTGGAGGAGGAAGTGCGTACAGAGACAGGGGCAAGAAGGTCAAGAGTCGAGGAAAGAGTGGAGTTAAATAAAGATATTGCTGAATCAGCAGAATCCCCGAGATTTAGGGAAGAGAGAGATGAATCCAGGGTCAGACCAAGATGGTTAGAGTCGACAGATTGAAGATCACGAAAAAGGCGTTGAATAGTATGGCGAGGAGGAGGAGTATAAGTGAGAGCAAAGGAGATTAAATGATGGTCAGATAGTGGAAAGTCAAGTGCCAGGTAGTCAGAAATGATGCAGTTTGCAGCCATCTAATTTTCAGCATCATAGCATGGAAGAAATCTATGGGGTCTTAATGTACTTTTCAAGTTCTAAGTTATTTACTGCATATACTCAACTAAGTCAACCTCATGTATAAGTAAGGGCATGTTTTGGGGCCAAAATTACAGTGTGCTCACGCCATACAGTGGCGCGCCATACACAGCTTTCAGCTTACTCTGAAGCTGCACTATAATAAAAAGAGTGGTGCGCATGCTGTGTCAGCCCACAAGCACGAGTTCCATTATATTCAATGGGGCTCAAGCATATGTGTTTTTTGCCTTACGCAGGGGGTCTGGAATGAATCCCCTGTGTAAGGTAAGCCCACTGTATGCATTTTGCCATGACCCATGTATAAGTCGAGGGTAAAACTTGGAGGTTCCTTTAGTGTGTATGTGTGCGCAGAGCAAGAGATACTCTAATTCAGGCTTTTTGCTTCAGTGTTTCAACTTTGCTTTCACACTTCACTCCCCAGACAGCGGTGGACAGCATGGGCAGGAAAGGGACTCTGCTTTTAACAGCAATTAATCACCCAGGACTCTTTCAGCTTGACTCAAGAGAAAAAGAAACACTCTCTCCATAGGGAAATCTGAAAGAGCTGCTATCATGTTACCATAATGATCCATAAATAAATCAACCTGGGATTTTGGGATCAGTTTTGGGGGCATAAATCTTTAGACCTATAGTCTAGTATATGTGGTATATCGTAGATTATAAACTGTAATCAGGCCCTTCCATCTTGTATTTTTTTCCTATGCCTAAGTAATATACTCATGACATAAAATGTAAACAAGATTTCCTTCTGTCATCATTATCACAGTTTCTTTCTCCTGCAGCTCTAATGGAATGGAATGCACTCCCTCGGAGGGTGATAGAGTCTCCTTCCTTGGAGGTCTTTAAACAGAGGCTAGATGGCCATCTGTCAGGGATGCTTTGATTTGGATTTCCTGCATGGCAGGGGGTTGGACTGGATGGCCATAGTGGTCTCTTCCAACTCTATGATTCTATGTGTTTTTGTATGTCAGCAGTTGAAAGAACACTACAGACTTGTTCCAAATCCAATATAGGGTTAAACTTTAATACTTCTACTTAAAACACTGATAATATGTTTGAAAAGATTTCATAGGAAAGGATTTGGGAAATCACAGGGAACTTGTTGTTTCTTTGCTAGTTCCTTCATATTTGTCTCTTAACCAGCTATCAAACGGTTAAATGCTTGTACTGCAGCCACAAGGTTGTGAATTTGATCCAGGTCCACTCAGCCTTCCATCTTTTCATATGTCAATAAAATGAGTACCCAGCTTGTTGAGGGCAATTGTAAACGGTTTAGGGAGTGCTGTTTCACTGATAAGCTGTATAGAAATGTACTTGCTATTGCTATTATTATGTGTTTTATTGTAGGGAACTAACATGTCACACTTTCCACTGGCTAGTCTAGCCCTTCTTATGCCACTATCTTCTGCTGACACGTTACAGAAGTTTTTCTTGGTCTTTTTAAATGGTTACAGGCAACAGAAATAGCTCCATAATTCAGGTTTTTAGCCTAATAATACATTTTGCTGCCCTGTCGAATAATTATGTTTGTAATACATAAGTGTGTGGTAGAGACAGACACTCTCTGGGCAGCTTGATTGTGATGCCTGTGTTATATTTTACTGTATTGGTTGCATACATAGCAGTCTTTCTCTTCATGTCTTAAAATTAGAATGGTAACGTTCATGTATTTATGGGACACACAGTTCTCTATGTACTTATCTTTGGACCAGGACAGTCTAGTACCTTCTCATTTGATGAGGATCTATAATAAACTTGGCATCTCTTAGCAGTAGGGGCTTTCACATCTGTGGAAAGCATCCTCTCTGATATGAGGTCACTGATCACTGAGAACTAATAAACGGACACGATTTTTGAAAGCTCCCCTTGGCATTATTCTTGTTTCCTTTACAGAATGACCATGGAATGGTAATGTAATTACTCTTAAGAGCAAACATGTGTAGATTCATTGCCTGTTTTCCTTACAAGTGAAGCAGTGAGAATTTAATATATCATATTTAAAAACCAGGAAAGCCATCAGTGCTTCTGGGAACAAATCTGAGACTATTGGCCCTTTTAGATAGTAGGGAAGCAGAGAATTGCATATGTTGCTGTTGCAGCTTTCTACACCATAATTGGGTGAGAAATTGCAGGAGAAAGCAATTTGCATTCTCAGCTGCAGCTTTTAGAGAGGCACCTGGGAGTACAGTTGCATACTTGAGGTAAGGTGGGCCAAAGTGGATTTGTACTTGGTCTGCAAGCAGAGGCAAATTCTCCAGGCTTGTATGTCACACAGTGGAATATATTTTTCACAGTAATGATTTTATTTAACTGGTCTGCAGCTTAGGTCAGAACTGATACTGTGCCTTCAAGTATTGAGTCTATTGTATATAATAAAAGTTCTACCACTGTGGCATCCTTTGTGAACTCATTTGTCATTGACCATGTATTGAGGCTGTGAAGAATAAACTGAGATTGATTCTGGGCAAGATTGCGTAGGTATAGTTATGTATGGGAGTTGACTGCAGGCTAACCTAGATGGGTTGTATTTCCTACAAAGAAAAAGATGCATAGTACCTTTTTGATCAAGCACTGTTAGTTGAGGCTTAGGTGGCCTTGGTGGTGATGGATGTCTTTTAGGAGTTTCAGATGGTTGCCAGGTGTGGCCTTTCTTTTACAACAGCAATACAGCCACGGTGTTTCATATTTTGTAATTTCCCAGTTGACTTACTGTAAAACATTACACTAGTCAAAATTATAACTGGTATAGGCAGGTAAACTCATATCACACTGATTCTAAACAAGCTGCAGTAGCTGCTTAATTGCTTCTAAATTTAGTTCAAGATGCTAGGGCTTACCTTTAAATGTTTGCACCAGGAATGGTCAAATGCTACCTTTGTGCTTCCTGGCCCTTTCATATTCATTGAACTGCCATATTTCTCACTAAAAGGAAAAAGAGAAAGTGAATTTCCTTTCCCAGAAGCCTCCAGGAACAGCCGTTTGACCTTTGAGTAGCTTACGGGTCCCTTTTCACTGCTAAACATTAAAAACAAACAAAATAAAAGCATGTCTTCAAAAGCAGAAGAAAACATCTGGCAATTAACCTCCTGGAGGGGTATATTTGCAGACTATGGCCTAGTACAGACCGCCACAAAACGGCAGTTTGCAGGTGCCTGTTTTTACTCTGGAGGGATGTCGCAGCCCCTAAAGCACACTCCGTCACCCCGCAGTAAAAGGAACCCCGAAAAACCAGGTTCTTTTTGCGCTGCCATAGTTACGTCACGAGTGTGCCAATGGACCACTCGTGACATAACTGGCAGAGCACAACGTGCGGACACTGCATCCATTATGTCATAATGGTGGTACATGAGACACTGCTGTTATTGCGTCGCCAGCACGTATTAGAGTTAGGGACTGTGTGGTTGTCGTGTGGTCCCTAACCCTAAAATTGGCACCAGCACGGCTTATACCGTGCTTATATATGGACTCTAGAGATTCCCAAGACCAGAAAATTGACTCAAAGATCCACCAGGGTTGTCCTCCCCTCCTTAACTAGATCTAAATATCTGCAGGAGCATCTGCCCTCATATCCATATGTTCTGACTTAAGATCATCAGGAAGACTCTTGTCCAAGTATCTTCAGTATACTATCATGACATTTAAGAAGACCCAGTTTTCAAAGATCCTTGCTTTGGATATGTGACTGGCACAACACCTTCTCTTTTTCCCCCCAGCTGCCTTCTTAATTAATGTTTATACAAAGGGCTGTAGTAGAACTTTTGATACCACTTGTCCAAAAGAAGTTGTAGGATAAGCTTTTGTAGACACGGTCTTCTCAGATGCATCTGTAAACCAAGTCGACAAAAGCTTATGCTGCAATTTATTTTGCGCAATCTCAATGGTGCTACAAGATACTGATATTCCAGACTAACACAGCTATATCTCTGAATTCTAATTAATGCATGGTTATTCATTATATAATATACAGTGTGTACTTGCTTCCTTTGTTTGTCCAAGAACCCGCTTACACAAGATGCTTTTAAACAACATGCATTCTCAGCGGTGTTTGTGTGTGCATGTACATGTGTATGCACAAAAGTCCTAAGGCATGTAACTTAACCTTAAACTAGCATTTTTAAGTAACTATCCATAATGTTGCAACCTTAATTTTGCAGTTTTGGGGTGAAGGAAATGAACAAATGGAAAGTACTGAGGTGCAGACAAGGAAGAGGTTTGTAGGACTACAGAATCACCTCTAAGCATCAGTGTCAAAAACATATGCAAACAGTGAATGTTTAGCATGGCTGTAATCTGCTTTATGTTCTTTGACACCCTCATACTTTTTATTATTTTACACATTGCAGGCATGAAAATATGAGAGTAGATGAGAGGAAAGTCAGAGAGTCAAGGAAAAGTGGCAGAGAAGGTGAAAGAGGAGTTGACAAAGGATAAGAGTCAGAAAGATGAACAAAAGTGGAGAAGGTAATGACAGGTAATGAAAGGAGAGAGGATAGAAGGCAATGCAAGGTAAATGAAGGAAGTGAAAGGAAGAGATGGCTGAAGAAAGGGCAAACTAATTAAAATAGAGTGGAAGTAAGTATGATACAGATTTTAGTGAGCACAAGTGCTTTTTTGATAAGATGCAAACATCAATATGTTGCTGATGTGTAACAGTTGAATATATTTTCATTAACCTTTTACTCAAAAGTAACAGTATGCACATGTGAAATGAAACAAGCATTTTGCCGCTCCTTTTGGGGCTGGAAAAACACTGGATTGGGGCATTAGCATGCGGTTGCTGCAGCCCCGATCCGGTGTTCAAAGGGTGTTCTGCTCCACCAGGTGATACCCCCCTCTGTGGTGTCTGCTGGTGCGGTTCGCACCACTGTCCCCCCCCCCCCCCTTCAGTGATGCCACTGCTTGTAACAACCTGTTACAGTGGTCTTAACAAGCATTTATTTGTCTCTAATTCTTCACTTGATTTTGGTGAAGGACTATCACTCTTGAAAAATATACACCTGTCAATTGACAAGTAAGGTTCATACTTAATATTCTTCAGGGGCTAATAATTTAGGATGTGAACGTTTATTGAATGAGTATATAATAAGATTCATTGAATTGTTTTTTCTAGCCTATAATGAATCAAAGCAAATCAGAAACATTCCGTGTTCTCAAGGAAAGCTCTTTGAACAGACTTCCCCTAATAAATCGGCATGCCAATTTAGTCGCACTAATCTAGGACCATGTTCTGGACTACAGGATGAAAATTTTGGTTATGACAAAGGAACACCATGTGTTGTTATAAAAATGAACAGGGTAAGTGAAAATAAATTTATAATTTCCTGGATCCTAACTTGCAACTTTTTTCAAAGCCTGCTATGGGGCTTGGTGGCATTTGCAGTTGCTCATCACTCTGAAGCACTCCTATATCTGTGTTACTATTCAGAGAGAGAAAAGCATGTTCATGTGCAAATTCTTATCAGTTTCCCCCTAGGCACACTCCTATGTTAGTGGGAGAGGTTTTTTTGAACAGCCCCCACACTTGAAATTGGTGGGAAAAACACTCTGGAATGTTCATTGGAGCCTCTGAGTAGTAAATTTTTGTTGCATAGAAGAGTGGCTTTTTGTCCTGTTTCCTTCCACTCAAAAAAAACACACCCCTAACTATTTAGGAAATATGTAAGTTTTATATTTAAAGCTATAAGATGATAGCTTTAATTTCCAATATTACTACTATTAAGAACAGTGATTGCATATGGCACACAAGAGATCACCTGCCAATTGACCCAAAATATTGTTCCCAAATCTTTGCAGCACAGCATTACTGTGTCTTTCTAGAGAAAGGGGGCAAGGTCTATGATTTGACTTCTTGAAAACTCTGCTCTGGATTTATTTGTAGCTAAATATTTCATTTTTGGCAGTTGACTACATGTTATGTGACATGTTGCTTGAATATGCCATCTGGATTCAGCCATTACTGTTACATGTCTAATTTGAAGTAATGAACTGCTGCTGTTCTAATTGTCACATGGACGTGGAAAAAACTCAATTGCTTTTGTGATTGTAGTTTAGAACAGGATTGAAACACCTGAACATGCAGACTGCTTTTTAGGCATTTTTTCTTCCTTGTGGAGAACTCTTTTCTCTCCAGCAACCTGTGCAGAGGTATCATAACTAGTTGCTGAAGTGCACATTTCTTGGACATTTATAAAACTATGACTGCTTTATTTATTTGATTGATTGATTGATTGATTGATTGATTTCTGTGTTGCCTTTCTCTCAGAAGGGGACCGAAGATTGCTCACAAATAAAAATTCTAACAAACTTATTAAAATAATACAATTAAAAACATCGGCTAAAAACAATACAAAAGTACAAACATTAAAACCACATTAGTTATCTTAATGAGATTATAGCGTTCACCTTGCACTACTTGGCAAATCTTAGAGGTTAAGGTAGAAGGATAGTGGGAGAAGGATTGTTCATGTGTGTCAAAGTGCCAAAGCTAGGCTGCATCCACATTGCAGAAATAATCCACCACTTTAACTGGCCTGGCTGAGTGCTATGGAATTCTGTATTTTGTTGTGGTTTCAGTGAGGATGCAGCCCTGTTTATATCCAATTGGTACATTAGTAGACAATATTTGTGATATTGTACATTGTCATATCTACTACATATCTACTAACAGGTCTACTAAAAATAAGCAGTTTTAACGCACAGCTATCTGTTATCTTTCAATGAAAGAATATGAGGCAGGTGGCCTAAATATATAGATATGTGGGATAAAGGTCTAACTCCAAGTGCAGTGTGGGGAAAACTCACCCAGCTACAGCCAAAATAATATACACAGCAGAGTACAAAATCAAGAACATGCAGCGGTTGGTATTGACAGCGCACTGACCATTTTTCACACTTAAAAGAAACACTCACAGATAGTTGATACATCTAACGTTCTGGAGGCTTTTATCTCCAGGTTGTAAAGTGTACAATACAGAGTGTGTGTGTGTGTGTGCGCACACGCACACACACTGACTTCCAGTCAACTCCAGTGTCTGCTCCACAGCACCAAACTGATCCACACTAGCTCACAGCAGCACCCTGCTGCCTCAAAAATAACTCTACACGTAACAGACAACAGAATATGTGAACAGTCTCCTGGTCCACTTATGTAGAGTGTTGACTGTGAGTCATCATTAAGTGACACATAGCATGATGCAGTCCTGTAGCAACCTTGCATCATGCCCATGACTCAGTAGTCAGTGGCTGTCTCACAGAAAACATGCCATTTGTCAATCAAAATATTCAAAGGCCTATTACTCTAACATTATCTTGCTCTGGAAACTGTCCATATACACATCTAATTTGGGAATACTATCTTGTATCTAAAAATGAGTTAGTATCTAAAATGTAAAACTTAATATCTAAAAATGAATAATAGAAATAATCAGCCATTGGATAAAGAGGCTGAGACTGCTAGAATAGTATGTAAAACTTGTCCAGAAAAATAAATCTTACAGAAATTCTCTTTTACATTTCAGATAATTGGATTAAAGCCTCAAGGAAACCCATACATAGACTGTATCTCTAAGGTGAGCATGTTAAAATAAGGAAATGCATATACTTGTGTTCTGATGGGAGAACTGAGCAATTGTGTCCCTTTAGATGTTTCTGGCCTCTAACACCCTTCAGCCCAAACCACTGTAGCCAATAGCAAGGGATAATTATATGCCAGAAATGGAGGTCCACAATTTCCCACTCCTGGCCTAAAGGGAGAGGGAAAGCAAGCATAATATAAACACTATGATTAGTGTTTAGTTTGGACATTTTAAAAATATTTTAAAGAAATTATTATTAGACAGTTCATCAGTGTTAGAATTTTCTGTTCATAGTTCTCATTTAGCATAGATATTATGTTTTAATCATATTTACTTTATTTTTATTTTGTTTCATTTCATAACAAACATTTTTTTTCTCTTCATGCTGCAAATGCACCTTATATTTATCATGGGTAAGAAAATTAGAATTGAAACAGATCTTAGTGTTTGCATTGTGAAATTTTTCAGTTGTAAGCACATTCCATTATCTTTATTTATTTATTTATTTATTGCTGTTAAGCTGTATTTAGCTATACTTAAAATATTTCCCTTTGTGTATCTTATATCATTTATGTGTATATTTTAAGAAGTATCACATTATCTGGATGAACTTGTACTGCCCTTCTATTCCTTTACCCCTTTGTAGCACCACATAAACAAACTTGCTTTCACACACACACTCCACACATACATGCACATTTTATTTTATCACTGAGTGGTTGTTGTCAACCTGAGATAAAAGTATAATCAACATACGCTGTTTCCATCACATGTCCCATGTACATCCCTTTTCTTGTAGCATTGATAGTAATTCCATAGCACTCTATCCACTGAAAACTTCTATTCCATAGCAGTTTCCCAAATGCCTGTGTGCACCAAGAAGCCTCTCACCCATGTTGGCCTTGCAGCAAAGGTTGGTGCAGGCAAGAGGCTTCTCGGTTGCTGTTCAGTCAGCTGCTCAATTGCTGCTCTCTTTGCACCTGATTACCTTGGAAGCAGAAACTGTGCAGCTGGCTGAGCAGTGACTGAGAAGCCTTCACCCATGCTGGCCTTATGACAAAGGCTGGCACAGAGGAGAGGCTTCCCAAGTGCTGTTCTCCCCAGTGAGGAAGGACTTTTAATCCTTCCCACTTTTCTCCCCAGCAAAGGACTGTCAATCCAAGAGAGATAGTGAATTCTTTTAAAGAATCTACCGTATTTTCCGGCGTATAAGACGACTGGGCGTATAAGACAACCCCCAACTTTTCCAGTTAAAATATAGAGTTTGGGATATACTCGCCGTATAAGACTACCCCTCTTCCAATGCACACCAAATAAAAAATTGAAAAATATCAGATTTGATTTCAATATGGTAGTAATTTTAATTCAAATGCTTATGACATGCAGGTACTTAGCAGGAAACCTTGTTGTATACAAAGCCTGCTTGGACTGGTCAGCTCTCCCTGCCTGCCCAGCCCTCCCTGTCTCCAAGACTATCAGAGCAGTAGCTGTTTTCATACGATTACTGCAAATGGCAGGGATGTGCCCGCGGCCGTTATTGAGCTCCCCCCCACCATATGCGGCGACAGCAGATTCTCCAGTCTGCCCTATAAGACAACACCTGATGTATAAGACAACCCCCGACTTTTGAGAAGATTTTCCTGGGTGAAAAAGTAGTCTTATACGCCAGAAAATACAGTACTCCAGTTCCTCCTCATCCTCCTATGATTCTTCTGCTACCTTTTCTCTTAGCTAGATGACAGAAAGTAGGAGTAGCTCCACTCTGCTAGACAAGTCCCGGTAAAGTGCACAAAGCTTAAGCACGTTCCCAAATGTGAAAGGTTCTTTTTACTGCTGCATCTCCCCTACTGCCTGGTGCTCTAATTCCTCATCCTCACCATGATCCTAAAGTTGCTGGTACCCCTTGCCTCTCTTGCACATCAGTACTTTGATTGTTTCCTCTGTAGTCTTCATGTCCATATAAAGCTTTTTGCTCCCCCCCCCAACCATATGGAAAGTTGTATATTTCAGTATGGCATCTCTGCAGATAACAGTATCTTCTCCAAAGTTTTAAAGCCAGGGTGGGCAGGTGTGGCCCTCCAAATGCTATTGGATTACACCTGCCAGCATTGCTCACCATCAGCTGTACTGGCTATGGGAATTGCAATCTACTTCTGAAAGACCAAAATTGCTCATCCTGGTTCAAGTTATCTTCTTGAAGTTTCTTTCATAACATTTAGGGTTTCTTCCTGGTATTTTCTTCAAACTGCTGCCAAAAATGTTGTTTGATAGTATTTTCTAATATTTCGCAAAGCTGGACCATGCTTTAATGCACTTTGTTGTGGCATTATTATAGGTATTCTTATAATTTCCATACGCCATATAAAATATTGTGTTAGGTGAACAGGATCAATCCATTCAGTATTTGTTACCCCTCTATTTCCCAGAGGTAGGAAGGAGTCATGTGATTTTAAATTCAGAATGGACACACCTAGCCCCGTCCTGTTACTTTTTTTCTGGCCAAGCACAGTTAAAGAGCCTAAAGATCAACTCGTTGCAACTTAGAAGACATCATTGTTGGGAATGGAGTTGGATCTTTTAGAAATGTTTAAAAGTGTGAATGAGAAGATAACCAAGTCAAGAAATGAAGAAAATGCTGCAATTTGTCTTAAAGTACTCAGCCTTGATCCCTTATCTAAACCTAGCTGTAGAATGTGAAGTCAGAGGCTTTCACGGCCGGCATCCATAGTTTTTTGGGGGAGGGGCTATGAGGCCGTGTTCTAGAAGAGTTTTTTCCTGACACTTCACCAGCATCTGTGCTCTGAAGATGCCAGCCACAGATGTTGGCAAAACGTCAGGAAAAAATTCTTGTAGAACATGGCCTCATAGCCCGAAAACTACAAAAACTGGATGTAGAAATTTAAGACTGTCTGCATCTATAACTGCTGTGACAGCTACAAAATTAGAGATGAATAATTGAGAAAATGCTTTCTAGGTGACTTTAAAATCCTAGAAGTATATTAACTGCTAGAAGATAGCAGATACCCGAAGGTCTGCAGAGCCTTTTGTTTGGTTCTCACATGGCTCAGTCTTGATGCCAAAATCTGTCCATAACAGAAAAGATTATCTCAGGCCCAAAACACACAGGTTAAATAAAGCGGCTCCAAGATGCTTTGGGGGCATGGTGTTTAGATGATGCATGCCCGCAAAGTGGCTGGAACTTAAAGTTACATAACTCAAGCCTCATTTGGAGCAATGGAGGGGAGGAACAATAGTGAGTGGATATATACTCTGCACCAATGAGAGAATTAAATTTTGCTATATTTGTTGCTACAGCTAAAAAGAAAAGTGGAAGCTTTAAATCGTACACAAGTACCATCTGCATTTACAATTCCATGAGAATTCTTGCTTAATGTGAACATTCCATTATGCTAGTGTATGCTGCTTTACTTCACAGCAAGTGGAAACAGCTAAACAAACTATGGGCATTTTAGCTGTGATATGTTTATTGTGACATCTTCAACTGGCAACATGGGTCATCTTGTCCCTGACAAGCCAACAAAATAAACCAAGAACAATCAGTGCGCTGAAGGGGAATTTACTAATTGATTCAAGGACTGGAAACTAGCTGTAGAGTAAAAGAGCAGTTTATTTGGCAAGGCAGAGTAAGGCAGGCAAGTGAAGAATCTGACTAGAAAACAAACACAGTCTTCCTCATACCTATACAGTGAATCATATCAAATACTATTCAGAACTGCATTTCAAGCATACTCCTTTTAGTTTAAAGCTGGAATTCTATTGAGCATTAATCTATCGCATCTCAAAAATTGTGAGATGGTGTGTCCTCAAAGCATTTAACTTGTTCATGTTCTTCCCAGGAGTTTCCCAAGAGCTAATGTGGCTACAGTTGTCCGTCCCTATTCATGGACTTGGAGTTTGCTGTCTCGCACATTCACAGACGGCAAGCGGGGAGGGGCAAAATGTTGTGTGTGTCTGGGGAGCATGTGCAGTAGCATGCCACCATTCAAATCAGTGGGGCTTGGATATGTGCGATTTTCCGAATTCATGGCGGGGGGGTCCAGAACGGATCCCAGCAAATCAGGAGAGACAACTGTAGATCAGCTGTCAGCACATTTTTCTGTACAAACCAGAATTTAATTGTAATCCAGAATTCTCAAGAATTCTGGTTTATTATGATTTATGAATAATCTGCACTTTTTTTGACCCCATGTATCTTTTCCCTTTGTTGTTTTTTACTCAGATTATATAAGCAAATAGCCAAAGTGAAAATGCAAGATCTTGTCATAGCTATCTGCAGTATGAGGATTTAGATCAATCATGTGGCCAGATGTAACTGCTACATTAGATATATTTAGATTCACAATTTGTGCTCCTGAAATAATGAACTTTATTCTATAATGTATTTTTTTGGTTTAGACAAAAAGTAAGGTAGTATCTCAGTATTTTTAGATACTTCATTGTGTTTTACTATTTTACCTGTGTTGTCGGATCGCCAGTTGGTCTTTGTGTGTATAATGTAACTAGTTCATTTAATTTAGGATCTATGGTGCAGAACTAATGCACTTTTGACACCGCTTTAACTGCCATGCCTCAGTGATATTAAATTCTAGGATTTGTAGTATTGTGAGATATTTCGCCTTCTCTGTTAGAGAGCTCCGGTGCTATAACAAACTATAAATCCTAGGATTCCACAGCATTGACCCATGATGGTTAAAATGGTGTCCAACTGCATTAATTCTGTCATGTGGCAGCAGGCAACCTCAGCTTTCCTGTGCAAATGTGTGTTCTTTTTGTGTATTGTCTTAATCTGCCTCTCAGTGACCTTGATTATCCAAAGCTCCCCACCCTATTAATGTTTCTGCACTTTGGATAGTTGCAAAATGTACGATGGAAGCTTCGATATCCAGGAGTAAATATGAGAGGGATACAGGCCAGAGTTATCCTCATCATGCAGATGATTGAAGCTAAAAGTGCCCATTTTTTATCTGGCACATAAAGCAAAGGCTGCCTGGCTGCTTCTAATCCCTGGGCTTCTCTACTTCTAAATGGTGTGTCTGTACAGTAATTGCAGATTGAGCCCCTTCACTGGAACTAATAGCAACTCTGGAGTGTGCAAAATATTATGTGTTCAGATACACACATTGGACTTTGGAGCAGTATGTACAAAACCTCCTGTGTACATCAAGGGTTTCAAATGATATAAAATTGTTTCAGGGAAAGTAGCTTTAGGTTGCAGCCTTAAATTCTTCAAATTTGGCACATGCTGCAAGACTTATTACATGGTTATTAAAGGTTCCATTTTTAAGTCATTTTGAATGGATTGATTTCAAAATGAGTAGATCCATGAACTTCTGAGAGAATATTCTCATAGGGTTTAATTCCACCCACTCCATACATGAGAAAGCATTCATTAATGTCTAGTTGTTGACACTAAATTTCAGAATGAATATAAAAGACAGTGCATCATATATAGAAGTGCCTTTGGGCTGATTCTATTAGCTTCTCCATTTTCCTTTTGCCAGCCTGCATTAATTCTGAGGAAGAACTGAGTTTCACCTTACATAACCTAATAATATTAATCTCTGTCATTTTGGCAGGAAACTTGGCATTCAGATTAAGAACACATTACTGTAGTTAGCTTCTTATGTAAATAACTTGAAATTTATCCTCAAATATGTTTCCAAATTTTTTAGTACTATATGCTCATTGTTTACTGTTTGGTACCCTCATACCAATTGGCATACAGATTGCTCCATCTCCTCACGTCTCTGGGTTTATAGAAAACAGAAGTTTTTACAAAATGTGACCACTGTAATTGATTCTGTATTTTATTTGTTACTCTCCACCTTTCTTCCAAGGAGCTTGAGATGGCATACTTCTATCTTTAAAAAAGTTTTGTTATGGAAGAATGTAGCATACAGGCATACGTTGTTTGAAATGTAAAATAAGACGGAATTAAATATTGTTTTTAAAGGTTCCAGATTACGTATTTGGTTATGTTGAGTAGTATACTATTATTGCTTCCTCTCTCTCTCTCTCTCTCTTGGCTTAATCCATTTCCCACTTGATTGCATTCCTTACTTCCATCACCTGCAGGTCTCTCAACAACCCACCAATACTTTATGGAATTTATATCCCGCCCTTCAGCCCTATGATTTGCCTTGAAGTTTGAAATTCTTGTCAGTAAATAATTGTCACTCTTTGATTTTATTAATTATTAATGATTAATAGACCATGACTGAATTATTTTTTGTGGAAAAAAAATGAATTATATTTTTTATTTTGAAACTACAAGGTTTTATTGACTACCTGTCAATAATGTTGAATTATTTTATTTTGAAGGAATAATGCTAGCAAAGTTCTCAGTTCCTGGGATGCCATGGTAAATGCCAATCCATGCACTGTTTAATAAATAAACTAATTCATGCATATATTCTATCCACAGGAAGAAGGCAAGGCTGTGATAACTTATTTTCCTCCTGAGGGAAAAATTGATTTGATGTATTTCCCATACTATGGAAAACGCTTGCATGTAAGTATATGCTAATTATGGATACGGAAAATTAATTGTTTTTACCTAGATAATCACTGTCATAAAATAACAGAGTAGGCTTGCTGGTTACTATCATTCATCTGAAAGTTGCTGTGCTTTTGTTTACCATTCAGTGCAATTTACTGCTTATCAGTGAACTAGCACTCCCTAAGCGGTTTACAATGTGTAAACCAATTGCCCCCAACAAGCTGGGTATTCATTTTGCCGACCTATGAAAGGATGAAAGGCTGAGTGGACCCTGGAGCCCTGCCTGGGATTCAACTTACAACCTTGTGGCTGTAGTATTGGCACTTAACCACTGTACCAGGACTCCTTTAGAATCTGTATCTCACCAAATTTCTCTATACTTGCTCAGATGAATTAAGGGTGGATCAGTAGAAAGCTTTAGCTGGCATTCATTCTTGACAGTGGCCAGTAAAGGAGCTGTTTGTTAAATTCTAAAGAAGGATGTGATGGCACTCTCTATCCCTTGTTAGGCCTTTGCATCAGTCGTTCAGAATGACATACAAAATCATGGCTGTAGGGACTTCTAACACTAGATATCTCATAGCATCTGCCAGAACTAAGAGAACATGGGGTAGCACAGTGTTCCGTGATATAATGGGATTGTAACCTGGTCCAGTCTTTAAATTCATGGAGTATTCAGTTCAAGCTAAATTAATTATCCTGTACCATTTCACACTCAATGTACTTCTAAACTTGTGCTCCACTTATTCTGTGGTGGTTCATCCTCCCTTTTCACTGTTCCACTATTAGGGATCTGATTTGCTGCTGCTGCTGTTGTGTTCCTTCAGGTTGTTACCAGTTTATGGTGACCCTAAGATGTATCTAACATGAGGTTTTCTTAGCAAGGTTGATTCAAAGAGGGTTTGCCTTTGCCATCCTCTGAAGCTGAGAGAATGTGACATGGCCAAGGTCACCCAGTAGGTTTTTGTGGCTGAGCAGGAATTTGAGTCTTAGTTTCCAGGATCATAATCCAGTGCTCAAACCATTACATTACATGTCTGGCCGGGGGAGGGGGGATCTGATTTACTCGCATTAAAATAATAATGAAACTACCAGCACCTAAGCTGCTTGGGATCAATTCTGTCTCCAGCAATTTTTCATAAGGGAGTGGTAAAAATAGGACTTTGAGATCATTAGAATAGCTATTTTTATTGTATCTGTTGTACATCCTTGTGTGTGCCAAAAACACACAGAGATTTACTGGACTTTAAGCATAAATGTTACTTTAGCGGGTTTAATTTTTCTCCAGGATTGTTTCATCTTGACACTAGAATAATAATGCAAACTTTTAGCATTGATTCCTTATTTGTAAAGTGTTGGATCCAGGTTTAGTCATACTTAGAACACATTCATGGTTGTTTGTGTGCCCTTATCATAATTTAGACTGGATCCAATCCAGTAACCACATTATTCAGTCAAAGTGATAAGCCTAGGAGCTGTAGGAAGTGCTGCAGTAGTGCTTGTGCTCAGAGCATTTGCTTTGTGGGTTTGTTTCCATTTCAGCCTAAGAAGCAGGTAGACTCTGGTTTGTCTTTCCTCCCCTCCCTGAACAAGTCAAAGAATCCATATTTTTCTTATGTTAATAATAATAGGATTTATTTATATACCGCCCAATCACTGGGAATCCGAGCGGTTTACAACAGAGGGGATAATAGATGCTTCCCTGCCCTCAGGCTTACAATCTAAAAGACATGACACAAAAGGAGAAGGGAATGGGGCACAAGCACTGGTTCCTTTCCATGTTTGAATGATATAAGCAGACCATATAATTTAATTTTAACAAAGGTAATGTAGTGTATATTTTCTTTCAAAAGACCCCTACTGGAATGCATTGGATTACTTTAGTTATGTAGTATCGTCTGAATCCTACATACTGTGCCAGTATAAAAATAGTTTTGAAAACCATTGCGTTTTCTCAGAGATTAGTGTAGTCCCTAGTGCAGCTAAACACACAGACACATACAACCCTCTCTCACACTATTGACTCGGTCAGTGGGAGCTAATCAGCTGTTGTGCAGTGGATGAGCTCAAAGTCGTAATGCCTGTTGCAGTACTGTGGGTTCCTGCGTAACCATACTGTTTCTGGGAACACAGCCTAGGTGCCAAGTATTTCACTCAGTCTTTTTTGTTTCTTCTTTTGCTTTCTCCTGCTATCTTCCTCCGCAGGACTTCTTGATAGTCCAATGATGATTGCCTAATCTGTGACTTGGTGGGCTCTGTCATTTTTTCCAGCCCAATATCACAGGTGTGCTTGACATGAAAATAAAATAATTACTTTTTAATTATTATTGTTGTTGTTGTTTATTTTTGGTAACATTCTCTGATCCAATATAATCCACTGGGGTTTTTTTAGACTGTTTTTTGAAAGTGTCACCAGCAAATCTATATTTATATTAGACTGGAATAAGATTGAATGAAGTGATATCTTTATTTTTAGTTAGGAGTTTGAAAGGGTCCATTGGAACTTGACAGTATATTGAAACTGCAGTATAAATAATGAACCACAGTTAAGTCAATAGAAAAGGCAGGTGTTGTCTCAGTCCATTTTTTCAGGCAAATTTAGTGACTGAATGCTTCAGTTTTACTTCATGATAATTTAAATGAGTTTAGTAGGGCTTACTTCTAAATAAACAAATATAGATTTGTTCTAAGTTCCACCAGTCCGTTAATGGTGCTACCATCTCCAGAGGTTTCCTAGTCTGAGAAAGTGTTGAGCTTAAGACGCACGTGGGATGTTCAAGTCGTATTAACTGAGTGCCGGCAGTTTCAGAATGTTTTCAATAACCTGCTTCTCTCCGTTTCTCTCTAACCAGCCTGACTACTTACAGCCTCTTGTGGCTGTTCAACTAGCATTTAATACAACCAGTACCAAAGAAGATGTAACAATTGAGTGCAAGATCATGGGATCAGAAAATTTAAAAAATGAAGATGACCGTGACAAGTTTCTTGGACGTGTTTCCTTCAAATTTCAGATATCTGAATAGACACCACCAAAACTTACACAAAGTAAATCTTCGTGTTCTTTTTGTTTTGTTTTTTTTGGGTTTTTTAAAAAGAAAATATCAGCAGGACCTGCCATTCTGGAAGATGAGACCACTTTTATGAAGCTTGGGGTGGAACATGGCATCCAGGGTAGCATAATTATGTGCTTCCAAATCATGTTTTAAATCCCACATAAAAATAACTGCCCATCATGCTTTTGCCTGCCCTCTTGGACCAGTGTACAGACATAGTCATTTTAGGGACCTGTAAATAGTTTCCAGACATGTAATCATGGTGGTCTTTGTACTGTTCCAAAACGTGGGCTTTATCCCCAAGTGAGTGTCTCAGATGTGCTGTGCTGTGCTATGTAAATATTGTATTGGTTTAACACTGGTTTAACTATCATCAGTACAAACACAGTCTTAGAGAGAAGTAAGAAATTTTCAAACTGCCCAGCCCAACATAGTGAGTTGTCTTTATGCAGAGATGCCTTAACTCCTGTATTGGGTGAGAGGGTGAGTTTGAGTGGATTTTAAGTGTTAGTATTGATTTTGACATTATTTATGTACTGAATTAGTCTGTTGTGCTTGTCATTGCAAGTAATTGTGTGTGTATGTGTACAGTTTGGTTTAGATTTGATATTTTAGTTCAAAAATTGACTGTCAATAGTGTTACTTGCTTGCTGTTATGTGAAGCACAGATAAAACCAATACAATGTCACTTTTAAAACATTTTAGTTGAAAACTACCAGTATGAAACAATTTCTTTACAATGTCTCTGGTTTAGAAACTTGGTAACAATTGTACTACAAAGCTGCTTGGAAAAAAAAAGACCTCACTGTGGGTATAGACTTACACTTTCCAATAAAATACATCCCTGAATAGAGAAACGTCTGTTAAAATTTTAAAGCTCAGTAAGGACTGTCTTGATTAAACATTCCGTTGTTTAATTTACATAGTTTGAGATTAGTTTTGTTCTGTGCAAGTACCATATTAAATTGCTGCCAGCTATTCACAAACACATAGTTTAAACGCCCTTTATATGTCAAGGTGTGATTCATAAAACCTCTTTTTAAAATCTCAGGTATTTTTCAGACTCTGTTAAAGGAGAAGGTGGAGAAAGAGGAAATATACCTTGTCCTTTAAAACATAATGGTAAAACTCATTACACTGCTTTTTTTTTTAAAGCTCTAATCAATTAAATGCTCATAAGAACAAAGGTGCAAATCAGGAAAACAGCAAAAAGCCCATCTAAGAAGAAAAAAATATTCAGCTGCTCTAAAAAATATTCGTCATACTAGACAAAGGTGTTTAGGAAGGGAAATCAGTCAAACTAGTAGCTGACATCTAGCCCTTGAAGCTTTCCCACACAAACAGAAAATACACAAGGCTTGACAGATTATACACATTATGCGGCTCACAATCAAAGCGTTTCTTGGGGCAGATGTACTTAGATTAGCTAGCCTAGAACCAGCACCTGGAGGATAGTTTACAAGAGTTGCAGTTCTTGTGTTATGTGATCTTTTCTTGGGTGAAAAGTAATCTTATGTTCTGGTGGAAATTGTGGGCCTGAACAGACAGGCCAAAATAAAGCTGCGTTGGGTCACTTTGGAGGTATGCTGTTTAAATGACACATGCATCTTAAGAGGCCAGAAGCTGCACCAAAGCTATGCTCTAGTCCTTAGGAATGGAACGTGGCTTTAGTGTGGCTTCTGGTCTCTTAGGACACATGCAGCATTTAAACAGCATACCTCCAAAGTGACCCAAAGCAGCTTTATTTTAGCCTGTCTGTTTGTGCTGTGAACGTAGTTCAGCATACCTTAGAGTTCTGCCTACATTAATTCCTGTAGTTTTGAAGGCATATTGTCTGATCTTGGTAAACAAAATAAAACAAGACAAACCTTACTGCCTTTGCTTTTTTAGACTGACTTTAGACACTAGGGCTGAGACTCTTCATTGCACTGGCAGAACATATGCCGCTTTCTAGTACTAGATCGCAACCCATGATGGCTAAGTGGTTGGCAAAAAGTGTTCATTTCTCCCAGCCATGGAACTGCAGCTGGATACTGCCCAGCTCCCCTCCCTTGTTGTGGTGACATGTACCACATGTTGAATCTGCCTTGCACAGAGAAGGGGGGAGTCTTGTGCAAGGAAGTACTGAATACCTCTTTGGCAGTTAAACGGCACATATGTTCATGTAATTGTATTCCACCAACAGGGTGCTGTCCAAGCCCAACATGTGCACAAAGCTCTTTGTCCTTTTCAGTAATATGGCACAGAATCTCTTATATGCCACTTTCTTATATGCCATCTCTTTTACTGAGGGATTGAAGGTCCTTTCTACTTGTCAGCTAATTCTGGATTCTGTCAGGAGTCACCTTTATCAACTTCTGGACACCCAACTAATGATAGTGATTAAACCAGACAGGCCAGATTAACCTCAACACTCCGCTTAAACATTTTCATGTCTTGGGGTTCCAGGATATTTGCATGAGAATGAACAGACTCTTTTGTTAGTTTTAGGCTATTTATTATAAATATATATAGATGTACATATACGTCCCCCACAGAGAGAACACAGACATAGCAATGTCTGGGCAGTTTTGCTACATTCCATAACATATGTAAGGCACATTAAGTAATGAAGATATTCATCAGGGCATTTCATCTTAACACATAACCTCTTATCCATGACAAAGTACCATGTCATCTATTGCCTTTAAGGGCTAATCTCATTAAGCAGTTCTTGAACAAATATTAACTATGTTAATATCATGTAGACATATAATTATCCTAGCTTTACCAGCATGAGCCAACATTTTAGGGTGACATGTGAGGGTTTATCAGGAACAGTATTTCACTGTTTATTTAAACAATGTCTTTGGTATTGTTGGAGATGTGCCAAAAATAGGTTAATTTTTATTAATTTTTAACACTATCATTTACAATCAAAATAATACACAATCAAAAATAAAGAAACCGGGGGAGGGGGAAGAGATATGGGAAAAATGAAAATTAATAAAGAGAGAGAGAACTAATAGTATGGCATTGACCCCCTAGTCCTGACTTCCATGAAAAGAACAAAAGAGGAAAAATATTATTCTGCCATTACAGATCTAATGAAGCAATCCTACTAAAATTACTAAAAACCATAGCTACAGATTATCACATCATTAGGTTTCTTATTGCTCAAGAAGTCCATGAACAATCTTTCAAAGAGTTTTCAGTTGGCTTATCCTTTAGATCCAGACAATTAAGATATTTCCTTCCTTAAGAATTCTCACACTTGATTTAAGCTTCCAGCTATCTTGTTCAAAATACAAAAAGATGATAATAGCAGAACCATCTCCAGTTCTAACCTATTCTTTTCTTTAAAAAGGCTTCCTGTGGTAAGTTAGCTAATATTATCTTAGGAAAACACATAGGAGAGCCTTTCTAATACAATGGTTTTTAAATTCAAAGTGTGCCTTATATTTATTGTACCAAAGGTAACCATGCCAACCAAAACTTACATTATGACCTTCAGTTTCCCAAGAGTTTCACTTCTCTAAATGAATGAATGAATGAATGAATACATCTCTAACCGTTATCAGTTCCTTCAACCATACAAAACAACAGGCCTTGTAATACAATTTAGGGATTCCCAGGTGTCCCCTTTCCTTAGCATTGTGCAGAGTTTTTAATATTATTAAAGGTTTCCTTGCCTGCCAGCTAAATCTAGGAATCTCTTTCTGCCATTGCACAAAAGGTATTTCATTTCTTGTAATAGGAATCATTTGAAATAGAAATAAAAGTCAATGGCAAGTGGAACTGAGGAATTAAGAGTGTAGTAGGCCTAAACAACACTTATAGGTGACAGTGAATTGTGGCCAGTTGACTGAATGGAGGGTATTGGGGTTCTTGTTCAATGAGGCTGGACTTCGAAGGAAGGTCTAAGTCGGGGTGGGAAACTGTTGATGCTAAAGGCTGCAGTAAAGAACTGCACCACCACACACAAAACACAATTTTCCTCCACAGAAGGTGACCTGGAAAACATTTCTTGTTTTTTGTCTTTAAAAAGTCATCTTTTGGGCCTAAAATGGCCCTGGAGGGCAAAATGTGGCAAACTACCCCCAAAACCCATAGCAGGCATTTGAGGACAAAAGAAATTAATGCTTGTGAAGCATTGGGAGTCATAAAATGGCCTTGGGAACCATATGCAGTCCCTGGGACACATTTGCCCACCTGTGGTCTAAGAAGTGGAGATGGCTACCAAATGTAATCTGAGTGCTAGAAAAGAGAGGTAATCATTTGGGAGGGCAGGGGCAAAGTGGGGGCAGCTGGTGGCATAGGTAGTTTGACTGAGACGCATAAGATGCAGAGTGTGCATCCTAGAAACATGGATGAGATTTCACATACGTAAAAACGGTCAGGTCATGGGAATTTGGGATGAAGGGAAGGAAAGTAGAGTGTGTCCATAGAAAGCACAGCTGGGTGGATCTGGGCTAGTGTTTTGGATGGCTCTGATTATTTGGTTCAGTGGGTGAAATAAAGCAGGAACTACTTGAGCACCTACCTGAGACACTGTTTATTCATCCCTTTAGCATCCTGTTGGATCTATAGCAAAATGGTGAAAGGAGAAAGACTCAATTTGGTCCCTCTTCTTTTCATTTTCATTGCTTAAGTGGGAATGTTATTTCTTCTGAATATAGATGTTTTTAAGGATTCATACAGATTTCTCAGTAATGATATATGTTACCAATCCAGTAGTAAATTGGTCAGGTGGCTGCAAAATGTGGTGGGAGTGCACCCAAGGTAACATTTTGGGGGAAATTAAAGCAAAACCATTTTTTATCTTTTGGACCCACAAAAATGGCCCTGGGGTGGGGCCTTATGAGGCCTGCAGGCTGCATTTTGCCCACCCCTGATGGGCAAAATGAAGATACTTTCATTTTAAAATTTCAGACTTTTAAAAACCCTGATAATACCACATTCAGCATGGGAAGACTCAGTGTGGCTCATAATTTTACATCCAGTACTTTTAGTAATCCCTAACTATCACACTTATTTCTGAGGGACTATTCTAAAGTATTAAATTAAAACCAGTGGTATTTTTATTTATCGTTATTCTGTGCAGGTTGTTTTTGTCAATTAATGTTTTGATCAATTTCTGATCTACCCCCCCTCCCCTTTTAGACAGAGTGGTTCAGCCACCTCAGGCAACTGAATCTGGATGTCATGAAAATATGCTTATTTGGTTAATGGTTATTTATCATCACCACCCACAGTGCTGGGAGTGAATAAAATAACCTGACCTACCTTGTGTCATTTTGAACTGGGGAAAAACGTGCCATTTGCTGTTGTGCCTCAGGCAGCAAATTGTCTTGGGCCAGCCCTGGTATATGGAAATAAATGCTTTGGATCTTTACTCATTTCTGAATGCTTGCAGATCTATTTGTTTCAGGAACTCCAGCCAATCAAAGCATGTATCAATGCAGGTTAACAGCCTTGTAGCTTTCATTTCTCTGCTGAAACAGAACATTCTGCACAAACTGGAAGCTGGACTAGTGGTCTCAAGGTAGGAATCTCTAGTTTAACAACTGGTGTGATTTATATTCTGGAGACTAGACTCACTGATTTTTGGGAAAGTGCAACTGCATAAGGTCTATGGGTTATATCCGGATGTGTCCCTCTGTTCATGGTCCAGTAAATGCTTCTGTGCTAGTTCCCCTTTTGCTTTACAGTTCTGGATACAACCTCCCTCAAAATCTGCTCCCAAACAGTGTAGCAGGTAGTGTGGAAGGGTTCAGGAAGAAGGAATGAATTTGCAAGAAAAACTCTTCCTCTTTGATTCCCAGAAGCCTCCACTAACTAAAGAATTTGTGAGGATTCATCACAGATTTCTAGGCTGAGTTCAGTCTTCGAGGCAACCTGCTCCATAATTTGTTTCCTGTTTAGCATTAGGCTTAGAGTGATGGATCTTGGGCTTTTAGTAAAACAAACTAGAACCTACAGGTTGACATCTGCCCACACACACCTTAAATAAGGACATAGCTCCCCTCTGGATGTTGCTACATAATAAGATCAAAAGATGTTGAGATTCGCTCTTCCTTTTCCCACACTTTTAGCCCTTTATTAGACTCTCTTTGAATCCATAGAGTGATACAATCTCCAAGATTTTCCTATCTGTAGCCACCCTTCTCCTGTAGGGACTGATAGCACACTGAATACTGCATGCCTATGAAATAAGTGTACAAAAGAAGAAGTGTGCACAAAGACTTTAAATTGCTACTTTTTGCCTGCCCTTTCCTGGCTTTAGCCTGGATCAACTATGGCTCTGATGTGACTTTGCCCTATCAGGGCATCTTGGTAGTGAAGGTGTAAGATAGAAGGTGTAAGATGGTTGCTGCTGAGGCAAGCTCCTTAAGAGGGTAGTTTTATTAGTCATTCCCAAGGGATGGTTTGTAATTGTTTCCATTAATTAACGAGTTTAATAAAACTTGTAAAAAAATCAAGTTTCACATGTATATCTTTATTTTATTTATTTTAAACAATATGTCAAATGAAATGCCTTTTAGTACATCTGAATTTTTCGAAAACTGAGTAGCAGGGCAACCAAATCCAGGTTAAAAGTTATGTAATGTGTGCCATCGCTTGAAGCCGCCGTGGGCCTCTTTTATGCATGTGACAGATGTATTTTGACAAACACAAATGCAATCATAGCTAAAGCAGAACAAAATTCACTCTGAGGCTATAAGCCCTACTTGGTATAATTAAAGGCCCTTGCCTTGATTTACCCTAGCAAGACACAATTATGACAGGCTTTGCATCTATCCTTGTCTGAAGGGTTTTGCAACCTTGTTGACTGAACTGGTTTACACAGTATCAGTGGTTTGCACAACCAGAATTGTACCAAAACAGCCCCATTTCCCCACACTGTCTCACACAGTCATGGATCTGCTCCTCTTACATTTTTGTATGCCTGATCAAGAATGTTATTTGAGTTCCCCTTTCCTTCCAGTATGAATTCTTTGGAATTCAGGAAGGATTCTAGGTTACATGTATTCTGATAAAAGCAGGGAGAAGCTGGTGCCAAGAAGCCCTCTTCATAAGTTATGCATACTGTAATAGTTTGAGTGGTGGCCTAGGACTCTGGAAGAGCAGGGTTTGAATCTTGACTGTGCCCAGCCCTAGAAAGCCCACTAGATGTCCTTGGGGAGGTCATACTCTCTCAGTCTTAGAGACAGGCAATGGCAAACGTCTGAAGAAATCTTGCCAAAATAACTTTAGTATAGGGTTGTTGTAAGTCAAATAACAACAGGAAAGGCATAACTGCTTCTTGATTCACAGGTGCTGGCCTCTGTGATCCATATCCTAAGTGACAAGCACAACTACTATACAGCATTCTACATAAAGCTGCCTGTAAGGGTTGTTTGGACGCTACAGCCATACTAAAGCAAGAGCCTGTTTATGTGTAGTGGGTTGAGTGTATGATTAGGATTCTGGGAGACTATGGTTTGAATCCCCCTTTGTCAATGACATTAACTCACCTTGAGCAAGTCACACTTTCAGCTCCTCTGAATAAATCTTGCCAAGAAATCCTAATGAAAGGGTTGCCATATGTTAGAGTTGACCTGAATGCACACAATGACATGTTTAAATGTTTGAAAGGATGTCATACTGAAGAAGGAGCAAGCTTATTTTCTCCTGTTCCAGAGACTAGGACAAGGAGTAATGGATTCAAATGGAAGAGCTTCCACTTAAACATTAGGAAGAACTTCCTGGAGGTAAGAGGTGTTTGACAGTGTAATAATGCTGCGTTGGAGTGTGGTGGCGTCTTCTTTTTTAAACAGAGGGTGGATGGCCATCTGTTGTGAGTGCTTTGTGTGTTCCTGCATGGCAGGGGATTGGACCTGATGGTCCTTGTGGTCTCTCACCTTCTTGCATCTCCTTGACAATGCTCTGTAGTGGCTGAGAGCAGCTGAGAAGCATCTGCCATGTCCCTACTAGCTGGATACACAACAGCAAAGGCTGGATGTCTCAGGAGTGTTTTAAAAGCCTGTCTGAATAAAAAGGTTTTGGCCTGTTGAAGAAGGACAAGGAGGGGGCCAATGTGGCCTCCTTGGGAAGTGAGTTCCAGAGTCTAGGGGCAACCACTGAGAAGGCCCTCTCTTGTGTCTCCACCAACCGCGCTTGTGATGGTGGTGGGACTGAGAGAAGGGCCACTCTTGATGATTCTAATCTACATTTTAAATGTCATTTTTAGAACAAAAAATGTCATCACATGTAGGTATGTACATTTCTGACATCTGAAATGAAGATTCTAAATGTATATTCCCATATTTCAATGTCTTTACTTTCAGGGAGATGCTCCTCTCCAAAATGATGACTGTAATAGGTGTTCTCTGCCCATTTTTATCTTTATTTTTTTTAATGAATCCAGTTTTTTAGGAATCATTTTTTAAAAATTCCTTTTTTGTATCTTGCTGTATCAATTGCCCTGCCATGGGCATGTTGTACTTTGCCTGTGAGTATTTTTTTCTGTGTGTGCAGCCTAAGTTCATTTCAAATATAAAACCTTGAATGAGGGCTTTGTGGAAATGAGAGATAGAAAGAAACCTAATTTAGGAATCATGAATCTATGCAAGAAGCCTAGTCTGAAAAGAAGGTAATTGGAAAAATAATAAAGCTCTGTATCTTCTCTTAGGCTACTGCCATATTTTCAGTTTGGATCTTCAAGTGCAGTATTATAGTGATTTATCACTCTTGTAAATGTTAGTATTAAAGAAACTCTATGATTTTTTTTCCTTAAAAAAGGGAAATATAAGTATGTTTTTTCTCAACATCTAGCACTAATGGGACAATGTAGTTAATAATTCCAGCATAAAAAGAAAGAAAGAAAATTTCATTTGGAAAATGAGAGCATGGCATTTGAGAACTTTGATATGTTCTCAGTAATATGTAGCACTGCCCTCAGTAATGTTCTCAGTTGATCTAAAAGCCCTGCCATTATCACCCTGCTTTCCACTTCTTTCATTTTTATCTATCTTTCTGCCACAGTTTCCATTTAGCCATGTATCTTCAAGATTCTCTTTAGCATCCCTCCATCATGCTGGTTTCATATTTGCTGTCCAGTCAGGTGCTGGCAAACTTCATTGTCATTCTATAGTAACTTCTGGACATCTCGCCTTAAGACAGACCCAGGCCTAAATAAATGCTCCTCAAATTAGCCATGTATCCCATTAGACACCCCTCACCTAACAAGACTTGTTGTTCATTGCTGTCAGGTTGCCTTTGACCCTATTACAGTATTTAAATTACAAGATAAGATATTCCACCTAAATGTTAGGATTTATTTACTGCAAGATATTCAACTGTAGCACAGAATGCCCCAGAGGGTGGTGGATACTCCTTTGGGGGTTGTTACATAGACATTGGATGGGCATCTTTCAGGAGTGCTTTAGTTGTGTGTTCCTGCATGACAGGAGGTTGAACAATATGGCCCTTATGATCCCTTCCAACTTTTAAGATTCTACGATTGACTTCCAGTACACCCTGTTATTAACATCTCTGTTAAGACCTTGCAAAACCAAGGCTGTGGATACTACAGAGTCCATCTAACAACTATAAAGAACTTGGTTGGCCGGGGGGGCGGGGGTAGAATTTATTGCTGGTTGTTTTTATTTAAGCAAGTGGATTGAAAATGATATATATTCATAAAAAACAATACACTTTTAGCAACACATTTTCTTGCAACAAAAACTAAACATGCAGTATTTGTATGATCACCATAATAAATCCCTTTCTCTCAAAGCAGTAATTTTGATGTCTTAATTAGAGTACGCTTAAAGTAATTGTAGAGTACCAGAAGCCAAAACTGTACCTACAGGTTGGGGCATTACTCTCTGGCAGCGAGGTAAAAAGCAAGTCTTAAACTGGTACTGACTCCAGAACGTTCCAGGAAGTACACTCCCTTACTGTAACTACTTATCTATCTGTAATTATCTTGCCCCTGCCAGAGGCAATGGTAACTGTCCCAACCTGCCTTTGCCTCTGTCTTGTTGAGTGGTGCTATTCAAATGAGTGGCAAAAGCGTTCAAAACAGAAATGGTTAATTAGAGCTGGATTGACTCATATCCTGTGCCCTTTCATTTTTGAATTGTAGTCTCAATAGAAGAACTTATTTTCTCCTCCTTTTCACTTTAATAAAGCTATCTGTTACATGTGCTAGCTGTTTGATGATGTTCATATATATTTTAAAAATGAGCAAAATGTAGAAAGAAGAAACCTCTTTTAATTAAAACTGATACAGTTTTGCCGTTCCATAAAACAAAGAAATTTAATTTTTGTGTTCATAGAGGCCTGGAGCATGGCTTTGGCATGGCTTTTGGTCTCTTAGGACGCATGCATCATTTAAACAGCAAACCTTCAGTGAGCCGAAGCAACATTATTTTGGCCTGTCTGTATGGGCTCTTATATTACTGGACTCAGGCTTTAAAAGAGCTCTTTTGATCATAACCAGAACTTTCAATTGTGCCCTGAAACTTCAGCTACACACTCATTTCTATTATAGCCATGATGGGGAACACATCACCATTCCAGATGCTGTTAGACTACAGTTGGAGTGGCAATACCAATTCCCTGAGAGAGCAGGTGTGTTGCTTGGGAGTACTTCTGGACCCATCTTTGCCTTTTGAGACCCAGGTCTGCCACCTCACCTTGCCCATAGTAGTAGCCTTTCCTGTACAGGGCCAACTAGCCATGCTAATACTTGCACCAGTAATCTCCTTATTAGATTATTGTAAGCACATTATAAGGGCTGCCACTGAAGATAGTTCAGCATATAACACCAGCCTTAAAGGAACTGCACTGGTTGCCAATATGCTTTTCTTCTAAATTCTGGATTTGCCCTGAGATCATACAATATGGGGTGGGCATAAATGTTAAATGAAGAAATAATGGGGCAAATCTGTTATGGCAGTGCTCTTAACAGCTTCAGCTGATGTGATAGCAGCCTTTCCTTCCTCCACATAAATGTGCTAGGGACCGTATTTGTACCCATTAATGATAACTGCTCCTTTCCTAGAAACTTGCCATGTACCAGCAGCCAATGGCTCATAGACCAGCAGTGATCCATGGGCCAACATTTTGAGTAGCACTGTGTTAAGATATATTGCTTTTAATTTGGAAACATTTCCTATTTGATGTATGACAACCTGCTTAAAATGGGCAAGCACCAGGGCTAGATGAAACTGTCATATTTGTTTGTTGGCAATAGAGGAGCACCCCATGCACAACTTTGGCACATGGGATGGGACAGTGCCTAGGGGGATCAGAAATTACTTCTGAATAAAAATGCAGAGGATTGTAATGTTAATTTTCTTTGGGTGAGGCAGTAAGATATGCCATAGTTTAGTCTGCTCAAAGTCCCCTAAAATCCCAGAACAGCTTCTTAATAGACTCAGAGCCATCTCATTGCTAATTATGAGTTAATGCCAGAAAATATACCTAACATGAACCTTGATTACTATAATTAGTTTCTGATAATTTTGAGTTTCTCATAGATTTTCAGTCACTTGACTTGTGTTTATATGCAGTGGCACTACAAAAACAGTGCAGTAAATGAGAACAAAATAAAGGATGATAAAAGAAGAGCAACTTATTAGAAATTATCAGAAAATCTCACAGAGGAGGAAGAGAGTGGCTCATAAAACACGTAAGTCTAACCTATGTAGAGAGGTAGGCTAATAATTAATGTTTCATAGAAGTCTTAGTGGTAATAGGTAAACAGCTTTCTTTGCAACATAGGAATTAAAGGAATGTTTCACAAGTTAGAGCATGGGAGTACAGTAAGTGCATGTCCTAAGGAGCAACCTACACATATCACACTCACTATATGGGTGGTTGAACAAACACTCTGGCATTTTTAATTAACACAGCCTTTTCCAGTGCAGGACTTCAACAATACCAACAAAGATGACATTGTTCAAATTTGGCCCTTTATCCAACATGGAGGGTTGAAGCAGAGTTTAATGAACAAATGCTATTTATTTTTGCTGTTTTGACTTTTTCTGATCTCCACTTTTCTTTGAATGAGAAAACCAATCTGTACTCCTGTTGCAAAATGATGTAACTACTAATAATACAATCCACGATTATGATGTTATATAACTAGTAATAATATGATCCATGATTATGACATTATATTGTCCCTATTATTACAGAATTCATAAAGAGCACACAGTGCATCTGGGCAAGTACTTTACATATACAGAGTTTCTCATTTGTCAGGCTTCATCTCATAAACAGAAACCTTTCATCTAAGGCTCTGGTGCATCCTTCTAGCCATCCACGAATGATCAGATGAAGACCAGAATCTATTCATCCCATAGATTTTAAATCAGATATTTAGCTACACAAAGTAAACTTTCTCTAAGAGATAGTCAATAAAGCAGGCCTGAATCTTCCTACCATGGTCAGCCTACCCCCCCTCCCAAATGTATCTGCAGTTTTTGGAGCTAGTACAGTCAAAACAAATGTATAAGAAAAGTGAGGGAGAAAATAAACTAATAATCAACTAAACATTACCTGCATTTGTACATTTGCAGTGACTGTGTGCCTTTTAAGTCGTTCTGATGTACGGCAAACCCTATCACAGGTTTTCTTGAAAAGATTTGTTCAAAGGAGTTTGTCTTTGCCTTTCTCTGAAGCTGAAAATGTGACTTGCCCAAGGTCACCCAGTGGGTTTCCATGACAGATTGGGGATTTGAACTGTGGTCTCCAGAGTTGTAATCCAATGTGCAAACCACTGCACCACGCTGGCTCTCAGGATACTGGTACTGATAAAAAATTACCCATCAAAGATGCCATTTGGGTCAGTGAGTGTAGACAGCAGATAGATAACCTGGCAGGTTGCTCACAAAGACACCAACTCTGGGCTCCTGTCGTCAATCTGGGTTTCTTATTTGGGGCCCTAAGGTGGCTACCATAAGGGACCAGCAAATGTTTTCCCTTGGGCATTTGGTCTGTATAAATGTAACCAACCAATTTCCTCCCAAAACTGTCAAATGAGTGACACTCTGGCAGAGATGTAACACCTGAACATCTAATTGTACTGAATAACAGGCTTTTTGAAACATCAAGCATGTTAACTGGCTCTACTTATTTCAAGCAAATACCCAATTTCATTGTAAAGTTTCCCTGAACTTTCCCCTCAGACACTTCACTAAAACCTCCTTCCTCATATGCAAAGCTCACACACTTCCCAACTAACCAAGATCCCTACAAGACTGTTAAACTGACAAGCATGTCTCCTATGAAGAGATGTGAAGACCTAGGGAAAAGATAGAAAAAGCCAGAGACAAGTTTTCCTCCCATTTTTCTGAAGACATTTTTCATTGTTTAAGTCAAGGTATTCCTATATTCACTCCCCCAATATTATTTCTAAAACCCATATAACTGGATGGCTCATGCAAGACAATGTACAGTATCTGATCATTCCAGTTCCTGGTTTTGTATTCTCAGTTCTTTTATGGGAATGGTTTGCTTGACACCAAAGAAAACAAAATAATTTCCTCTGTTTTACCAAAGTTAATGCATTCTACTGTTTTTACTAGACTTTTCCCCCCTCTGCTCTTAATAAACTGGAAGAATCAAAGAAGGTCCCTGTAGTTCAGAACTTTGTAGTTCCATTTGTAACAAAATTTAAAATGTTTAAAAAGGAAATACAATCTGTAATTAACATCTGAATAAACTGTATTTTTAATGTAGGAAATATGAACTTTTGTATAAGGTCATCTACAAAGGACTGTCATCAGCCTTAATAGGTCAGTAGCATCTCTCATAGGAGGGAGTCTGGCAAACATGTTAATGACTGAATGGCAGAGTATTAGACCCAGACTCCCTCAGCGCATCTACATAATAATGCTAGTTACTGGCACCCAAAGAAGCTAGTATAATCCTACAGCACAAGAGGCTTAGGAGAAAATTTGCCTTATTTCCAAGGTTATATTCCTTTTTCTTGCTTGCTGGGGATCAAGATACTGGACAGGATTCAACTGCCTGCCTGCCTTCCAAATATAAAGTTTGTTATGTCTCTCTATCCATCTGTTTGCATTCTATTTTACTGATAAGGCATTAGCAAATTGAAAGCAAAGTCCATAAGGTTAGGGAGAATAAGGAGACAACACCATGCTTCCAAATTTCTTTGTGATTCCAAATCATTACTTTTAAAATAAAAATAACATCATCCCATCTAATCAGAACGTATGGAGAGGGAAGACATGTGGAGAGAAGGTTCTGATCTGCAGCCATTTCAATGCATTTTACCAAAAGATGAAAAAATTTCCTTGGGAGGCATGTTACACTTTCATGCGGTTCTCAAAACAATAGCAGAGCTTGTGGGGGAATCAACACCTTACTTTACAACAATAAAGTACTCCTGCTTATGTTAATTTTGAAAGGTAATGTTACACCCTCCCCAAAGGCAACTAACTACATTTTATCAGTATCTTGTAGCACCTTGGAGACTAACTGAAATAAAGAAGCTGGCAGCATGAGCTTTTGTAGACTTGTCTACTTCCTCAGATGCATAGTAACTCTGAATATTCATTGCTTAAGAAAACCCTATGAAATTCATAGGGTGACCATAAGTCAGCAGGCAACTTGAAGGCGTGCACGCGCACACTCACATACACACACTCTCCCAAGCTTTGCTTAAAATATAATTGAATAGTTCTTACTCAAGTGAATAGTTTTATAATATTTGATTAGATTACGTTGGCTGCAATTCCATGTACACTCATTTGGGAGAAAGTCCCATTGATCTCTGTGGGACTCAGCTTCCAAGTAAACAACACTAAGACTGTGCTGTTAGAAAATACAATTTTCAATATTTGAATTGCCAGCAATATGTAAAATGGGCAGCAGGAGGACAGGGAAGAAACGCACAATGTAGTTAAGAAATAAGAAAATCAACTGGGTATGGTGCTAGAACCTACTAAGCACTGGAATTAGTCATGTTTTATATTTATTGTGAAAACATCAGTTTGACTTGACCCTGTTTCCCCTGCAGTTTACTCTGTAAGATGTATTTTCTGAAATGGAGAACACATGCAACAAACACTAACCTTTGACAGCTTTTCTCTGCCACAGTGTTTTGCTTGAAAACAAGAACAACCCCAGTTGCCTTTAAATTATTTTATTCTGTTCTACAGTTTAGTTTTACTTTTCAGGTCACAAGCAGCTGGATATTATTTTTCTTGAGAATATGCATGCTTTTTGATTCAATTAGATGCAAATACTTGTCTTGTTCTGCACAATCCTTACTTGTAGGATTTTAATAAAATACAGGATCACTTGAAATATACAGAAATAGGTTCTTATATAAAATTTCCATAAAAAAATAACAAGTATTTATTTATAAAGTGTATGATACTACAAAGTAACATTTCTATTTGATCAATCAGATTTTATTTCTAATAGCAACAGTCTCAACATAAAAGTATATGCATGTTTTGTCGCTGACGTCTGTTTTAAAATACAGAATCCTACCACATTGTTCACGCTTTAACTAACCATACAAACAAAATATAATATGGGGCAGTAAAAATTAAAATTACTGTATCCCCAAATCATACAATAAAAATAAATTCAGCATTTTCTCCCAAAAACAGAATAAAAGACCTAAAAGTAGCTATTAGTTACTTCATGAAATATCTTCAGCATCATACAAAGGTTGCATATCATTCCTTTAGTATCTGATCCACATACACAGCAGCTAGTGACATGAATTGCCACAATTATGTAGTAAGTTCCATATTGCCAGAATTTCAAGGAGTGGTTATGTGATGAGTAACATATAAACAGAACTTTAAGTTATTTATAATGGAGAAATTTCACTGTCAAGGTTTTAGTAAAAACATGAATTTTTTTATAGCTGAAAAACAGAAGGATGCTTTGTATCAAACTTATTATAGGGGAGGGAATAAAAAATAATTTATCAGAAACAGCAGGTCATAATCCTCAGGCAATTGTTTTCCTAATGTACACATCAGGCAATTACCATTTGGAATACCTCTGTGTGGTTTATAGGACTAATATCAAGAAGCTTTCTGGTGCTGTGCCAATAATTCATGAGCTACACTTTTAGTACTGGGAAGAAAACAGATGAGAATTAGTAAAATTAAGTTTTATTTAAGAATTTACATTTTCCAAAAAAGCAAAACAAATATATCCAATAATGTTCCAATTTAAAAGCCCTGTTAAAAGTAATTGCTCTTATTTCCTATGGCCATACAGAAATATAACAGGAAGACCATAGGCAGAAAATGGTTTGTGAGCAACTATATTGATTGTCCTATGTCATTTTTTAGAATGTCTGAAATCTTACCCCACACTAGTGTTCAAAAGGAATATATTCAAAAATAAAGGTTATTTTTGTCACTGTTAATACATACATTTTGAGACCTAGTATTGTTCATATATTCACAGCAGTCTGTTTCGGGACACTTCATGCAATGCTGAAGAATCAGGTAATTGGCAGTGAAGATTTTTTAAAATCACAACTGAAATTTAATTTCCAACTTGACAGTACTAAAAACAAGATCCACGGCAGAGTTCAGAAGTCTACTCTTAATTTAAAAAGGGTATTTTGAAATAATTTGTTATAGCTAGTTTTTCTACATCAAAACCACCAAAGTTAATAATAGTCCTGAGAAGTAGTCACCTTTAATCTGAGCCATGGGGGATGGGGTGCCCCTGTTGCCTTTCCTAACAGCTGTGAGGCGCACACACACACACACACACACACACACACACACACACACACACACACACAATGTTGTCAAAGCTCTGTGCAAATGGAAATGAATC
>NC_056524.1:235467477-235477861 GCF_019175285.1 Sceloporus undulatus
AGAAAACCTGCTCTAGAAATTCATATGCAATTTCTGATCACCTGAAAGTATCCTCACATTACACAGTCTGAATGAAGACATCAGAAGCTATTGATCTGTGTTTGTTTTCTCAAGGCAGTAAGATTAGGCAGGGCCATATACATGCAAAGCAGCTGTCTCATACATGAAAGGTGATACCAGACGGGAGCAAAATGCCACATCAGCAAGTATTATTTTCCACATTTTTCTTAATGTCCACCTGGAAACATCTTACACATCTTTCAACCCAAATAGCAAAGGCAGAACGATATTTTTAATAGAACAAATGAAAGGAGACAAAAGAGTGAAATAGACCAGTGGAAGGGGCAGCTTGAAACCACCCCCTCCAAAGCCGGATTGGGGCCACGGAAACCGCATGCCACAACCCTAATCTGCCTTGAAGCTTCCCGGAAAAGGAGCAGCAAAGAGCTGCTCCTTTTTTGGGAGGCAAAAAGGCGGCTTTTCTGCCTGCACTGTGGCTAGAAGCTGGCTTCGTGATGCTCCGGCGGCATGTAGATGCCATGCCGCCAGAGCAGTGCGAAGCTGCCCCCATGTAAACGGCTGGGCGGCTTGGGAGCATGTGGCATGTAAACTCCTCACTCCCAAGCTGTTTGGAAGGCAGAGCAAAGGGGCGGTCTGTTTTGCCTAAAGTCCCATGTGCTGTGTTATAGTCCAAAAACGTCTTTGAAATCCCATGCACTTTGGATGGTTTGGACCATTTAAGAAATAAAAGTTTTTTTGACTATCACAAGGCACATGGGACTTTGTCTCCTTTCATTCCACTACTATGAATACTTGATTTCAAGTTTTTTGTTCTGTTCTGACCTACATTTTTAAACAGAGGGATCACATTTGTGCATAAACTGGAGGGGATATAATTTTATGGCCAAAGGGTCATGCAGCTGAAGGTTTTGTACTGTCTCTGCCCTGAGGTCCTCCTTTTCAGGCACTTTCCACCAGCCAAGTACTGAAAGCCAGCTGGGAAAACGTCCCTGCAGGAATGAAAGTGGCAAATAGGGCACCTCTGTCCTTTTAAACGTAACATATGAATGGTAAGACCCACATTAAAAATACATGCCTCTCCTAGCACAATGTAATATTGGCTTCAGTCACACAAAATACAGGGTTTAAAAACAAATTAAAAAGACAGAATGAATGTGAAAATGACCTCAGTTGTATTGTGCCATTTCCTCCAGCTCTTCAATAAAGGGGCTAATCGTTTCCTTCATTTGGCCAGCATTCTGTCACAGTAAGACTCAATCAATTAAAGCTCTATTTAGAAATGTATGCTTGGTGAAATCTTGTATTTGAGATATATGAAAGGTCGAGCAAGGATTTGCCAAATTTCATAGTGTAAGCAATTTTTTAAAAATGGCAAAGATTTCTATTAGTTCACATGTGGCAATATCCTTACAACTAAAAATAGAGTTGTTCTTTATATATAATACTAATTTATGGAAAATTTATTCTGTAATGAAACTAGTACATATCATCTCAAATATTGCTTTTATTTACCCCAATCTAGATCCTTTTATTTACCCCAATCTATATCCCTATACTTGGGATGAACCTGCTTCATTTAAACAAAATTGGAGAAAAGTAAAAATGTTTCTTAGTTAATAGTATTTTTTTAATAGTAAACAGTGGTCTATCTCCATCCATGCTACTACTATTAATACACTGGAGTTTCTTTCTCTAACAGCATGACATGATTTTTATGAACCAATAGATTATTATGGCTTTATAGATCAATTTTTTAAAAACCTGAGATCAAACGTTGCCCTTTTAGTCCTTTTTAGTCCTCTGAAGAGAGTGAGGTTTCATTTAAATATCTGCATTAATCCATTAGTTTAGCATAACGTCAGAAAGCAAAAACTACTATTTTACATTTCTGTTAACTAAAACTGCTTGAATTTACTAGAAATGTATGATTTTGTGAATGTGATTCTATGAAAAAAGTTACAATTTAGACTATAAACTAGAAAGGTGATTGAGAAAGAGTCTAAATTGTAACTTTTTTCATAGAATCCTTTTTTCATAGAATCTTACATGATTTCTATACTGGAAATCATCTAGATCAGTTAAAATTTTACTATTTAGTACTGCTATCTTTTAAAAACTTTCCCAGCATATTTTCCTTTTTACTTTAAAAACTAGCAACTGCAGAAAGTACAATATTATCCCAGTGCTTAATAATGGATTGTAGAAGGGGAAAATGGTAATGGTGGAAACAATCGTGCTAAATGTAGAAATGGAGGACTTTAAGTTCAAAATTTTTGCTGCCATGAGTTTATATTACAACTATATTCAGCAAGCTGATTCCAACAAGAGACATCAATTGCCTCTTTGCTATAATCTCATTAGACATAGTGACTTTAAATATGCTATTTTTTGATGAAAAAGAAAATTTCTGAAAGAAGAGACAAGGCAAAGAATTCCCCTACAATTCAGCAAGTGGAATTGTGCACTTCTTCCCTCTGCACACTTCTTCCCCTACTAGACCTTTTTGAAAGGTGCTCTCTTTTCCTCGGTTGTAAATGAAAAAGCCTTTTGATCTAATCCAACCATTGTGACACCTGGAACTGAGGAAGCAATATTTTTTAAAATATCACAGAAGGGTCCTATGCAACCAGCTCCTTGTCCAATTAGCAAACCCTTGGTCACGATTACAACATAGAAATATAAGCCATGGCACTACTAGGGTTGGTGTCATCCTCAAATAGGCAGCCACCCCACAGTTCAGAAAGAGGGAAGAATTCAGTCTTGGTTGCCTCTCCCCTTCCATGGGGCAACAATGGGTGGGAGGGGGCCAGAATCAGGGATTCGCCCTTGGCTCTGCATGAGGAGGGGCACAGAAGAGGAGGAGGGGTCTGCCTTTCCCATGTACCATCTGGGAAAGGAAGTGCTACTGCCTGGCATCCCCTTCCAGGCCTCATTGTGCTGCTTGTGAGGCAGGAAAGGAAGATGATGTCAGCAGTGGTGGCCATTGACTCCTTTCCTTCTGAGGAAGAAGAGGAGCCCATGGCCACTGCTGCTGGCACCATCACCAACACCAACATTCCTTTCCCAGCCCAGCCAGTAGCCCTACCAGAGCCGGAAGGGACTACCAGGCTACTGACTTTCTATTTAATGTTCAACAGCAATGCATGCACAAAAGTTTACTTTGGTAAGTGGATGTTCTGGTGGCAAATGAAGAAAGCATGTTATTGTACAGTACCTCTGGTGTGCTTATATGCTCAACACATCAGACAGGGAAGGGGGGGAAGTCGATACTATCCTTTTGGACTAGATGCAGGTATGAAAGACATTAAACAGTACAATACCAGAGAATCTGTTTACCTGTTTGGAGGCATCCATATTCTATCATATGTGCAGAGGTACAAACACACAATCATGGTCTTTATGTGCCCTGTAACAGTATATTAGTCCTGGTTACTTGTCAGCAGTTCACTGTCTCTATGCATAAACTTCGTCCAAACTCCATCAAAATATGTAGGGCTAAGACAAAATTTAGAAGAGTAAAGAATGTAAGCTCACACAAATAGTATGAAAGAATACATTTCCTTTGGCTGGTGCATCTTTATTCTGGTGAAGATGAGTCATCATTATTGTCGTCTTCATCACTGAATGAGCAGGGAGTTTCACCACGTGATTCTGAGTAGTGTGACGCTGCACTGCTGGACTGTTGGCTGCTGGGTAGTAGTAGTTGTCCTGCTGCTAAGGCCATTTCAGTATCCAGACATAGTCCTGGATTTCCACTACTGAAAAAACAACATGAGAGAGGAACATTTGCTATTTCATAGATTTTTAAGGCTTTTCCAAAAATTGTGTTGCTGTTCCATACCTTCAAGTTGTTTCTGATTTATAGCAACCATAAGGCAAACCCACCATGGGCTTTTCTTGGCAAGATTTGTTCAGAGAGAGTTCGCTTTTGCCTTCCTCTGAGGCTGAGAGACTGGCTTGGCCAAGGTCATCCAATGGGTTTCCATGGCTGACCAGGGATTCAAACTCTGGTTTCCTGAGTCAACCACAACACCACATTGGCTCTCTGTTTTAAAATACAATCTACTAAACTACAACACATAAATACACACCCAACTGATACATAGATGCATATTCACTTTAACTTTTCTGGAAGTAAAGAATAACTCTATGTGTCTGATTAACCCATTGCAGATTTCAAGTGACTTAATGTAATGTGAAACACAATGCTTTTCAAGGAAGTGACAGTTCCTATTTTACAGAACCTCATTCAATGGTGAATAAACCACTGGGTAGATAGTTACAACCAAGAGATACTCCTAAATATACCAATAAACACTTCATTAAATTTGGATGGTGGCTATAAAGAATCCCACTTTCACCAATCTGTAGTTCAAAGGGTAACATTTCCAAGCTCTGATCTTTGTAAAGTAGCAGCTCAATACCCATATTTTCAGAGTTTAGTAGAAAAGAACATCTCTGGATGGCTTTTCTACAAGGACATTTCAAATTTTTAACATAGAAGAAATATTTTCAACATTTATTTACCTTGACTTTAAAAGCACAGAATCCCCTGTTGTGCTCAAAATGGAACCTGCTTGAGCTGAATCTAAAACTAACTCCTGATTCATCCGACAAATTCCTGCAGACATATCTAAAACAAAACATGAAGTCAACCACAGTTTAACATACAGCATCTGATTTTTAAGTTATTATGATGTAAAACCAAAATTGCAGATGTTACTACTATTTGTTATCTGAACCATATACATAATCATATTACTTTCTTCTTTTAAAAGCCCATGCAACAAGACCCATGTCCTGAAAGGTCTCTGCTTTTATTTGACTCCCCAATGGTGGAGCGTGTTCTGCCAATACTTTTGACATCGCAGCAGCCTGTTGGTGCTCCATGTCTTCTTCTATGCTTCCCCCCTCCCCCCTTTCATATGCTTTGGCAGCACATGTAAGAACTTGGGCACTTGCATTTGAGCTCCAACTATGTCATCTCCATTTTCTGTATAGAACTTGATATGTTACTTGCATTAAACAAATGCTGCTCTGTCCACAACAGAGGTGGAAATTACATCCCAGGGAGCATACTGTCTGCCAAGGCTACTAAGTTCAGACCCCACTCCACCACCATTGCTAAAAAAAGCAATTGTGATTCCAAAATGAAGAACTGCATCCACAGAAGCCTCCAGAGGATACTTGGTCTATTTTGAGGCTACTGGGAAGGGACTGCACTTTCTGGAGGGTGAATGTATCCTTTTTCAAGACTAACACTGCCCTGTCACTTCCGGTTACAGAAAAACTGGCCAGTGCAGGTCCCAGTGCCTCATCAGTTGGCCACACTTTTATACAAGACAAAGCTGACCTGTAGAATTATGTCACTTAAAATTAAACTCTCACTTGAAAGTGGCATTAACAGATTAATTAATTAACTTTATGTTGTGTAACAAGCTAGTTTTTATCCTGCTATTCTGTGTTGAGTCTCGCTTCTCATTACAACAACACCAAGGAAATCTTCCATTTCACAAGCAGCAGCTTGTTGGTCTGTGGTTATGTATATCTGTCTTGTCATGTCTAGAAATATAGTATTCTGTCTTTCAAAAGATAAACAAGATTATAAGAAGATGCAATTTTATCCTTATCAAACAAAAAATAAAAAGTTAACTTGCTTAGTATTCAACAACATGGTAAAATAGAAGCAAGCTTTAACTGGACAGGGCTCAATCAGCCAAAGGTGGGAGAAAAAGAAGGTCCCTGCCCAGAGATGTTACACATTGTGCAAAGCTTTAAGTCAAAATTATCCACCATAATAGGAACTTTCTGGAAAATTTTTGAAACCTCATACAGTGGATTATTTGTATAGGTCTAATGCAGTCTGGCTGTTACATGAGCAGGAACATTCAACTTTGAAATATCATACTTGACAGTCAAATTAGACTTTCCATTTTCTTACACATGGAATTTTAGAGGCAGAAATAGAAGCCTGTATATACATCTGCACACACACATATGATATATTGAAAATAATGTGGTTGTACTGGCCCATTAACCGTTTCAAGCCAGCACTGTTATGAAATTTATACAAATGATGACTGTTCATATACAGGAGGCATCCACATAGTATTCATGATTTTAAAGATTTATTCCACACACCTCTGAACTTTATTGGATCCCATTTTGTGAGAAAGGCAGGATAGAAGTGTAAAAATAAGTAAACAAATAAATATTGCATATTTTTGCTATTCAGAACTTTTAAGTTATGCCAAAAACTTCAAATTGTGAGATCATTCCAATATTGTTTTTTTATATATGGAATGGCTCCATAATCAAACATTATAACATGCCAACTTTCAATCTTTACCGTTTGATACTGTAATAATTGTTCATTCTAAACAGGCCCTAAACTGTGCCACATGGGCAGCTTTACTCTGACAGAGATCAAAAGTAGAATTTGTTTACTCATTAGTGATTAAAAATTGATTGCCTAGATTCAGAGATAAATCCCCTTTCAGGCTCAGACAAGGGCTATCAGCACCTTAACTAAGCCATAAGTCAAGAACATGAGGTAGTTCTTGAATAGCTGTTAAACAGTCATGCGCATGAGCAACACTTTAAAAAAAAACTAACTAGCCATGAAAACATGAAAGAAATTATGTCAAAGAAACAGAGAGAAGGTAGAGGTTTTATGAAAGCAATTAAAATTCATCTCCTATCCTCTTTTTGGAAATGATTACATCACACTGCCACAAGCCTCTGATTTCTGAAACAATGCAAATTAGATCAATCTAGCCCGAACTTCATTATTACATATTATGATGATTACTTTATGATTATGAGAACAGATAATCTCTGAAATAGTTTGCATAAAGATAGATCAACAAACCACTTCCATTTCCTTGTTTTCCAAATAAAATAAAGTCAATCTAAGTAGTAGTGAAAGTAACACTAAACATAAGAACATGCCAATACGAAATTTCCCAGATGATTAAAACTGCTAAGGAGATCCCAATATCAGATCTAACTCAAGTTGTGTAGGGCAGCAATCTTTAATAGGTTGTAACAAGCTATAGTAGGTCCCACTAAAAACTGCAGTGAGCTACAGAAATGCACATATAGGTCTGAAGGTCTCACTAAGACGGGACCAAAGACTTGGAATTTGGTAGGAGTTGTTCCTGTTTTGATCAGGTTGTTTTAAGTTTCCAAATAAGGCACCTCCTGTCCCAGGTTATTGTGGACAAATTTCTGGGACCACACATGATTTTTCAACCCAGGGCAAGCATGTGTTCTATTCCTGACTCCTGGATGATTCCAAAACAGGTCAGGTTAAATTCCACATTTGACTCCATTGGTATTTGGTCTTGGTATTTCCTTGGAACTCTGGGTGGTACGTCTGATGAATGGAGGCTTGCCATTTCCCATGGAGGGTCTCATTTGACCTATGTTCCCTGACTGCATGTCCAGGGAGGGGAGGAAACTGCACCTACACCACACTTCATACTGGACAAAAAACAAATGACAACCTTCCTGTATATCTAGGGCATCCAAATGCAGGGGTAGGAACATGAGTTCTAAGGCATGCTACCAACATATAGAATAGCCCACCAAAGCTCAATACTGTTGCTTAATCTGGATTAGGCCTGAATCAACACTCCCTTTGTTAATAGCATAGAACTGTTACCGAAATTAATCCACATAAATGTAAATACAGAGATGAGTTCAATAAAGTAAATAACGGTAGGCATGGCCCCATTCGTATTTTATGCATGTGAAGAAACAATTGTCTTTGGCCTTAGAAATCCTAAAAAGCATCTACCCAAATTGAATGGACTTTCTTAGATTCCAATAGGCACAACAAAATGAAACAGTTACATCCATGCTATGGCATTGATACAACCTCAGTCATACAGCTAACAATAAACCACTCTGCAGTATCACGTGGGAAAGGTATAACAGAATTCATGTTGCCACATGAAAGATAGTTGTGTGCTACCTGATAACTTTAAGTGATATTATTTATTATTATTATTGCAATATATAGGCATTCCTGAGCCTGGTTTTGCTGTGTTTTTTTGGTAATGTGGTAAAATGTAAGTTCTGTGAACATTACTGTATTATGATAACCTGTCATCAGATTGAGAAAGTTTTCATCAGAGGAATTATTCTGAATTATTAATGGCACTACTTTGGAGAGCAGTCTATTCATAAATCACACACCAATGCCATCCTCAAACAGCCTGACATCATTAGAAAAAATACTTCACTAAGAGGAGTTTTTTCATTTAACCAGCAATATGCAAAAAACACAATTACATTACCTGTGAGATAGCTTTCAAAAGCCTTAGGCACTAGCGATTTAGCAGTTCTTAGGTCTTCTGATGAGCATTTTCCTGCCTCTAGACCAAATGACATTCCCATTCGCTTCAATACTTCAGCATCATCATGGATTTCAAACATATTATCAAAATTAAAAAGATACTCAAATCTATAGTAGGAGAGAATAGAAGCAGTATTATTTTCCACAAAAACCTCTCAGCACTTTCTAAGTTACTGTATATATTAATAAATGTCCAAGTAATGTTAAACCTAAAGAATTACTTCATGAACCAAAGATGCATTTAAAACATAAAACATAACTAGGCTCATCAAGAGCTCTTGACTGCATTTGTATAACTGCCATCACAGCAGGTTCAAATATTTCCCAATTAAAAACACTTTTTCCATGCGAGGCAATAGGAGTCCATAAATTTTTCTCCCTCATTGAACAAATTCAAAGTTGAGGGGGGGAAATCTTGTTTAAGCCGGAATTTGTTCTTGTACTAAATCCAGTGGATTTTAAAGGTCATCTAACATGCTATCCACCAAAACACAGTATCCCCCTCCTACAACCTTTTCTTTCATTTTAAGCGTACTTCATCCCTACTTTGAATATAGCCTATATAAATCGGTTAGAATAAAAATGATTTACTGTTTAGGATTCCTTACTATTTCCAGAAAAACTGTCCTTGAAACAATTCTTGTTAACAATATCTATTTTTCACAAAACATTGTACTAAAAGTCATCCATGGATTGCTGCATTATTGTACAATTGTACAGTACAATTAAACAAAGCGTATGTGTGAAGATGCATATGCCTTAATCCCTTTCCTTACTTTCCTAAAGGTAGGAAGCGCAGTCTGCCTGACATAGGTAATGGAATGTCAAATTCTAACTCCCTAATCGTTAGCCATTTTTATATTATATCAAATGATACTGGAAAATAATCCAAGCATTCTCATTGTGAAACCAAGTGATGAGACAAAAATAACGACACTACATGCAGCACAATTGCTGACCCTGGCTGCATTCACACTGCAGAAATAATGCAGTTCGACACCACTTTAACTGACATGGCTCAGTGCTATAGAATTCTGGGAATTGTAGTTTTGTGAGACACTTAGCCCTCTCTGTCAGATAACTCTAATGCCACAACAAACTATAATTTCCAGAATTCCACAGCATTGAGCCATGGCAGTTAAACTGGTGTCAACCTGGATTATTTCTGCAGTGCAGATGCAGCCCTCATGACAGCCTTCGTTGATTCTGCAAGGCAATAGACACAATATAGGAAAGGTTTCAAAAATTCTCTCCAAGGTATTTTTTTTTACAAAGCCTTTGGTGAAAGGCAGTCAATCAAGCCAAAATAATAACCATTCAAGCTTCTTTCTGTTCAAGACACACTCCAGTTCAAGACACACTGAAGTACACTGAAGTATCACCAACTGCACCAAAGGAAGCCCAGGAGTTGAAACATCTACCTCATTATTTGTAGTTGCCAGTCTCCTGTCCCTATACCATATACATTCTCCAGTGGAGGGAAGAGGAAATTAGTCTTTCTCTTTGTGGCTGGAATATGCTGCTTCTCCAGTCCCCTGGTGAGGGAATCTCCCAAATTCATGCTGGGTTGGAATATATTCTGATAATGTATGATCAATTGCTGTTCTATGACAGCTACAACAGCCCTTCCAGACAGCTAGGAAGAGATCAACCTAGTATCAGGCTGGAAGGCACTCAGAAGTGGCAAAACCCCCTTGCTACTTTTAAGTGTTGTCAAAGCACAGTACAAGATTGAGTCATTTCCTTGGGAAAGGAGCAGAATCAATAATTTAATTTAAAATGGACTGGAAGTGGACTTAGAAGGCAGGGAAAGCAGATCCTATTCTCTCAGTGGGTGGATAGGATTTTTCAGTTTGACAACAGAAGCACAAAAGAAAACCAGAGATAAGAAGAAGCCCAAATATACCATTTGATCATTCCAAAGAAGATCTGTTATTTTAGTCAGCTATGAACAATGTATTGTACTTAACACTAGGAAGTTATCTTTAGTCGTATTTAAAG
>NC_056524.1:235480861-235487367 GCF_019175285.1 Sceloporus undulatus
CGAAACGTCAGAAAGAAACTCTGCTAGAACATGGCCACATAGCCCAAAAAACCCACAAAAAAACTATGGATGCTGGCCATGAAAGCCTTCGACTTTACAAATACTACTGGTAAAGTGTAACCTCGGTTCATAAACATACCTCACATGACTACAATTTAAACATAATTTTCACATACTTTGGTTGAGTGGTCCTGTTGCCAATATAGTGTTTAACATTTTGTATTGGCTTGTTTGTTTTTGGCTGATTTCTGTTTAAAACCATGTTTCAGGTAAAACTCTTAGTTAGCTATGATCAAGTCTCTTAACTTTTCTGACAGTATACATACAATAAATTTTTAATTAATTCTATGACTGGTACTCATGGGAAATGATTTCATGTCCTCAGAATATGCCTGCTCAGACAGTTTTTTGCCCCCAGGATTCCACCTTTGTTTGAACAGGCTAGATGAAGAACTGTATTGTTACACAATTTTGTCTTGCAGTTATGAAAAATTGCAAGCTGATGCCCATTGCTGCATTTTCAGGGCTTGTACTGTATAATTGAATAATGGAGAATATGAGCATACATGGAATATTTTTTGGTTATCATTTTACTAACAAAAATACAAGCAGAAATTTACATAAATTGTTTGGCTTAGGCCCAGGACAGATGGTCCCGAAGTGGCGTGCCACTGCCAATTCTAGGGTTAGGGACCATGCACCAATCGCACATCTCTAACCCTAGAATGGCACGGCGGCAGCCTAATGGCGGTATCTCGTCCACACAGGCGCCGCCATCTTGACGTAAGCAACTCACAGCATATAGACATCGCTGCACATCGCTTACATCATGAGTGCGCCAATTCTACAAGATGGTTTGCCATTGGCGCACTCGTGACATGTGCCCGGCGACCCAAAAAGAACCTGTTTTTTCCGTGTTCTTTTTGGAGTGGAGGGACGCCGGGCAGTTCGGCTGCTGCAGCGTCCCTCCAGAGGGAAACAGGCCACCGCCAGCCTGCCCTTTTGGGGCAGTCTGTCCCGGGAGCCAAAATTATGAATAACCTAACTTCACCGTTTGCATGGTTGTGGCCTTTTGCAGCTGATATGAACGATGAAATAAACTTGTGCATATATTGGGATTTTGATGACAGGTCCAAACGCCTGAACAATTTCATAGATTCTACATTTATATTCAGCCACTACTTTAACAACAGAGAACTCAAAAAAAACCTAGGTGAGAGCCCTGCATGCAAGGTGTGTGTGTGTGTGTGTGAGAGAGAGAGAGAGAGAGAGAGGGAGGGAGGGGAGGTTTCTCCCCTCCTCTCTCTGGATCTTGAAAGAAACAAACACATGTAAATCAGAGAAGGCCTCTGACACCAATGGTTCCTTTCACCGGAAAGGTGTATTTTAATTCAGTGCCATGCCTTTTAAAAATTAATGTTGATGCTGATTCACATTTAAATATATATTTTGCTTTGCAAACCATCTTGTAGAATGATATACAAATATTTTTTTTAAATCTTGTTCAAAGTAAATAATGCTTGTACACCAGCCAAAAACAGATTCAAACATGCAAATTTTAATTTGCTCTAAGCAAAATGAGAACTTTTTCCATTTTTATTATAATAATCTTCACAATTTAGAGTAAACAAATTTTGTTATAGTCTATGTTATGATTATAGTGAATGCAGTGTCCCAAGTCAACAAGTCAGAGACCATCCTTTGCCGTCAAGGATGTGTGCATGTTTTGATTGGCAGTTTCACAAAGGGAAGGTGGCCTTTCAGTAAAAAAGCATCTGGTTGATATCATGCTTGTATCATGCTGACCTTGTTGCAAAAGAGTTTCTCAAGGGTGTAGCCAGCACTGCAAAATCATGCTGTGTTGTAGGCCTTCTGACATGGATAGAAATACAAATAAATTGTAGACTTTGGGGGTTTAAGTATGAAACCTTAAGGCTTGATTGCCCCTTTCTGGAAAGTCAGGGAAATGGGAAATCATTAAAGTCCAGATATATTGATCAAAAGTCAGAGAAGTGATTAAGAGATACTTATAGAAGATTTTTTTGAGAACAGTAATAATAAAAGCAATAAAATTGGCTTTGACTGGAAGATTTTGTAGCCAGAGATTATTTCTCCTAATCCAATGTAAAGTAAAACCCTTCCACATTAGTACTGTGCTCTCAAAATAGTTTTGAAATTGGATTTTTATAAACAGAAATATATTAATAAAAGAAAAACTATTCTTACTTATTTTAATTATTCATTAGAATATTGTATTCCACACTATATCATAAGATTTCAGGGCAGTGTACAGACAAAAAGCAATTTAAAATGGTCTAATATGTAGTGTACAAAACAATTTAAGCAGTTTAAAACGTCCCTCCACATTTGTGACTTTGACTTTTGTGGATTTGATTATTTGTGGATATTATTAATATGTTCTCTCTAGGAATAGTTAGGTCCTCCAGCACAACCTTATGGTCAACTTTAACCAAAAGCCACATTGAAGGACCTAGATATTCCTAGAGAGAACACTCCACTAGGCATGTGTATGTATCTCCTCCAGCACAATTCTATAGTCAATGTCTGGCAGATGTTGACCACAGAGTTGCATTGCAGGACCTAGAGATTCCTAGAGAGGTGTACTCTCAGGTAAAAATATAATGTTTTTGTTATTCGTGGTTTTTCCACATTCACGGGGGTCCTGTGCCCCTAACCCCAGTGAATGTGGAGGGATGAGTGTACTTATACAGATTCAAGCCAAGATCTTTAGCTCCAAACACATTTTATCTTCCCCTGGTTTAAGACATTATTTGTATTGACTGTATTTGTAATCAGATTTATTATATTTGTGTTTTAAATCAGATTTATTGCTTTCATACATCAACACTAACTGACCCACTATAAAGATCTGAAAAGCCTCTATCATCTTGCCCATCCCTTTGGGAATTTATAAGAAGGCTATGATTTGCCTCTTTCTGGATCCTATTGCATTCTATCACACTCCTGCAACTGTATAAATATGGTTTAGATCCTGAGTCTGTAATATCATTTGTAGTGTATCCAGAAGTAGGTTTATATCCATGGAAGCTCATACTAAAAAGATAAAAACTAGTTAATCTTGAAGCTGCTAGCACATTCCCTTTTTTCTTCCTCTTCTTTATTAATGTTGATGGGTTTAATTTTTAGTGTGTTTTCAAAACAGGTGTTTTTTCACCTAAAAGTCAACTCCGAAAGATATTGATAGTGAGTTTCAGCAGTCAGTGTGCAAAAAAACTAACTACTTATCTTGGTTGAAAATTATATTGCAGTACCTGTGTAGTTTTAACGAACTAAATTAAAGTTTTATTTAATGTAATGGTGGCAACCGTAAGTTTTATTCATGTGATCCCTATACTGTCATTTCTTTAGTGATGTGATCCCTATACTGTTTCTTTAAGTGATTCATGTGATCCCTAAACTGTTATTTCTTTCTAAGGGAGCCCTGGTGGCACGGTGGTTAAATACAGGTACTGCAGCCATTCATTCACAGTCACAAGGTTGTGAGTTTGATTCCAGCCAGGGGATCCAGGGTCAACTCAGCCTGGCATCATTCCAAGCTTGTTGGGGGCAGTTAGCTTACATGTTGTAAAATGCGTAGAGACTGCTTAGTTCAATAAGAAGCAGTATAGAAATATAGCTGCTATTGCTATTAGTGTGATCTTAATCTAGAAAGTGACAGGGACTTCACATTTTCACTTATACAATAAAGGACTGCAATGTGTACTGTCCCACAGCATAGATAAAAATGCATCTGTAAAGCACATTTCCAATAAATTTACAAACTAGCATATCATAAAAGTGTGCATTCTACAGTAACTAGGATTGGGGGAAAAACTTGGTGTCCAAATGTGGGTGCACTTGTGGAATCAGTAAGGGTTTGAACAACAGACTGTTCTGAGATATCACAACTTGCTTTTTCAAGCTTCTTTGACTTTTTTTAAAAAGGGGGAAGAAAATTGTTCATTAGTTACTAGTGACTTTTTTTAAAAAGGGAAATGAGATTGTTCACTAGTTACTAGCATTACAGGGTAGATATCTGCTGGCAGACACACTCCTTTCTTTTCCTCTGAGCCCATCTTCCTTTGAATACATTGATATTCTGATACAAGAAATGAATAAAAAAAGAAGAAATTTAAAAAAATTGTGCTACAGTATTCCTTTGCAGAGTTAAATTTTTCTTTGTTTAATTTTGATAGATTATAAGCACATCACAAAGACTGGTCAGTTCAGGGAACATTCTGAGTGGAAGTCCTTACAGTACAGCACCAGCCATGGTCACGCAGACATGCATCCCAGAAACCACAGGTTGGGTCCCAGGGTAAATATGCTATTTGGTTTATTCTTGCATGTTATCATATTTAGCTCCACAGTATCATCATAACTCTGGGAGAACTATCATCAGAATAGTTTTCACCATGTGACTCTTGTGTATGTAAGTGTTGCTCTTGACATTGGTCAAATCTCATTCAGTTACTAAGAAGATGCATAATAGGAGCTATTTTCATAATTGTAGAATGTGTTAATTAAAATTACTGTATTGTAATACTACACAGCAGACAATGTTTAGATGCACAGGAGACCACTCCTCGAATTAGGTTTGTGAAAGAAAAGTAGGTTGTTTGTTAATTCTTTTTGCTCTTTCTCGTGTATGTGCTTACACACCAGAGTGCACTTCACACATCAGAGAATACTAAGTATTAGTGATATGGATTGTATGGAATGATGTTGCCTAAATTCTAATCTAGATAGATGAAAACCGAGGGAATCTCCCAAAATTCAGGCTGGGTTGAATATATTCTGATATGGTATGATCAATTGCTGTTCTATGACAGCTACAACAGCCCTTCCAGACAGCTAGGAAGAGATCAACCTAGTATCAGGCTGGAAGGCACTCAGAAGTGGCAAAACCCCCTTGCTACTTTTAAGTGTTGTCAAAGCACAGTACAAGATTGAGTCATTTCCTTGGGAAAGGAGCAGAATAATATTTAATTTAAATTGACTGGAAGTGGACTTAGAAGGCAGGGAAAGCAGATCCTATTCTCTCAGTGGTGGATAGGATTTTTCAGTTTGACAACAGAAGCACAAAAGAAAACCAGGATATAGAAGAAGCCCAAATAATACCATTTGATCATTCCAAAGAAGATCTGTTATTTTAGTCAGCTATGAACAATGTATTGTACTTAACACTAGGAAGTTATCTTTAGTCGTATTAAAGTAGAAAGAAGCTTTAAATTCCAAATTCCTGGCTGGTCAATTTCCAAAAGAAAATTCCCAAAGATTAACTACTGTTCTATGTCATATTCTACTACCTCCTAACTGTCATGCTTCAGCCTGAGAAGGAGAGAATGGCTGGCCCAGCTCCATCAGGGCTAGCCTGAAGAAAGAGCCTCCTCCCTCCATAACTGTCATCCTTCGGCTTATGAGGGGAGAGTAGGCTGGCCCAGCTCCATCAGGGAAGCCTGAAGAAAGAGGCACCTCCCTCCTTAACTGTCATCCTTCGGCCTGAGAGGGAGAGATAGGGCTGGCCAAGCTCCATCAGGGCTAGGCTGAAGAAAGAGCCTCCTCCTCCATAACTGTCATCTTTTGGCCTGTGAGGGAGGGAATTAGTCTGGCCCAGCTCCATCAGGGCTAGGCTGAAGAAAGAGGCCCCTCCCTCCATAACTGTCATCTTCTCGCCTTGAGGGAGAGAATTAGTCTGGCCCAGCTCCATCAGGCTAGGCCTGAAGAAAGGAGCCTCTCCCTCCTAACTGTCATCTTCCTGCCTGGGAGGGAGGGAATAGCTGGCCCAGCTCCATCAGGGCTAGGCCGGAAGAAAGAGCCCTCCCCCCCATAACTGTCATCTTTGGCCTGAGGGAGGATTAGTCTGGCCCCCTCCATCAGGGCTAGGCTGAAGAAGAGCCCTCCTCCTCCATAACGTGTCATCTTTCGGCCTTTGAGGGAGGGATTAGTTGTGGCCCAGCTCCATCAGGGCTAGGCTGGAAGAAAAGGCTCCTCCCTCCTTAACTGTCATCTTTCGGCATTGAGGAGAGAATAGGCTGGCCCAGCTCCATCAGGGCTAGCCTGAAGAAAGAGGCCTCTCCCTCCTAACTGTCATCTTTCGCTATGAGGGAGATATAGGCTGGCCCGCTCCATCAGGGCGAGCCTGAAGAAAGAGGCACCTCCCTTCCTTAACTGTCACCTTCGGCCTGAGAGGAGAGAATAGGCTGGCCCAGCTCCATCAGGGCTAGCTGAAGAAAGAGCCGCCTCCCCCATAACTGTCATCTTTCGGCCTGTGAGGGAGAGAATTAGTCTGGGCCCAGCTCCATCAGGGCTAGGCTGAAGAAAGAGCCTCCTCCCTCCATAACTGTCATCTTTCGGCTTGAGGGAGGGAATTAGTCTGGCCCAGCTCCATCAGGGCTAGGCTGAAGAAAGAGGCTCCTCCCTCCTTAACGGTCAGCCTTTCGGCCTATGAGGGAGAGAATAGGCTGGCCCGCTCCATCAGGGGC
>NC_056524.1:235488635-235512857 GCF_019175285.1 Sceloporus undulatus
CAGGGCTAGCCTGAAGAAAGAGGCTCCTCCCTCCTTAACTGTCATCTTTTGGTCTATGAGGGAGATAATAGGCTGGCCCAGCTCCATCAGGGCTAGCCTGAAGAAAGAGGCTCCTCCATCCATAACTGTCATCCTTCGGCCTATGAGGGGGAGAGTAGGCTGGCCCAGCTCCATCAGGGCTAGCCTGAAGAAAGAGGCTCCTCCCTCCTTAACTGTCATTCTTTGGACTGTGAGGGAGATAATAGGCTGGCCGAGCTCCATCAGGGCTAGCCTGAAGAAGAAGAGCCCTCCCTCCGGTCAGTCTGCCTTGGTCCAGGCCTCAGAGGGAGAGATGAATGCTGGACCTGATCCCTTCCCCCCACCATTCCCTTCTCCTTTTGTGTCCTGTCTTTTTAGATTGTAAGCCTGAGGGCAGGGAACTGTCTATTATCCCCTCTGTTGTAAACTGCCCGGATTCCCAGTGATTGGGCGGCATATAAATAAATCCTATTATTATTAGTTGTGGAATATATAATGAAGAGATCCCTGAAAACAGTCAAGAGAGTTAACAAAAAACAGGTTTTGCAATTATCTCACAATTGCCAGACCTGCATAGAGGATACAAGCAGATGCAAGTTCCAAGTTCAAGAAGTCATGCATAATCTCTGGTCTATTTCACATCTGCCTGGCATGTTTTAAGGCACTGGAAAATTACAAAAATAAATAGCCAGATATCATCTAGACCCAGAAGCTAATATGTCCGCAGATGTATCAGTGCACAGGTTCATAACGGACATTACCTTCATCCAGTGTACCACTTCTAACTGTAAACTGGTATTGATACCTGATGCGAACAGTTCAGTTTTTCATGGACTGCTGCTCAGCACTTTCCAGAGCAGCCTTCCTCAACGTTTTTGCCCCATGGAGGAACTCTTAAAATAATGTTCAGATCTCAGGGAATCCCTGCATAAAATGTACAGGTCTCAGGGAACCCCTTCATAACAATTATATCTATAGCATAAAAATGTTTCTTTTTTTAAAAAATCATACTCTCTCTTGGGATTCTTAGAGACTGCACAAGGAACCCTAGGATTCCAAGAATCCCTGGTTGAGAAATCCTGCTCCAAAGAATATGGCATATTCTGACACAATCTGGAATTATTAGTATCTTGTATAGCAAATAAGGCCAAGCTATATTCTACTATTTCTCCATGGTCTTGTTTTCGATGAAGCTTTCCAATTCCTTGATAAAATCTTCCTTTCCAAAGCTCATGCTTCATATGAAATATCACTAGAACAGAATTTACTGAAGTTGGGATCCTCAAATGTATTTTCACAGCTACATGTATAAATCACTTCAACTGATTTATTGCTTCTGAAGTGTGGACCACTGCTCATAGATTATGAAAATGCTTGTTCACCTAAACTTCCTACAAACCTGAGACAATATCATGGTCTTTCCTCTTGCCAGTGACGCTTTTCACTGGAATATCAAATTAGAAATGTTTCAAATGTCTCTGTGGGAGAATTATGAAACTGATCTAGTACTTTTCTTACGAAGTGTGCATGGAAGAATGAAACCACAAGAAAAGTTATAGAAGCTTTCCTTTTGTTACTTGATTTAAGCCTGGCAAATATATTCAGACAGCTTTTAAGGAGAACGATGAAAAACTGCTGTTGACCAGTATTTTTGTTTAAAAACTTTACACACAGCTACTTCCAGTTTCATGCTGCTGTTGGAGACAATGTTTCTCTTTCTTTCTTTCTTTCTTTCTTTCTTTCCTTTTTATAAACTGCATCCCTGAATGTACTACAACAGTTTTTTCCTCAGTTGCTGTACGCAACTGTTAGATCTTTGAGATTACATTCACCAATCCAGGATTATCAAAACATGTTTTGCGTTTGTGGATCTTAACTCAAATGCATTTTATTCTCAAATATTAGTTGTACACAAAAGCAAAAATAACTTCAAATTTATTTCTGTGTTCTTCTCACAAGATAAGGCATGAAGAATTCTCTTCAACAGCTTTTGCTTTGTTGCTGAATGCAGTGTGTCCTAGTATAACTTCTTTGATAATGTTATCTTTTTTCATTTATGCTTCTCCATCCAATCATAATATCCCACCAAGGCACGATTTTTCTATGGTGGTGAGATTGCCTTTGATTGTGTAGATTACGAAAAACTAAGGATCGCTTTTAAACAAATTGATGTAACACAATATTTGATTGTATTGATGAATAATAAACCCTGTCTATCTTGTATGCTGAATGTATATGATATGCAAAACTGGATTAGATTCTAAGGAAGGAGATGAGAAAACTGCAGCAAGGAACATCAACAATTTAAGTCATGCAGGTAACACCATACTACTAGTGGAAAATAGCAAAGATTTCAAACAACTACAATAACTTTAAAGTTGACAATGAAGAAACTGAGATAATCAAAGATTTCAAATACTTTGGCTCAGTCATTAATCAAAATGAGGACTGCTGCCAAGAAATCAGAACACTAAAACTTGGATGGGCAGTTCCTATGAAGGAACTAAACAAGATTCTCAAGTGTAAAGATATGTCATTGGATACCAAAATCAGGACTGTCCATGCCACTGAATTTCCAATTTCTATGTTTGCTTGGGAAAGCTGGACAGTAGAAAAGGCTGATAGGAAAAGAATCAGCTCATCTGAAATGTGATGCTGGAGGAGAGTTTTGCAGATATTTTGGACTCCAAAACGACAGTAAATGGATCCTAGAGAAAATAAAATCTGAACTCTTCCTAAAAGCCAAGATGACTAAACTGAGACTGCTGCATTTTGGACATATTGTGAAAAGAAGACATGACTCACTAGAAAGAACAACAATTCTTGGCAAGGTAGAAGGCAGTAGAAAAAGAGGTGGATAGATTCAATCAAGGAAGCCATAGTCTTGAGTTTGCAAAACATGAACAGGGCTGCTGATCACTGCGTGACTTGGATTTCATAAATTCTTATGTTCTTTCACACATATTATGCACCCACCTTCGTCTAAATCCCCTGACATATACAGAGTGAATCACTTGGCAAACTACATACAGGCATACCTCAGTTAATAAAGCCTCCAAGAAGCCCCTTTTTACAAGAGCTTTTAATGCCCACCCAGCTCTCCCTAATTTTCCTTGTCTTCTATCTAGATGGAAAATCTGACATTGGAAAGGTGTTGAAGCGGGGGCTGGAAAAATACAAACTTTCATTATCAAGTTGTAGCAATCTGATTGCAATAAACAGTATAATGAAGCCTGAATTGGGAATGATTCTGCTATAGCCAATTTTACTGTAGCTCACAACTGGCAAGGTAAACAGCAGCTGCCTCCAGAATCACTTACTGAGCATTTGTGAACCAAGGGGGGGGGGGTGCAGGGGGGAAGGAACGAAGGGAAAAAAGAAAAGCATGAAGCAGATAAACAATAAACTACAATTCCCAGGATTCCCTAGCACTGAGCCAGAGCAGTTAAAGTGGTCTCAAACTGGATTATTTCTGCAGTGTGTTTTGTACCTGAGAGAAAGAAAGAAGTCGATAGCATAAGCTTACTTCTTCAGATGCAGGTGATATGTAGGTGATGTTGCTTAATGAAACTTATGGGCAGACTTTCACAAGGCTGATTATAAATTTTGAAATCAAATTAGTAGGTCTAGGCCCTGAAACCATACAGATACAGTACACACACCAACTAATTTCTCAGCTGAATGCAAATATTTCCGTTTGCCCTGAAATTTTCCTTTCATAGCTATCATCAATGCAAATCAGATTTAAAAGATAATGAAATGAGGTTAATTCTTTGAAGCAACAAATATGATAGCACTGCAAGTTTATTCTTGCAAACAGCAACAGCTGGGAAAACTGCACCTAGCTATAGCTATAATTTTGTATTACACAGTAATGAAGAAACAGGCAAATGTCTTATTTGGTTTCACACATTCTCTCTTTAATCAAATAACCTAGGGGCTCTGTGGTTTACGCATATTCCATTAGAATTAACATGGTAGTGCACTGATTTTATTATTTTCCTTTTTAAAAAAGAAAGGCCAGGTTTATTGCAAAATATACTGAACACGCCACATGTGTTGTGTAACACACTCACTTGTCAGAAGAGATGCTGCAATCTATCACTGTTCTTTTGCTTGTGTTTATTATTAGAAAAGGTAGTTGTATTGTAGAATTGGCTGCTGGAGAGCCCCGAGTATGTTGTTCACTGTGTTGATTTCTTTGTACTAAGTTTTTGAAAGCAATTTGCTGTTAAAAAAAGTTAAAATAATTAGACTTAAACACAAAAAGTCTTACCTAAGTTATTGCCTCAAAAATAGATAACAACATCAGCACTAGATGCAGCACTGAGTACACAAGGCAAGTTGAAGTTTTAATATTCCAGTAGTTGTTGTTTTTGAATTGTAGAATTTCCAGCGAAATAAATCCAAGTTAGTTTAGAAAAGGTCCATTAGCAGAGGAAAGGAAGAGCATGACATAGAACCTATGGCTCACCATTGTGTTTAACAAAACAGTATGAAATCTTATAGGATAGATTAGGAATTGCAGTGTATTTCAGGGGTGGGCAACAAACAGTGCAGGGTGTGGGAGCCATTCCCCCCCCCTCCCATGCTTATTGGGTAGACCTCACTGGCATGTTTTGGCACATCTGAAGTCATGCAACTTCACACCTAGCTGCCCTTTTGTCCAATTTAACTTCATTTTAGGAGCTCTGGGAGGATAGAGGAAGCTTTTGGGAGTTTTGCCAGCAAACAATTGACCTGAAAAATTAAATTTGTGTAGGGGGGGGGGGGGGGGCGCTGAGGTGCCACATGTGGGAATCCAAAGGTCCACATGCAGCTTGTTTCCTGTGCCTGGCCTATTCCTGGTATATTTCTGGAGGGCAGCAAAATTACAGTATACAACTTACACAACAATTCAACACCATGTCCTCTGCTAATTTAAGACCATTTATGCATAACACAATGGATTTGTATGGAAGTGCTTATGTTCAGTTTTGAAAAATGTACCTGCAATAGAAGTTCTTGCAGCTGAGCTCTCTTCTGTTTTATTCGTTCTAAACGCCGTTGCTTCTCCATCTTGAGAATGAACATAAGAATTTATTTTTAATAAATCTACCAAAGTGTTGTCTTCCTCTGGGAAAAACTGACATCTTGTAAGGAAACCAACTATTTTAGTAAACCTGAAAACAGGATATAATTTCCAGGCATATTCTTAATGTTACAAGGACATTTTGCCTCATAAGAGTCTGTGTGTGTGTGTGTGCATGCACACATGTGTCTCAGCAGTGGACTGTGAGAATCAGCAATGGAGAAGTTAAATAGTGTTTTAACATGAGAAGGAACTAACCAGCTGACACTCTGCATAGTGATTCTCAGGCTTAAATTGCCTGTATGAATATTAATAAATTTATACTATATCAAAGTATTAACCTTTGTTTGTTATGCATGTTAATTCGCATGCTCAATCATAGAACTTACCAAACTTTATGTGTTATCTTATGGGACCAAAATGAAGATCAATGAATTTTGGACTTTGGGACCACTTGAACAAACATTTCAGAGAAATCAAATTGTACTACTTTTATTATTTATTTTATTTTATTTCAGATAATTTAGTAATGTGGTTTGTTTGTTTGTTGTTATTTCATACCGAGGCAGTTATACCAATTGTGCTATATACATAAATACTAGTAATAAACAACAACATCAATGTTTTTAAATAATGAAATCTCTACTTTTTGCTCTAGAATACAAATTTATGAACTCTTTTTGAGCAATCTCAGCTCTTAGACCTAGACTGCTAGTCCACCGATTTTTTCATGGAAACCAGTGTAAAACAAATTTTTGTGTATTGTAGGTGCTACTACAGTTTCTTTCATTCATATATAAACAGAAATTATCAACATCATAAACATAAACAGAGGACGAAATGGTCACCAATACACACTTTCCTCACCTTACTCACCTCTAAGTTTTGACATTCCTGAGCTGAGTTTGTAGGAAGACCTATCCATCTGATTTCTTTTTTCTCTTTTGAAATAATGTTCATTGCCATCAACACATTGAGTGCATCATAAACTCTCCGTCTAATATTCTTCTGATCATAAACCTGCTTAAAATGCAGTATTGTTAAATATATCATCATCTGTCTAGGGAAGTCATAATTAAATATTGCATGAGTTTTCCACTTTAGGCAGGATATTACTGTGAACACTAGAACTTTTATTTAAAATCAGTGTTGTGGAAAATCAAAATACAGAGAACATCAAAATAGCAGTAGCTGTCTTTCCCTCTCAAATACATCAGTCTAGTCTAGCCTGCAAAGGAACCGTAATACATATATAGATTTTTCATTTATTTAACTGGGAAAGATTTGAAATTGTGTTTCTTTGTTCTAATACAAGACAGAGGTTTGCATTTTGTTCATTTGTGGAACAGTCGAGAATATCAGTACTCAGCCTGCACTTCATTCAATGAGAGGTTGAGACTATTTTAACCAGGGCCAGATTATGAAACAGGTTAAGACGACAACAAACCTCCTCTGGATAAATCTTGCCAAGAAAAACCCTTGGCCTCAGGGTTGCTGTAAGTCGGTAACAACTTGAAGGCACACAACACACACATAACACCTGCAGACCAGGGATCTAGAGATCATTATTTTAATTTGATACCAGTGCAGCATACTATTTCTTCTAACAGTTTAGCAGCTGAAGTAACCTTTTTCAGTAATCTGGCATAAGGCTCATAATTTTGAGAATATTGTGTGGGGACTAACAATTGATACCGAGGCTGAAGAAAAATGTTATTAACTTTTAATTATATTATATGTAATTAAAATATAACTTATGTTCTTTATATCACAGAAATTATTAAATAATTTACTGAGACACCCAGGAGTTGTAGAAAAGGAAGTATAACAATTGTGTTCTTAAGACATTTATATTAGCAAGCGGTCAATCATTTTGTCTCTGCAGAGTCACGTTAAATGCAGAATTTTCACCAGCAGACACACAGAAAGGAAAGTTACATGAAATTGGTCTCTTTCCATTATTGCCCTTTTTGAAGTCACTGAACAGCTAAAACACAATACATATTTAATATGTATTCCTACAATGGTGTAGAAAACATATCATCTATAAAAAAAATCTTGATTCTGTATAAACAATGGTTTAGGCCAACAGAGATCAACAATGGTTCATTTACTATCATCATGATTGTTCCAATCCCAATATTTGCAAGCTTTGAAATCGTAAGAAGACCAAATCTTAGAAAATTTCATATATGTGCAATTAGATACAAAATTATACATTTTTATTAATAACGTTTGAACTAATTGATGCCTGAACATACATTTGCATATATACATACACAGAAAGACATAACAGATACACAACTGTAGAAATGTACAAGACTTTCCACCGTGTCCTCTCCACATCCCTCTAAAATGCCTCTTACCCACTTCTGGGAGTCATGAGTCTTTTAAAAAAAAGTCTAGAAGCTAGTGCAAAACGTAACTGCTGCCTGAGAAGGGACTGATTGAAAACTGAACAGAGACAGGAATTCTGCTTATACAAGCAACCTGAGTTCCATTTTCAGAAATCCCCACCTCCCATTATACCTTCTCCCCCATGACAGATCCTAGGGCAGTTGTTCATCCTGGCATTCCCGTCAAAAAGAAAAAAGGCCAAGAACACAGGTGACTGTACTAATCCTGATGTTTATTTCTGCTAAGTCATATTTTTTAAAGTTAATGGGGCTCAATTGTTTATTCAAGACCAAGCTACTCCAAAACACTTTGGAGAGCAATAGGGATAGTTCACAGTAATACTCTGTTGCTGGAGAAATTAATTTTATCCATCAGTTCAGTTGGAGGATTGCTGCTAAATTTAGAAAGAACATGAAAGCTTCAGAGCTAGTGGAAGCAGTTGGCACCATCATGCCTGGAAGTCAAAATATGTTAATGTTTTCGCCCTGCAAAACCTGGCTCTACTACACCATTAATGCTAGGCTCTTCTTGAGGTTACTCCAATCACCAGGAGAAGCTGGGGGAGGGAGACTGATGCAATGCCATGGGAGGGAGATCTTTGTTGCATGAGTAGCGTCCCAATAAAGATGTTTCTATAAAACTGACAGGATTGTTTTCAAGGATTGCTTTCCCCTACATGAAGTACTTTCGCTAATGTAAGAAACACCCAGTATCTACTGGTCTATCTACTACAGCACCACTACCTTTGGAAAAGCTGCTCCACAGATTAGGAGACACTCTGTAGGAAGAAATAACTGAAAATCAGTTGGATACATCCCAAAATAATTTTTTTTATTATTATAAGGAAAAAGGTGATAGTAATAAGTCAGAATAGGTTAAATATATGCATATGAAGAACTAGCAAAACAGTTTATTTTCTACTTACTGGATCTGTAACTATGTGACTATTAGAATTTGTAAACTCAGATACTAATTCATCTGCAACTTCATTATAAGATGTTGTTCCTTTACGCTGTACCTTTTCACAGACTTTCATTGAAAAATGTCTTAGACCTTTTCCATTTTTATCTCCTTTTTTGCTTCTTTTACTGTAGGGAAGGAAAAAAATCAAATATTGATAAGAGCAATTACTAACTTTCATAAGTCACTTTGGTTATAGCAGCATTTGAAATGTATTTTTCTTGGTGGAAAATAAAAATGAATGTGTAATACAGAAAATAAGATGAATTGTTTTTCGAAGTACTTAACAACTCATCTTATTTTTATTTTATTATTTTGCCTGTGTGTGTAACTGTGTCCTGCCAGTTCCCTTCACCTGGGAATGCTGCCAAGCTACCAGGATCCCAGGAGCTGGCAACGTTGCTCCCTCAGCTCTGCGTATGGCTGGTGTTTTCCCCTGAACCTTAACAGCAGCTGCACTGAATGGTGGAGCCTGTGGCACATGGTTCTCCCTTAGAGCTCCAGAGGATCCTGTCTTTCCCTCTCCCCTAACCCTTTCACCTCTCTTTCCTTGTTATCTGCTTCAGCTTCTTTTTCTTCCTCTGCCCCTTCACTACTCTTGGTTCCCTTTTTAATCTCCCCCGCCTACGCTTCTTTTAACAATTTTAACAACTCGTTCAGTTGAACCAGGGCAAACCAGCTGAATAACAACACTGTTGAAACCAGGCATGTTTTAATTCAAAATCTTTCTTGTAAAACACTACAAAATTTTTCATTCTTGTGCTATGAACATGTTTTACCCAAAAAACAAACAAACAAACAAACAAAAACCCAAAACTCCTTGCATATTCAATATGTGGCTGGAGTTAATTAGAATTCCACATGTCCAAAGGGCCTAATTTGGAATTTGATTATATGAGTTGAAATTAAGTGAATCCAAATATTTTCAAAGAAAAGCAAGTGGGACATATTTGATAAGAAAATAATTTATCTGAAAGCATTTGATGTTCACAATGTTTTTCTTCAAGCGGATATGATTTGATATTCTCTCTTAGTAAATTTAAATAATAGCAGACTGGTTTATAATACAAAAAATATTTCGGGATAAATTGCCTATTCTGCATGACACTGGCTCTCAAAAGGAAGACATAAAGAGACCCCTGCAGGATTAGACCAAAGGCCCATACAGTCCTACATTCTGCTTCCCACAGTGGCAAACCAGTTTACCATGACACCCACAAACATCTCCCCCATTCCTCTAACTGATTCAATATAGCTAGTCTCAAGTAGAGGTTTTTTACCCCGTAGGGGATTCGAAGGGAACTAAACACTGAAATATTTTCATAGATAATATGCACTTTATTGAGAAGGGATAATTGCTCAAGGGGGTACTAGATATCTCTTGCCATGACTGTAAAAGGAAATATGCTGGGGTAATATGAGACTACATCTGCGTATGTCAGTGAAGAAAGCTGACAAAAAGAAAATCAATTTATTTGAAATTTGCTCCTACAATGGACTGCTAAAAAGACAAATAAATAGGTCTTGAACTCTCAAGATTAAACTCTCTCTAGTAGCCAATATGATTAAACTGAGACTGCCATACAATATATTATGGGGAAGAGATGACTCACTAGAAAATACACTTGGTAAGATAAAAGATAGTAGGAAAAGAGGAAGACCACATTGCAGATGGTTAGACTCAGTCAGGAAAGCCACATCTCTAAGTCTGCAAGACCTGAGCAAGGCAGTTGATGATAAAGTGACTTAGAATCTCTCATTCATGGGGACACCATAAATCAAAGGAGACTTGACAGCAGTTAACAAAGTCTCCATCAAGGTTTTGGAAAAATGTCCAAGGAAGTTGTTAACATCATGAGCTGCAAATTTTAATATACAAATGGCTGGTTTAGCAATACTCCTATGGGCAAATGTGAAGAGGTTGCTTAATTGCAATTAATTAGATGCAGCAGACTAGACCCAGTGCTATTCAACATCTTTACCAATGACAGATGATGTCAAGTCCTATTCTTCTCAATGGCAGTGAGGCTGCATGCAGGTGCTGCCACTGGGGAGAATGAGGTGGAGCCATCCATGGATGCTCCAAGCCACAAGTGGCAAGCCTGCGGTTGGCAGGAGCCAACAGTACATGATTACTAATCCTGACCCGACTTGCCTAATTTGTTTAGAATGTAGCTGCATAAGTACAACAGAGAACAGTATTTGTTCTGAAACAGAAAACCAAGTTACTGTGGGGAATACTATAGTTAAAAATGACATACTGCTACCACACTCAAAATTAGTATATTTTACTTAGGCAATGACTTCAATTTAGATACAATGAGACAGTAACTACACACCTTTCTGAAAAATCTGATTCCATGAAGTCTCGAGCTCTTTTTCGGTCCCTGTGAATATATTTTGCATAACAATTAGACATCAAAAGATTTATTGTTACATTACATTATAGGCTTTGTAACTCATTTTAAATTTCTAAGAACTTGCTTCATTTGTTTTATACATTCATACTGAACATAATCTGAAAGTTGCTTGTGATCAGTGACCAACTGGCTGCAACTTCATTCGGAAATCACGTTTAGCTCTAAGAAGACCTCCTTCACTAGAAATACAGCTGATCCTGCCATCTTCTAGGGTGAGCATTTAAAGCTGATGATAAGGAATGCTTTCCTGAATAATAGTAGAATTTCATTTCTACTTCCATATTCTGTATTATTTGGATTATAATTATATGCAACATAAGCAATCTTGAGTGGCTAAAGCAAATAAACTGGCAGCAACTGCAACAAAAAATAGGTCTTATATTTTTTTAAAGAAAATAAACACAAAATGTTTTAAACAGAATCACTTTGAAATTATAGAAAGTAATTGTAAAATAGGGAACAAAAGGAATCTGTAAAGTAAACTACTTTAAGTACAGCAGCATCATGCAATAACAACTTTTTTATTGTTCAGCTGTGGCACGGGGAAGGGGAGAGTTTGTGTTTTTTACATCTGCATATTAGATTTTAAAATGGTAGGTCATATTTTACCAGGGACTTTCAAATTCCTGTGCTATACACTGTGCTTTTATGTCTGCAGTTCCTGTTTCTTGCAATCTTTTTCTTTCTTTTCCACAAAAATCCCACAACCCATTCATCTGCAAATTCCTCCTTTGCAAATCATGTTCGTTGCTCCCTGGATCACTCCTGTAAAATTTAATTTTGATTTATGGTTGCTTGTCTGAATTATGGGTTTTCATCTATCTAGATTAGAATTTAGGCAACATATTCCATACATTAAGGAGCCCTGGTGGCGCAGTGGGTAATGCCTGTACTGCAGCCATTCACTCAAGACCACAAGGTTGCGAGTTCAAGACCAGCAAAAGGGCCCAAGCTCGACTCAGGCTTGCATCCTTCCGAGGTCGCTAAATGAGTACCCGACTGTTGGGGGCAAATTAGCTTACTTGCTATTAGCTTACTTGCTGTTCACCGCTATGATCTTTGAAAAGCGGTATATAAATAAAACAATTATTTAAATTATTTATTATATTATTACAATCCATATCACTAATACTTAGTATTCCTCTGATTGTGAAGTGCCATCTGTGGTGTAAGCACATACACGAGAAAGAGCAAAAAGAATTAACAAACAACCTACTTTTCTTTCACAAACCTAATTCGAGGAGTGGTCTCCTGTGCATCTAACATTGTCTGCTGTGTAGTATTACATACAGTAATTTTAATTAACACATTCTACAATTATGAAAATAGTCCTATTATGCATTTCTTAGTAACTGAATGAGATTTGACCAATGTCAGAGCAACACTTACATACACAAGAGTCACATGTGGTGAAAATTATTCTGATGATAGTTCTCCCCGGTTATGATGATACTGTGGGGCTAAATATGATAACATGCAAGAATAAACCAAATAGCATATTTACCCTGGGACCCAACCTGTGTTTCTGGGATGCATGTCTGCGTGACCATGGCTGGTGCTGTACTGTAAGGACTTCCACTCAGAATGTTCCCTGAACTGACCAGTCTTTGTGTGTGCTTATAATCTATCAAATAAACAAAGAAAAATTTAACTCTGCAAAGGAATACTGTAGCCACATTTTTTAAATTTCTTCTTTTTTATTCATTTCTTGTATCAGAATATCAATGTATTCAAAAAGATGGGCTCAGAGGAAAAGAAAGGAGTGTGTCTGCCCAGCAGATATCTACCCTGTAATGCTAGTAACTAGTGAACAATCTCATTTCCCTTTTTAAAAAAAGTCACTAGTAACTAATGAACAATTTTCTTCCCCCCTTTTAAAAAAAGTCAAAGAAGCTTGAAAAGCAAGTTGTGATATCTCAGAACGTCTGTTGTTCAAACCCTTACTGATTCCACAAGTGCACCCACATTTACACCAGTTTTTTCCCCAATCCTAGTTACTGTAGAATGCCCACTTTTATGTATGCTAGTTTGTAAATTTATTGGAAATGTGCTTTAACAGATGCATTTTTATCTATGCTGTGGGACCGTACACATTGCAGTCCTTTATTGTATAAGTGAAAATGTGAAGTCCCTGTCACTTTCTAGATTAAGATCACACTATAGCAATAGCAGCTATATTTTATACTGCTTCTTATTGAACTAAGCAGTCTCTACACATTTACCACATGTAAGCTAACTGCCCCAACAAGCTTGGAATGATGCCAGGCTGAGGTTGACCCTGGATCCCCTGTGGAATCAAACTCACAACCTTGTGACTGTGAATGAATGGCTGCAGTACCTGTATTTAACCACCGTGCCACCAGGGCTCCCTTAGAAGAAATAAAGTTTAGGGATCACCATGAATCACTTAAAGAACAGTATAGGGATCACATCACTAAAGAAATGACAGTAGGGATCACATAATAAAACTTACGGTTGCCACCCTACATTAATAAAACTTTAATTTAGTTAGTTCGTTTAAAACTCACAGGTACTGCAATATAATTTTCAACCAAGTATAGTTGTTTTTTTGCACACTGACTGCTGAAACTCACCTATCATATCTTTCGGAGTTGACTTTTAGGTGAAAAAACACCTGTTTGAAAACACACTAAAAATTAAACCCATCAACATTAATAAAGAAGAGGAAGAAAAAAGGATGTGCTAGCAGCTTCAGATAACTAGTTTTTATCTTTTTAGTATGAGCTTCCATGGATATAAACCTACTTTGGATACACTACAAATGATAGTACAGACTCAGGATCTAAACATATTTATACAGTTGCGGAGTGTGATAGAATGCAATAGGATCCAGAAAGAGGCAAATCATAGCCTTCCTTAAATTCCCAAAGGGATGGGCAAGATGATGAGGCTTTCAGATCTTTTTTAGTGGGTCAGTTAGTGTTGATGTATGAAAGCATAAATCTGATTTAAAACACAAATATAATAAATCTGATTACAATACAGTCAATACAATAATGTCTTAAACCAGGGGAGATAAAATGTGTTTGGAGCTAAAGTCTTGGCTTGATCTGTATAGTACACTCATCCCTCCACATTCACTGGGGTTAGGGGCCCAGGACCCCCGTGAATGTGGAAAAACACGAATAACAAACATTATTTTTTACCTGAGAGTACACCTCTCTAGGAATCTCTAGGTCCTGCAATGCAACTCTGTGGTCAACATCTGCCAGACATTGACTATAGAATTGTGCTGGAGGAGATACATACACATGCCTAGTGGAGTGTTCTCTCTAGGAATACTGGTCCTTCAATGTGGCTTTTGGTTAAAGTTGACCATAAGGTTGTGCTGGAGGACCTAACTATTCCTAGAGAGACATATTATTATATCCACAAATAATCAAATCCACAAAAGTCCAGTCACAAATGTGGAGGGACGTTTTAAACTGCTTAAATTGTTTTGTACACTACATATAGACATTTTAAATTGCTTTTTGTCTGTACACTGCCCTGAAATCTTATGATATGTGTGGAATACAATATTCTAATGAATAATTAAAATAAGTAAGAATAGTTTTTCTTTTATTAATATATTTCTGTTTATAAAAATCCAATTTCAAAACTATTTTGAGAGCACGTACTAATGTGGAAGGTTTTACTTTACATTGGATTTGAGAAATAATCTTGTACAAATCTTCCAGTCCAAGCCATATTTATTGCTTTTATTATTACTTTCTCAAAAAAATCTTCTATAAGTATCTCTTAATCACTTCTCTGACTTTTGATCAATATATCTGGACTTTAATGATTCCCATTCCTGACTTTCCAGAAAGGGGCAATCAAGCCTTAAGGTTTCATACTTAAACCCCCCAAAGTCTAATTTATTTTGTATTTCATCCATGTCAGAAGGCCTACAACACAGCATGATTTTGCAGTGCTGGCTACACCCTTGAAAACTCTTTTGCAACAAGGTCAGCATGATACAAGCATGATATCAACCAGATGGTTTTTTACTGAAGGCCACCTTCCCTTTGTGAAACTGCCAATCAAACTGCACACATCCTTGACGGCAAAGGATGGTCTCTGACTTGTTGATTGGGACACTGCATTCAATCTAATCATAACATAGACTATAAACAAATTTGTTTACTCTAAATTGTGAAGATTATTATATAAAAAATGGAAAAAGTTCTCATTTTGATTAGAGCAAATTAAAATTTGCATGTTTGAATCTGTTTTTGGCTGGTGTACAAGCCTTATTTACTTTGAACAAGTTTTAAAAAAAAATTTGTATATCATTCTACAAGTGGTTTGCAAAGCAAAATATTATTAAATGTGAATCAGCATCAAACATTAATTTAAAAGGCATGGCACTGAATTAAATACACCTTTCGGTGAAAGGACCATTGGTTCAGAGGCCTTCTCTGATTTACATGTGTTTGTTTCTTTCAAGATCCCGAGAGAGGGGGGGAAACCTCCCCTCCCTCCCTCTCTCTCTCTCCCACCACCCACACACACACCTTGCATGCAGGGCTCTCACCTAGTTTTTTTTGAGTTCTTGTTGTTAAATAGTGGCTGATAATAAAGTAGACATGTGAAATTGTTCAGGCGTTTGGACTGTCATCAAATCCCATATTATGCCACAAGTTTATTTCATCGTTCATATCAGCTGCAAAAGGCCACAACCATGCAAACGGTGAAGTTAGGTTTTCATAATTTTGGCTCCCGGGACACCTGCCCAAAAGGGCAGGCTGGCGGTGGCCGTGTTTCCCTCTGGGGGACGCTGCAGCCAGCCGAACTGCCCGGCGCCCTCCACTCCAAAAAGACACGGAAAAAAACAGGTTCTTTTGGGTCGCGGGCACATGTCACGAGTGCGCCAATGGCAAACCATCTTGTAGAATTGGCGCACTCATGATGTAAGCGATGTGCAGCGATGTCTTATGCGTGTGAGTTGCTTACGTCAAGATGCGGGCGCCTGTGTGGACGAGATACCGCCATTAGGCTGCCGCCGTGCCCTTCTAGGGTTAGAGATGTGCGATTGGGCATGGTCCCTAACCCTAGAATTGGCAGTGGCACGCACTTCGGGACCATTGTCCTGGGCCTAAGCCAAACAATTTATGTAAATTTCTGCTTGTATTTTTGTTAGTAAAATGATAACCAAAATATTCCATGTATGCTCATATTCTCCATATTCAATTATACAACCTGAAAATGCAGCAATGGGCCGCAGTTGCATTTTTCATAACTGCAAGCAAAATTGTGTACAATAAGTGTTCTATCTAGCCTGTTCCAACAAAGGTGGAATCCTGGGCAAAAAACTGTCTGAGCAGGCATATTCGAGGACATGAAATCATTTCCCATGGTACCCGTCATAGAATTAATTAAAAATTTATTGTATGTATACTGTCAGAAAAGTTAAGAGACTTGTATAGCTAACTAAGAGTTTTACCTGAAACATGGTTTAAACCGAAATCAGCCAAAAACAAACAAGACAATACAAAATGTTAAACACTATATTGGCAACAGGACCACTCAACCAAATAGTGAAAATTATGTTAATTGTAGTCATGTGGAGTAGTTTATGAACCGAGGTTCCATTTTACCAGTAGTATTTGTAAAGTCGAAGGCTTTCTGGCCAGCATCACATAGTTTTTTTGTGGGTTTTTTGGGCTATGTGGCCATGTTCTAGCAGTTTCTTTCTGACGTTTCGCCAGCATCTGTGGCTGGCCTCTTCAGAGAATGCTTTGCCTGGAAAAACTGGGTGTATATATACTGTGTGAGCCTGGGAATGCCGGAGTGATTTGCATGTGTATTGTGAATTCGACTTCACAATAAAAATGCAAATCACTCCTGCATTCCTGGCTCACACAGTATATATACACCCAATTTTTCCAGGCAAAGCATTCTCTGAAGATGCCAGCCACAGATGTGGCGAAACGTCAGAAAGAAACTCTGCTAGAACATGGCCACATAGCCCCAACAAAAAACCCACAAAAACTATAGTATATTTGTTATATGAGACCAGGTGATGGTATTGTTTAATTTTGGTATTATCTGGGCTTAGGGCTCTTACAAGTCCACTTCTGCCACCAAAAACCATGAAAATTGCATAGTGCATGCCTTAACTTCCATACCATACAAGCAAATAAAAGTTTCACACCATGACACTTACTCAAGAAAAACTTTAAAATCGAATTCAGATTTCTAAATCTCGAGATTTTTCCAATGATGTTACCCCTCCCCAAGTAGATTGTGTCAAATTTATTAATACAAAATATCATCTTGATTTTGTGATGATAATATTTTCAGACCTGTAATACCATTCTTGGCTATGAAATATAAGTACTCTGATATTATAACATCTGTTTAATTTGTTCAGAACTGACACACATAAATACAGTTCCTGATATGATATTCTTAGCTGTAACTTCTGCTCTTTGCACAAGGAAAGGCAATATGGCTAAAATATGAGATTATTTTGACACCTTTCTATAAGATTAATGCCTGCAATTAGGTACCCAGCTTTTCCCTTTGAAGACTGTATCAATGTTTTAATACAAAATCATTTAATGATAATCACTACATTCTTTGCCAATAGATTCTGTGAACCTATATTTAAGCTACCATTTAAAGTTACATCTAAAGAGGGCAACAGAGACTAATTTCTAGTTAGTACTCTTTATTTCTACTCTACTGCCATCTACTGTGAGGGGAAAAAACACAAGGCAAATTAAAGAATGTACTTCAAAAGAACTCATTCAGAAGCCAGAGACAAAACTATTTAGAACTTGCCTCTAGTTTGGCTCACCGCATGTTTCTCTGCAACAAAGCTGCTTGTATAGGCCCAGTGCAACTGTACTCTCAATCTCTTAACATGTTAAAGTCTTTGGAACAGTGGTTAGTGAAGCCTGGGTCTCTGGGACTTTTGGTTAACAGGACAATTACATCATCAGCAATCTCTTTATGTCCCCTGTTCTCTCTTGAGTTTAGTTGCAACTTCCACATGCTGAGGGGGAAGAGGAAGGGAACTACATCCTCTATGCAACTTCATGGAGCACTTACTGGGGCATCTGAAAACATGAGACCACAGCACTGTCCAACCTTTGCTGCAAGTCACTTTTATCCCCATCTAATTGCAGGGAAGAAAAGGGGGTCTGCAAACCCAGAAAGACAACAAGTGGACGGTGTAAAAGGGGGTGGAAGACACAGCAGAGAGGACACAACATGATTTATTATCCAAGACACCAGAGCCTTTGTGAAGTTACTATCTGGCTCATACATGCATGACGATGACAATTTCATTTCAAGAAATAACAATTTTATCGCTAAAATGATCCATTGCTGGAGAGAAAGAAAAATTAATTTGACCCAATTAGCAACCAGACTTTTAAGGATTACAAACATTGTACCACTTCTACCAATTGTACTTAAAATATATGACCTAAATGTCCAAAAAGTACTCAGCAATTTATTATACTATATTACACAAGAGAGAACTGAAAATCAGCAGTATGATGAAATGCTTAAGTCCAAAAGTGAAGCAGCTTGCAAATTGCAAAGAATGAGTGTAGTTAATCTTGGAAAATCAAAATCACTTGAAGATTATTGCTTAACAATTTATGTTAATACTGGCTACTTCTCTGGTTATACAAGTACATTGTACTGTATTCTTTTACATCACTACATATGTTTCATGGGACCACTACATATAGTTTCATGAAGGCCTTCATGGGGCTTGCCACGACACAAGCCTTTGCTGCATATTCCCTAGCATGAGCATGTGCTCTACTAAACCTATCACTCAGCTGTTCATCAATCTTGGAAGGCTGAGTCTTCTGAAGAGGATCATATGCAGGTAGACATATCTCCACATGAAAAGCGCATTGCTTACCTGTAACTGGTTCTTTGAGTGGTCAGTCATGAACTCACACATGTGGAAATCTTTGCACCTACACAGACCATATCTGGAAACTTCTAGAGCAGTGATTCCCAAACTTTGGCCTTCCGGGTGTTATGGGCGTTGACTCCCAGAATCCTAGATCACTGGACAAGATTGCTGAGGCTTCTGAGAGCTGAAGTCCAAAACAACTGGAGGACCAGAGTTTAGGAATCACACTACAGTTCCTGTTGGCTTGGGTGAGGCAATTGTGATGGGAGTCTGTGAAAACAATGATGAAACAGGTGTAGGAACATTCTAGTTATGCCCACCAAATAGACCAATGAACTAAGGTCAAAGGCCAGAGACTGATCAGGGAATCATCCAATTCTGGGACAAACATGGAGAGAAACCATCCATGGAGTGGCTGCATTCAAATCTGAGATAAGGGGGTTATTGCTGTGTTTGAGGCCATCAGCCCTAGAAGGACCTGCATGCCCTTCACGTGCATAGCCAGAGTGTGATGCACACAGAGTGTGGCCTCTACAATCCAGTTTGTTCTGTCAAGAAGCAACTCTGTTCACCTGAGAGTCAGCACCAATGTATTGAATGTAATGTGACTTCCTGGAGTTCAAAAGGAGGCCAAGATCATGGAGCAGAGACATGATAATGTGAAGGTTGCAGTAGAGCTTTGTTTGAGAACTGGAGACCAGAAGCTTATCATCTATGTAGGAGAACATGGAAACTCCCTGAAGATGGAGGAAGGCCACCACTACCACCATGCACTTGGTAAAAAAGCACGGAACAGTTTAAAGGTCAAAAGAGAGGACACAAAAATGGAAGCAACAGTCTCAAAGTGCAAAATACAGGAAGCAATGATGTGTAGGGATGATAAAAATGTAAAAATACATGTCCTGCAGATTGATAATCATAACCCAATTTCCATGATGCACTAGAAAGAGGATTGCAGACAGCATCACCATCCTGAACTTCTTGGTGGTGACACCATTGAGATTGAAGATGGGACGTAGTTCTCTATCCCATTTTGGTACCATAAAGCACCTCGAGAGTAAACATCAATCAAGATGTGATGGATGGACTCTCTTGATGGCACCCTTATGAATAAGCGTGTCGATCTCTTTGGACAAAACATGGGAAAGCTGTATTAGACAATACACTCCAGAAGGTGGGAGAGTGTGGAACTCCACAACATAGCCTTCTGCCATGATGCTGAGGACCCATCTCAAGCTGCACGAAACCGAGACAACGAGACATATGAGAATCGGAAAAGGTAATATAATTGAAAGGATGAGAAGATAGTCAGGAAGTTCCTCCTAATGTTGAGGTGGAATCTCTTTTCCTGGAGCTTGCATCCATTGTTCTGTCCTGTTCTCTGGAGCAGCAGAAAAAAAGTTTGCTCCCTCATCAATATGACATCCCTTCAAATATTTAAACAGGGCTATCATATCACCTCTTAACCTTCTCTTCTCCAGATTAAACATCCCCAGCTCCCTAAGTTGTTCCTCATAGGGCAGTGGTTCCCAACCTTCCTGATGCCGTGACCCTTTAATACAGTTCCTCATGTTGTGGTCACCCAAACCCATGAAATTATTTTCATTGCTACTTCATAACTGTAATTAAATAGGTGTTTTCCAATGGTCTTAGGCGACCCCCATGAAAGGGTCATTTGACCCCCAAAGGGGTCCCGACCCACAGGTTGGGAACCACTGTCATAGGGCATGGTTTCCACATCTACTGAACCAAGCTGATACTGGGAACTCCTTTGTTGTTCCCAGTTCCAATCAGCCAAGCAGTAATAGAGCCATTAAGATGAATGACTAATAGAGAAAGATGCAGAAAGATCTGTCAGGAGAGGAAGTGCACATGCATGGCCCAATCCACCAGCACGCACCCCCTCAAAGATTTCCCTTTCACCAGAATAAGTGCAGACCTTTATAAAAGGTATCTTTCCCAAATATAAAATCAGAAAGGATGAAATTCAGAAAGGATGAAATTCAGCAGGACCTCCTGTTGCTGGATGTTGAAACTAGATATCTGCATCATGAACAATGCAAGTATTTTTGTTGTAAATTATATTTCTTTGATTTATGTCTTAACTGTCTCCCAGATTGGAAATCATTTGGGGGGCAAAAGGAACAGGCTGAGGCCACCTGGCCCTGATCCAGGCCACTACTGCAACCCTGAGCCCTCTGCTGAAAAGGAGCAGTTTTTGTCTGCTCCTTTTTGTCCCTGCTCTTCTGGGTTGGGGCAGGCTTGGCACACTTTCCGGCTGCTTTCAGAGCATGCATCAAATGAATGACACACCCCAAATGCAGCCTGACAGCAGACCTTTTGACCCATCTGTTTCAGGCCTATATCTCCCTTATTCATGTTTTGAAAGACAGGTACTAAAAACACCTGCTTAGAGACAAGTTGTTTCCATTACCAAATGAAAGTGGGTTGTTTTTTTTACCTTAATATATCAGAAATGAAAGTGTACATACAAATCTTTGCTGTCTTATGCAACATATAGAAAAAGTGTTCATTGGGTTAGACTGGGAAGGTAAAATTTCAAGATGCAGCATACATATTATTACTTTTGTTCTCATTATTACTGATGAAAGTAAAACAATGACCTGTATTTGTCAGAAATGTGATTTTTATCAAGAATCAAATATACTGTAGGTATGTGTTTACACTGAGCAAAGAAGCTACTGCAAGGGAGAGACAGGAAACATTGTGTAACAGTTTCTCAGTTTAACCAATTAGTACAACTGCACAAGTTAGAACTATTACAAAAACTACATGTATTTGCAACATTTTTTGAAATACAAATTTTTGAACTTGTTTTCTTCAGAAGCTCCTATGTCTGTCTTACTCAGCATAATATAGTAACACGCTACGATAATGTGTCCGTGGAAATACACATCCATTAAAATTTTCTTTTCACTAAGAGACCTACGAAAAGGTATCTGAATAACATTTCTAGCTAAGAATGGATACTGGCAGTTCTTTTACCAGTTGTCAAACAGAAATGCTATTCAATATTTTTCTACAATTTAAAAGCTGCTAAGAGCAACAGTGCTTACCATTTGCGGTCTGTCATTCACATTTACAGCTACTGATGATAACGTTTTGGACAAAATCTTAGTTGGTGGTAGATACTTGCAATGTAATTATGAATGTATTTCCTGAAAAGAAAAATAATGTACATTATTTCCTTACATATAAAACCAAGCCAACATTTTGTCTTGTAGGTATGTCAGTCACTATGTTACAGTGGACTCTTGCTTTATGTGGGGGATTAGTTCTGGACCCCCCAGCGTAAAGCGAATTCCATGCATACTCAAGCCCCATTTAGATGAATGGGGCACACTCCTGTGTGCAAGGCATTCATCTAAATGGGGCTTCCCATCTGCGTGACCTCAAGTCTGCGTATGGGAAGCCTACGTATGTGGCGGGCCGACTGTATTCAGAAGACTGTGACAGCAAATAAGACACAAAATATTTATTTCATTTATATCCCAGTTTTCCTTCAAGGACTCAGGAAAATTGACTTGGTATTGAAAAAAAGCAACTGCAGCAGTTTTCAGATAGCAACTATCCTCCAGAGGGACAGTATAAAACTGAAGTAGTATAAGTCTAGAAATTTTGGTCAAAAAACTGACCCAAAAAACTAGGTCATCTTATTCACGGGTCAATGTAAATACTATACTTTAACTCTTATTTATGAAAAGGAACTGTCCCCTTGTGAAAGGCAAGAGTGCAATCTATCATGGAAGCACTGATTACCCCCCGCCCTTCTTTGTCCATTCAGTCTTTAGAATGAGCAGTTATGCCTGCCTGAATTTTCTAAGTTCTTTGGCATTGTTTTCCTTTCGTTTATCAGTTTAGATCCTTTGTTATATGCCCCTAAATTTTTACCTTCAACCTATCCATAGGTCATATAAAAATCCATAATTTGGCCCCAAAATCTGTCCTTAATTTATACATGAAGTTGACTTACAGTTGAATATATACAGTAGATTTAGTACAGGAATTGAAAACAGGTGCTTACAAAATGCACCAAACATTTTGGCTTTCACATTCTCAGTGATGCCTGTTGAAATGGGAGTGATAAACAGCATCTAGTGGCAGTTATCAATTCCCAGAGTTTGGCGGGCCTACCCATCTGACCTTTTATAAGAATCTAACAAAAATGCCACTTCTGGTTGCATTTGTCTAATTGTGTGTTTTAAATGACGATTATTGTTTTAAATGGTAATTTCCGACTGACATTATTTTATTGTATTTTTATTTATATGCTGTTGTTTGTTTTTATGGTTGTAATCCCACCTCAATCCATCGAGAGAGGCAGGAAATATAAATAAAAATTATTATTATTATTATTATTATTATTATTATTATTATTATCATCATCATCTTCTGCTAAATGCAAATGCTAAATGCAAACGCTAAATGTATTTATTTATTTATTTATGTAGCGCTATAGATTTGCACATATAAGAATGATATTGTTCTCTAACGTTTAAGATTCTACAGTGTCAAGTTATCAAGTTGGTAGATCCACATACTGTATTTTCTTTCTTTTGAAGCATGGTTGGATTACTGGGTATCTCTATTAGAAATACAGCTATCTTAGAAAAGCTATGTGTCCTTTAGAATTAATTTTTTTTCTCTTCCTAGAATTAAACTGTGTGCTCCTCAGCATTAAGCTGTTTCAACTTTTTGCTGGTGATTGCTGACTTATAGTGCCTCTTGTGCAAAGATCAGTGGAGATTCTTCCCAGATGATGCATCTGGTGTCCTGGTATGTAATCACACATATGGCATTTGTCGAACTGCAACTCTTGTTTAATGTGACAGGCTGTGCCACTTCTTCTGCTTTTAAAAGTTGTTCTTTCACACAGCTTTACACAATGCTTATATGCAATGATGTGATACAGGATTTTCAGTTAGCATTTTCATTTAACTCACCAGGAATTTTTTTTACAGTAGGTAGCTGACAGAAAACAATAGGAGGTTTGCTATATGTACTTTATTTACGTATGTAAGGGCCTGAACAGTCAGGCCAAAATAAAGCTGCTTCGGGTCACTTTGGAGGTATGCTGTTTAAATGACACGTACATCTTAAGAGGCCAGAAGCTGTGCCTCTTTATTTTGGCCTGACTGTTCGGGACCTAAATTATTTATTATTCATTATATGACTCTGTGAAATCTGGTTAAATTTCTTGTTTTGGTGACTGACTGGTCAAATTTTCTGGAAGGTACCTTTTCTATTGCAATATGATATAATAATAATAATAATAATAATAATAATAATAATAATAATAATAATAATAATAATAAATTTTATTTATATACCGCTTTTCCAAAAAGATCAAAACGGTTTACATAGAGTTTAAAACCAAATACAAAACACAGCATAAAATACATAAAACCAAGAGCACTAAATACAATATACAAATCTAAAAACAATCA
>NC_056524.1:235512867-235519923 GCF_019175285.1 Sceloporus undulatus
TTCAATCAATCAATAGAGTGAGGTAGAGAGTCAATGGGATCAGAGTACACAACTTCATTTTCCAGGGGGGAAGGCTTGACAGAAGAGGAAGGTTTTAAACTTCTTTTTAAATGTTTCCAGGGGGGTGATAAGATGGAGCTCATCGGGAAGACTATTCCAGATTTTTGGGACCATTACTGAGAAGGCCATCTGGGAAGTAATAACATATTTAGAAGGTGGAATTTCCAGCAAGTTCTTCCCGGTTGTTCTGAGTGTGCGGGGCAGATTATATGGGGAGATGCGGTCCCTCAAGTAACTCGGGCCCAAGCCATGTAGGGCTTTATAGGTAATAACCAACACCTTGTATTGCGCTTGGAAGCGAATGGGCAGCCAGTGTAGATCTTTCAGAATAGGTGTTATATGGTCAAACCTGGACGCACCGGTGACCAATCTGGCCGCCATATTTTGTACTAACTGAAGCTTCTGGGCTTAGTACAAGGGTTGCCCCATGTAGAACGCATTACAGAAATCTAAGCGAGAGGTTACCAGAGCATGTACCACCGTTTCAAGGTCCCTTTGGCCCAGGTAGGGTCGCAGTTGGCGTATCAACCGAAGTTGATAGCAAGCACTTCTGACCGTCGCATCTACTTGAGATGTCAATTGCAGGGATGAGTCCAGAAGTATTCCTAAACTGTGAACTTCGTCCTTCAGGGGAAGTGTGACCCCATTCAGGATCGGTGGACAAATTTCCTTCCCCGGGCCTGGGGAACCTATCACAAGCACTTCCGTTTTCTCTGGATTCAAACTGAGTTTGTTTTCTCTCATCCAGCCCATTACCGACTCCAGGCAGGCATTCAGAGGAGAGACGCCATCCTTAGTCACTGCATCAGTCGGGGACACAGAGAAACATATTTGGGTGTCATCAGCATACTGATAACACCGCGCCCTGTGTCTCCGGATGATCTCTCCCAGCGGTTTCATGTAAATGTTGAATAGCTTGGGGGACAGAATAGCTCCTTGAGGGACACCAGATGTTAGTTCCCTCTTATCGGAGCAAATGTCCCCCAGCTGCACCATCTGGAATCTGCCCAAGAGGTAGGAACAGAACCACTGGAGCGCAATACCCCCGATGCCCAACTCCCTCAGGCGTTCCAGAAGGATACCATGGTCGATGGTATCGAAAGCCACTGAGATGTCCAATAGCACCAACAAGGTCACACTTCCCCTGTCGATGCCCAGACAGAGATCATCAATTAAGGTGACCATGGTAGTCTCAACTCCGTAACCTGCTCTGAAGCCAGTTTGAAATGGGTCCAGATAATCAGTTTCATCCAAGACAGCAAGAAAGATATGCAATCGATCTGTGGTTTTATGGACGGCAAGCAGAGAGGGAACAAAATGACACGCGCACCCATGGCACACACACACAGGGCCGCGCGCAGAAGCACACAGCCATTGAAATCAATGAGACCCCAATATCAGCAATTTTTCCTATTTCTGCGAGAGGGGGGTCCGGAACAGATCCCCTATGAATCAGAAGGGACGACTACGTTCTTAGCAAAGGTAGGCCTGATTACACTGCTGTCATGATAAAAACTTGCATCACAATTAAATTTTGCCTGACAGACTCCATCTAATCTTGGGATAGAAACACAAATGAATACCAGTGGCAAAAGTCACTAATTAAGAACAACCACTATTTCATCCTTGTTGTTATAATAGAAAGCATCTATCCATGTGTTCAAATGCATGCTATGTAAAGCTCCAGTGAAGGATTTGACTTCAGGACCATTTTAAAAAATGTTAAAGTCAACTGTTACTGTGAAACAATTAAATCATTAAGTTAGCATAACAACTCTCCCGCTTACCTAATATTTTAAAATACCATGTTTACAAAACTTGATTCAGTTTTTGACCACTCAAAATTGTGTTCCTTATCAAATTGAACAAATAAAAACTTACAAGTCTTTTAACCCAAAATGTAAGAATATACATGAAATACTCTAAAATTGAAGAACTGACATTTGCAACGTCTGCTTTCCCCCCCAAATGTTATGCCCTTAACTCATGTTCAGCATAAACCAAAAAACACTTTATGGATTAAAGCACATTTAGCCTATTTCCTGTAAATGCACAACATTAAACCAGGTGCACTATTTTGAACTGTAAAAGAATGTCATTTTCTTTATTTTCTTGCTCAGAAAGTAAACCAGGACATTAGCAGTTCCAGCCAAGTGATTCAGGCACCAAATGGTGCCACCCACACTGACTCACAATAAACCATAAGGCAATGGAATGCACTGCTGTGTTTAGGAGCCAGCAGTACCAAAGCTTCCCTAGGACAGAGCCAACATTTTCAAATCACACATAGCCAAGAAAGAAATAACAGAATTAAGATGTTCAGCAACAATCTAGTAAATTGTTTCTTTCAAATTTACTACACATCCTGATTGCTAATGATTATTTTTTCTGTTTCCTTCTCAATTAGCAATTTCATATGGCAAAACACTCTTCAAATAAAGAGTCTGGCTTTAACTATTTTAATTTTTATTTTTACTTCACTGAGACACAGCCAGCACCTTTCATTCACAACAACCAGAGCCCTAGGCTATCAAGAAAGGAACACAGTTGATGTATTCCAATTTTGAACTTCTATTTGTGTGACAAATTATAGTAACTTCACCTTTGCCCCTATCTCCAGTTTTTCCATAAACAACTTTTGGGAACACTTTATTTATCAGACACTATATTCTTATTATGCTCAGTTTTAAGCTGCCGAAGGCAAAGGATCTGCAATCTGTTTTGTTAAATACAGTACTTACACTGTCAAAAAAGGCCAAACAGATTCACTTCTCTGGTCTAAGGAAGCATGCCTTTCACTGCAGTACCAACACATCACAGTCTTTGTTAACCATTCAGAGGAAACTTGAGATGGTGCCAGACATAAGCAATCAAATGCAGACCTATGCCATTTTAAAGAATTGGTATCTAAAGGCACCAGATCCTGTCTGATCTTGGAAATTAAGCAAGGTAGCCCTGGTTAGCACTTGGATGGGAGGACTGTCAACAAATACCAGGTGCTGTAGGCTATATTTCAGAGGAACAAACTTCTTGAGTATTCCTTGCCTGAGAAAACCCCTACAAAATTCATGAGGTCACTATAAGTTAGCAGGCAACAATGCTTCTGTAAGATGTTCTCCATACTAAGTGTGAGTGAGTTTGCATTCTTCATTTCTCAAAATATTTTCCAGCACTGTGAGGGGGGGGGGGGGAATTAAAAGTGGAAAAAACTGATTACAGTTGGCACCCTACATCCACTGATTCTTTGTCCACGGCTTAAAGTATATCAATTCCAAACAGTAAACCTTGATTTTGCTATTTTATATAAGGGCACCATTTTATTATGCCATTGTATATAATGGGACTTGAGTATCCACAGATTTTGGGATCCACTGGAGGTCCTGGAACCAAACACCAGTGGATACCATACTACTTTGGACAGAATTCAAAGTATTGGTGCTAGCATGCTAAAAAAGAACTGCATGTGCAGCAGGAGATTTACTTGCTATTTCTGCTATAGTACATCTCACTTTCAAAGGGACAAGCACTTTTAAAACTGAATGTACTGTGACAAAAATATCAAGCAAAGCACTGTTTGCCCAAAGGTTCTCTAAACATTACCTCTTGGAATTATGAATATTTGTCTGTTTTTGTTATAAGTCTGAGGTAAAATGCTGAACAATAAAAAAGACCTATGCCAATGGATGTTATAGAAAAAAAACTGATTCCCAACTGTTAACTACACCAAAACTGGTGCACTTCTTTGGATAAGTAGGAGTGGTAATTTATATAGGATGCACAGCAGAAAATTTCATCTCCACCTCACTTAAGGCTGAAAGTTCATCCAAAACAATTGTTGAAGAAGCAAGAAACTACAATGAGCACTTCCAGTACATTTTAGAAATCAAAGAAAAATTACATATAAGAGATAAAAAGAGACCTCAAAATTCTAGTGGTGGCAAACACAAAAAAATATATTTATTTGTTATAAATTATTACATAGTCATAAGATACTATTTGTCACGTTATTTCTTATAAGAGTCCATAAATGATATCTGCATCTCTTCTGGAATAACTGAAAATTATGATTGCAGCAAGTTGTCAATAACTTGTACATAACCTTTTCATTACTACTAAAATTCTAAAGAAAAGAAAAACCTGAACCTGTACAGGACATTAAGTGATATTTGCCAGATTATAGAATGACATGTTTATGACCAATTAGTAGTAATCTCTATGAAAAAGGACTCACCTTCTTATACAGTTATAATCTGGTTTTTTTATCTGCTACTTCTATTTTTTTCCTATTTCTGCTTCTTTCCCTTTTCCTCAATTCTTAAACTACTCTTCAGTGAGCTGGTATCTGTACTAGTGGACATGCCTAATGGAGTGTGCCAAGGAAGCCCCCTGGTCTACTAGGGAGCTGGCAATGATGAAATGAGTGGGTTGGAGACTACAGACATGTTGATGGCAGAAAACTCCGAGCAAGTCTGACCAAATAGTTTGGTCAAAAAGCAATCTGACCAAAAAGTAGTTTTTCAATTCATAGAATCACAGAATCATAGAGGTGGTAGAGACCACAAGGGCCATCCAGTCCAACCCCCCTGCCTTGCATGAACTCTCAGTCAAATTGCTTTTATGTCTCTTGAAAGAGTATTTCAATGTGTTTTTAAAATGTTTTGTTTTATCTTTGTATGGTTTCAATTGGTTTTTATTTGTTCATTGCCTCAGGAGACCTTGTCAACTGGAAGGGAATACAGAAATACTACTACTAATACTACTACTCAGGGGCTTGGAGACCACTTGAAAGCCTATGCCATGACAGTGGTGGCACTGAAGAAATGACACTTGTTTGCCACCATTGTGGCTGCAGTGTCATCCAGTGAAGTTGCCCAAAGTGGTCAGAGATCTTCTACGTTCAGCCCTACTGGAAGAAAATGTAGACCACTGCTGTGAAGAATTTGCATGCTGTCCAAGCCTGCTGTGAAGAATTTGCATGACACTTTATAGATAAGATTTGGGGATCTACACTGACTGGAATGCTGTAGTTAATATAGGTCCAGTTAATGTAACCTTGGCTCCTGCCTGTCTTGTTATTCCAAGTGCTCTCCCATTCCCAACATATCATATAGTTTACACAACCTAATATTAAGATACATAGCCATTGTAGTCTTGAATAGCAGTACACAAAAGGATTCTGTGGTTCCTTTGAGACTGAGGAGTTGTACAGACAAGAGGCATGCAGCCGCCCCTTTCCCGGCAGCAACCCCATGCCACGGTCCCAATCCAGCCTCTAAAGAGTGCAAAAAGGAGCCGCCAAAGCAGCTCCTTTTTACACCCTCCAAGAGGCGCCATAGCCGCAGCGGCATGGCTTTATGACACCCTTTTGGTGCTGCATCGTGTGAATGCAGCCCCAGAGGGGCGTCATCATGGTGCGCACCATGTGGACCGTCACATGCCAAAATGGCACCTTGGGGTGGAGTTAAGGCACACAGCATGTGAACGCTGCGCCCTAACCCTGCCACAGGCTCATTCTTTACAATAGAACAATTTCTGCAGCCACAAATTGGCTATGAGTAAATTAAATTCATTGAGATGTAGTGCTGAAAAAGAGTGCTAAGGATTCCATGGACAGCCAAAAAGACAAACAAATGGGTCCCAGCCAGAAATCTCCCTGGAAGCCAAGATGACTAAGGACTTCATCACATGGAAACAGGTGTCCTTATCCCATCCAGAAAGTATGAGTGAAAGTGATCATGCGAAAGGCTTTCTCACTGTATTACGCTGATCTTGTCATGTCCCGTCAGTGAAGTGGAATTGCATTAATGAGATGTTTGTTAACAACAACAAACAAGGAAATAATTTCCAGTATCTATCATTATCAGTGCATTCACTAAAATAGCTTCTATAAACAGATGTTGGGAGGGCAACTCCTTCCTCCTGGAAGCTCAAAAAATCTACTCTGGGAAACTCTGCAGGGCAGACATTTGTACTGGAGATTGGGAGGCAAAAACCCTGATCCTCCCACAAGCATTATACTGTATTGGATTGAGAACTATTATTTATTTTCCAGCTCAAAAACATACATACACAAAGATTACATATATGCAAAATTCAGATACCCACCTACCTTCATAAGTGAACACAGCCATTTCTGTTTGCATTAGCTGATTAGCAGAATCTAAGAGACCCTGAAAAAAAACTGAAGGCAAAATATTAGTTGGGAGGGAGAAAATTATACTATAGTATATATAGCATTTACAGCAGACAGAATATGTGTGCACGCACTCCTATAAGACCATTTTTAGGTGAGGATGAAATAACAGTTGCTTATTTTATTCTTACTAAATTTGGGCAGCTGGGCAAGTTAAAGCAAGACTAACTTCTAGTAAGTTCAGTGAAATTTGCTTAACTACTGTGTGTTTTACCTTTTAACGATCTTTAAATTTTCAAAATAATCTTTCATGATAAACTGAAAATGCCAAGGACTGAAAAACTTACTGAACAGAAGAATGGTGAATAATTTCTCAGTGGAAATAATTCCAGAGTTGTAATTTAAAAAGGCCATCAAATTAAGTTATATTTGTCAGAGATTTCATCACTGTCACTCACAAGCATGGTTGGTGGGGATGCGAGAGAGCCCCCCTCCCTGTTATCCTTCCATCACCTGGGAAATCTAGCAGGCTTTTAAACCAGAACATTTTTAAAGAATGGACATGGGGTATGTATTGTTTTTGGACAACTGTTTTAATTGCTTTTTAACTTTTAATGGTATTTCATTTTTTGAGTGTAGTCTTAAATCATTTTAATATTGTCAATAGTTTAATCCCACTTTAATGTTCACTTTTTGTATGTTTTTAGCTATATTGGTTTGTTTGTTTTATTGTAAGCCACCTTGATTTTGGGAGAAAGGCAGAACAGCAATAAATAGGAGAAGAAAATTATGATGGTGATGATGATGATGATGATGATGATGATGATGATGATGATGATGATGATGATGATGATGATGATGAT
>NC_056524.1:235519933-235538757 GCF_019175285.1 Sceloporus undulatus
AGCGTTCTAATTCCACAGTAGGCCATTTATTTTTTTTCATTTTTACCTTGGAACAATTATTGTCCCCATTATATTAGTACTCCTCTTATCTACAGTGTTAGGAACCATAACTTCCAATCTGCATTACAAGGAAGTAGACCTCCCCATCAAAAAATGGCTTCTGGGAACAATATTATCCTGCAAAATGGAAAAGTTGGCGATAGATTTGGAAGAATTTAGGTTTAAATGTAAGTAAGTTCAGGACTACGTCTCTCCCATAGGCAAATACAAAACAGTAAAATGCAATAGTCAATGCAGACTAAGGGCCCAAACAGACAGGTCAAAATAAAGCTGCTTAGAGTCAGTTTGGAGGTATGCTGTTTAAAAGACACACACATCTTAACTGGCCAGAAGTTGTGTCAAAGCTGTGCTCCAGTCCTTAGGACTGGAGTGTGGCTTTGACGTGACTTCCAGCCTCTTAGGACGCATGCATCATTTAAACAGTATACCTCCAAAGTGACTCGAAACAGCTTTATTTTGACCTGTCTGTTCGGGATCGAAGGCTACTTTTTAGCCATAGCATAGAAGATAAATTTAGCTCAACATTTCAGGCAAGTCCTAAAGGCACCAGATCCTTTCTGATCTAGGAAGCCAAGCAGGGTCAGCCCTGGTTAGTACTTGGATGGGTGATCATGCTGTAAGCTATATTTCAGAGGACGGAACTGGCAAAACCTCCTTAAGAAAACCCTATGAAATTCATGAGGTCATTATGAGTCAACAAGTGACTTGAGGACACATACACACAAACCTTGGTTGCTCCTAACTAGATAAGGGAGTCTCATTACCTCACCTAAAAGCGCCAGATCCTGTCTTCTTTTGAAAGCTAAGCAGGGTCAGTCCACGAATATGCCAGGTGCTGTAATCTGTACTTCAGAGGAAGAAACTGGCAAAACCACCTCTGAGTATTCCTTGCTTTAAGAAAACTTCATGAAAACTCCATAAATCGACAGACTATCTGACGGCACACACACAAACACAAACAATCCAATTGGTATTTAGATGGAGGTTGGCCCCCACCAACCTCTATATAGGATTTGCTTCAGAGCAAAACCCATACTACTTGCACTGCATGACTTGCCATCCCAAACATACTGCAGTCACCCCCAGCTATGGAAAATACTGACAGCAAGCAGACATGTTGAGGACCAGGCTCAACAAGGCAGTAGCCAGTATTACAACAACTTCCGCTGCAAGTTGGCACAAGGCAGAATAAAGGAAGTTGAAGGAATTGGGATAAACAACAGCCCAAAAAAAGCAAACACAACCCTCCAAGTCTTTGGATGGGGTTGTTCGAGGCAGAAGGAAGGAAGGAAGGAAGAAAGGAAGGAAAGTGTCTTTGCCATAAAAACTTGAGGGAAGAAGCTATTACTGCATGGAGTTTTCTTGGTTCGCCTTTGCCTTCCTTTAAGGCTGAGAAAGTGTGACCTTGCGCCTTGAGGGAGATTCGAACCCTGGTCTCCAGAGTCATAGCCCAATGCTCAAACCACTTTGTTGTTGCTGCTGTTGTTGTGTGCCTCCATGTGTGACCTATGGTAATCCTAAAGCAAATCTATAATGGGGTTTTCTTGGCAGGTTTCTTCAGAGGAAGGTTGCCACTGCCATCCTCTCTGAGGCTGAGAGAGTGTGACTTGCCATGGCCAAAGTGAGGAGAGTCATAGTCCTATATATATATATATATATATATATATATATATATATATATATATAATGTTTTTGCATCATTTTTAAAAAATCTGTACTGGCTTTAATATTTTGTAAGCCACTTTTGAGTTGAGAAACAGTAGGATATATAAACCCTCTGCCCCAAATCCAGCCGGGCTATAGAGGTTTGAGCGTTGGGACTAGGGTCCAAAACACACTGCAGAGATAATCCAGTTTGAGACCACTTTAACTGCCCTGGCTCAGTGCTAGGGAACCCTGGGAACTGTAGTTTACTGTGGCACCAGACCGCTCTCTCTGTCTGACAGAAAAGGCTAAATGCCTCACAGAACTACAGTTCCCAGAATTCCCTATCACTGAGAGGTCGCAAAACTGGATTATCTCTGCATTGTGTTGTAATAAGTGAATAAACAACATATTGTTCTATCCACACTACGGGAATAATCCGGCCTGACACCACATTAAAGGTCAATGTTCAGTGCTAGGGGACACTGGGAGATGTAGTTTACTATGGCACCAGAGCTCTCTCTCTCTCTCTCTCTCTGACAGAGAAGGCTAAAATGTCTGACAAAAACTACAGTTCCCAGAATTCCCTCGTATTTGAGCCAGGGCAGTTCAAGAGGAGGCCTCAAAAAAGACTCTGGAGGACCTGGGTTCGAATCCCATGGAAAGCCAGTGTGGGTCAAGTCACACTCTCTCAGCCTCAGAGAGTGTCAAAACAAATGTCAAACCCTCCTCCTCGTCCGAATAAAAAACCCCAGGATAAGGGTCGCCATAAGTCTGAAACGAAGGCACACAACAACAACAGAAATAATATAATTTTTGTGGTAACACACAGAGGTCGAAAACACACTCAGCAGAAACAATCCAGTTTGGGATCGCTTTAAAACTGCCCTGGCTGAATGCTAGGGAATACTGGGGACTGTAGTTTTTGCGAGACATTTAGCCTTCTCTGTCAAAGGGAGAGAGAGAGAGCGCTCTGGTGCTGCCACAACAAACTACAATTCCCAGGATTCCTCAGCAATAATTTGAGGTTATTTCTGCAGCGTGTTTTTGAGAGGGAGAGACAGACCTGGGGGCGCACTTCCAAGGAAGGCCCCGAAGACGACGAGGTTTCTGAGGCCTGGCTGATCCCTCGGCCAAAGTGGATGATGGGAGTGAGGGTGAAAGAGGGAGGAGGAGGAGGAGGAGGAGGAAAGGGAAGCGAGGCGTCGTCGAAGGAGAGCACCCCCACCGGCCAAGGGAAGCAGGTTCAGGAACCAGGCCGGAGGAGGAGGGGACGCCGGAGAGCCTCGGGTGGGAGAGCGCCTCAAAGGGAGGAGGAGGAGGAGGGGAGAAGATATGAAGCGACGGCGTGTGTTTTGGAACTGACTGACTGACTTTCTGAGGCAACCACCTTGTAAACAATCCGCTGCTTTTAGAGAGTGTTCACTTTTATTATGAGTAGAAATGTAAATAGGAAGCGGCGAAGAGTGAACGACACTCACAAATATACAGTATCTGTGTATTAAACATCCCCCTCAGAGGCGCACCTTTCGGAGGAGGAGGCTCCTCCTCAACCGCCGCCTCTGACAAGACTGGCTCGCTCAGCCGCTCTCCCCCACACAAGCTTGGCGGCGCCTGGCGATCCGGCTCTCCCATTGGCTCTTGCGCTCACGCGTAAGGTGGCGACTCTGGCCTCCTATTGGCTGGGCTGCGTGTGTGTGCGCACCACTCGCTCTGAGGGACCGCCCCTCAAGTGGGCATGGCTAAAGCATAGGACCGCCCCTTCTTGACTGGAAAGGAATCCTCTGAAGCGCGTCCAAAACACGCACACACTGCAGAAATAACCCAGTTTGAGACCGCTTTAACTGCGCCGGCTCAATGCTAGGGATTTTTAGTAACTGTGGTTTTGTGAGACATTTAGCTTTCTGTCAGAGAGCTCTGGTGCAATAAACTACAATTCCCAGCATTCCCTAGCACTGAGGCAGGGCAGTTAAAGGGGTCTCAAACTGGATTATTTCTGCAGTGTGGATGCAGCCAAGTCTGGGACAGGGTGGCCAGACGTCCTCCTCTTTTCCCAGGACATGTCTTAGGCGGGATACAGACATCCCAAAAAGGGTGGTCTGCTGGGGAAACTGGGGAAAAGAGCGGGAACGGAGGTTTTATAGGGGATGGGCGGGGTTACCGCCAAAAAGTTTCAGCATGTTGCAAAGTGTACTTTGCCTAGTGATTCCAGAAGTTTCCGAAGGCACTGCGCAGGCGCAGTACAACCCATTTGTATGATTCGCAGAGACCACGAAGAAGAAACCATGGTTTCCCGCCGGCCAAAAAAGAAACTGCAAAAAGCGGGTTCTTTTCCTGGTGCACTTGTGGTGGCACACTCATGATGTCACAAGTGCGCCGCAACGTGTGGGCACTAAGCGTCCGTCACATCAAAACGGTGGTGCCTGTGTGTACAGGGCGCTGCCATTTTGACGCCATCACGTGGTGGGGTGAGGCACGTATGGGCAGTGCGCCTTTGGCCAACCCCAAACACGTGACGATGGCGCATTTTAGGACAGTCTGCAGAGGGCCTTACATTTCCATCTTCTGACCAGGAGGAATTCCAAAATGTCCTCCATTCCAAGCATGACTAAGAAGCATGCATTTACATTTATATGAGTGTTTTTAACTTGTATTTGGTCAGGCTCTACATTATTGTTGTTGTTATTTTGGTGGAGCCTTGTTCTCCTTTGCGATTGTGACATCTGGTTGCCCTGAGGTTTTATGTTCCTTTGGCTCAGATGCATAACCTAAGCCAAAGTGTTTACCATTCACTATTTGTTAAAATAAAAGAACCTTGAATACAGCTGTAGTTGCTAAGAACCACAACTCTATAAAGTTTATTCATAAAATGAATAAGAAATGCTTGAGTTCAAAAGGATTTACTTTTAAGTAAGTGTTCACAAGACTGTACTGTGTCATACCCATTTACCTGGAACTAAATCTCAGTAGTATCTAAGGAAACACCAGACAGCATTTAGTTTAAAATTGCAGATTTCTGATTGCAGTCAAAATCACAGCATTCTTCATATAAAGAGTTAGAAACACCAGTGCTGAAATGAAAATGCATTCACCAGGATGGAACTGGAAATTAAATCATCATTTTGAGATTTGGGGTGAAAGTCAAATAAGGGGAAACATGAGAGGTTCAATTACGCATTGTGCAGAGGAAATGGCTAAAGAGAACCTTCTTTCACCCTCTCATAATACTAGTATCCAGGGTCATCCATTGAATCTGAACAGTGGGAGAAATTTACCAGAAGACATAGAAGTATTTGTTCGTTTTTATGTTCACAATTAAACTGTGAAATTTGCTACCACATGATAGATGCCTGCTAGCTTGGAAGGCTTCAAAGGAGTATTGGGCAATTAATGAAGGACAGGGCTATCAGTGGTTATTAGTCATATAGATATATACTCTAACCAGTATCTTAAGTATATTAGTTGCTGGGGAGCATGAGCAGGGTATTATTGCATTAATATCCTGTTTATGTGCTTCCCATAAGCAACCGATGGCCACTATGTGAAGGAAATGCTGAAATAGATAGGCTTTTGCTATCATCTAGCATGGTTCTCCTTATCTTTTTTTAAAGTGCAACTTTACAATACAAATACTGTAACAGATTGTTAACCGCCCGGATTGGTTTGCCAGAGGGGCGGTATACAAATTATTATTATTATTATTATTATTATTACATGAAAAACAAGTTCCTAGTTGTGACTGGAGTAACATCAATATCTATTGCTTTCAAATAGCAAGTGAGTCAGCACAGATGCATTCCCTTTTATTCTTCGCAAATAATGGCTCTCTGACATGTTCAGCATGAAATCAAACCAAATGAAAGGAAAATCTCATGCATTTAAGCAAAGTGCATAACAGACATATTTGAAGGAAAAATAGTTGTTGGACTAGAGAATCACCCCTAAGCTCAAACGGGTGTCTTAAAAAGGAAATTAAGTGCTTAATCTTACTGTATTAAGCAGCACGTTCCCCCCATGTCAGATGTAACAAAATCCCATATGTGATTGCCTTCTTCATGATATAGGAACACTTCCCCTAACAGATCATTTTCCAGTATTAAGTGTCAATACATAAAAATAATAAAGCCTGAATGCAATAATTTATTACACAAAAAGGTGACACATTATATAGTTTGAAATAATTTCAAGCTCAGTATTAATGCTTCCGACTGAATATCAATATATACACATAACAAAAGAGATTACAATCTAAATAAAAATTTTCCATTTAGCAATCTTAACATCTCTTTTTATTTTATAAAAATATGCCTCCAAAATTTAGTGTCTGATACAGTTCTTAGCTAATTGATAACATCCAAGATATTAAATAACATTGTAACTCTTACATCATGGTTATCACTATCTCCATTCATTCAGAATAGTGCAATAAGATTTTAATACAGAATCACAAATCTGTTTGGCTGTAGCTTACAGGAGTATTTGTCAGCTAAGTAACATTTACAAGACACATTCTGTCATAGGCTGACCACATGAAAAAATATGTTACTCAGACATTCACAGTTCTGTTTTGCGCAAATTCTATGCTCTTGTCTTTCTCAAATATATATATCAATCAATATTGAATCAACAATACTCCATATAATGAGGAACATGTAAACATTGTTAAGACACCAATATAGGAATAAAAGCTATTATGAAGATAAAACACAGTTAACTAGATGCCTCAATTATGTCCAGGATCTAGTTACAAATGCAGTAATACAGTACAGATTGTCAATTTGAACTTCTTATCTAGGCACTTGAGGATCATTGCTATGGTGATACATGGCAGCATATATCAGAAATATGCATTTAAAATTTGACTAGAATCCATCTTTTCAGTACTAGAGCAGCATAGTTCATTTACTATTCATGCTTAATTATGACTGTGGACCAGAAATTTATAAACATGTACTGGAGGTTTACTGAGGTCTTAGCTTCATGATGATGCAAAATACATCCTAGCCACATTTTCTCATTGATCCTAACCTTCTAGAATCCTCATCCCTAAATATCTCTGTAGCAGTATAGTATCCCTAGTCCTACGGACTGAATTATAGATTAAAAGGAAGTGACCTGTTGCCAAGGCTATGCCACTCTATAACTTATTTCCCTTGCCTAAGGGGATTTTTTGTCAAAAATATTCCTCCCTGGAAAAGCCTATTTTTATTCCTTCTCTTTCCTTTACCAACATAAAGAAAAATCAAATAAAAATCCTCCACAACTCCAGGCAATGCTGGAGTGTCTTTGGAGTTTCTTGTCTGAAATTCCTAAGCCACTGCCAATCAATTCAGTAAATATTGAAATTGATTGATTGATTCAGTATAAGGCAGTTTTCTGTGTTTCACGAACAAGGGTGGGCAACTATGGCTTCCAGTATGTTTTATGCATCTCATCTCCCATAATTTCTCATCACTGGCTAAAATGGCTAGGACTAATAGGAGTTGTAAACCAAAAAGCATCTGGAGGGCCATAGCCATTCCCCACAGTTGTACAGAATGTATAACTTGGCACAAGTGGCCAAGTATCTCATATTTCACAGCTACTTAGCACAGAGGAAAAAATACACTTTCCAATGACAAAATTCTGACGTTCTAATTTAATTACTATCCCAAGAAGTCTCTGGTTGACACAACTATATAATTATTTCACTCACAGTCATCCCTTCCATTAGGCAGAGTGAAGTGATTGCCTCAACAGGCAAATCTTGGAGGGCATCCTCCTTCTCCACCAGCACTTCCCTCCTCAGCCTGGGGTCATTTCACACGACACAATTACAGCACTGATTCCATTTAAATGGAATGGTTCCAACCTGCTGGAACCTGAGATTTACAGTTTAGGGAGATCTATTTATAATTCGCAGACAGAGAACTCTACTGCTTTGCCATACTACAAATCCCAAAATTCCCTAGGAAGTAGCTATGGCAGTTAAAGTGAAAGCATTGTGCTATAATTCCGCAGTATGAAAGGGTTCTTGGAGGATAAATCTATTATGACACATGTTTAGATTTGCCATCCTAAACTAGACTTCATCAATTATGGTGGAGAGGCCATATGAGTGCTGAAATAACATCAACCACCACTCTAACTGGCTTGTGTACATAGAATGGATAGTAATGCCATCTTGACCTTTGCCTCATGCAGAACAGTCTCGTCAGCTAGCCTGATGGCACTAGTAACTTTTGTGGAAATTAACCGAGTTTTCTCTTTGATTGGCTCCTTATACTGTTTCAAAACTCCCTTAAAGAGATGTTTGGTTTTTTTTTTTATTTTCAAGAAAGGGTTTTTGCTGTAGACTTGCTAATGATAATATTGGGCACAAATGCTATTTGCTATACTCTTGTTAATCTTGCTTAATTTGTATAAAGATTGGATTTGGAAGATGATGATTGTGGCAAGATCTGAAACACTTGAAATAACAGTTGAAATTCACATGGTTCATCCTTGAAGGACTTAGGTCATGCTGACTTTCTGATATGCAGAAAACAATCCTGACATGCTCCTGAATCTGGAAACACTAACATTAACAACTTGAAAGTAAAAGGTAAAAAAAATCTGTTCACACCTCACACTCCCATTTTTTTAAGCTTCAAAAAGGGCCCCAGGATTCTGCATTAATGGTAATATTCCATAAGGTTTGCCTGTACAGTATATTATCCTACCTCCCAAAATATGGCTGGAGAACCTGTCGCCCTGCAAATGTTGTCTGACTTCTGTTCCTATCATGCCTGGCCGCTGGGAAGCATGTCTTGGATACAATGAGTACAACCACATTTTGGGGGTCATAAGTTCTGCATCCTGCCCAGGAGAATAGGAACGGGGTACCCCCACCCATAATTTAAGACTCTCTTTCATATTTAACCAGAATTCAAATTTTTCCAGCCATCACAGTAAAAAAAAAAAATGAAGTTAATTACTGCAAAGGGAGGTTTGCAATTGGTCTCAGTGTTTCTTTCCTTGAAGAAACACTCAGTGGGCAAGTGGCCATATTTACTAAGTTATGTTTTTGCTTATGTCAAGTTAGAAATCATTATATATTAAATGAAATGCTAAGACTGACAAAAAGCTAAATGTTTTTTGCTGTGTTCCATTCTAATCAAAGTTTCTTGACTTAGGCCCAAAGTTAAGACTTTGAAAGAAGTACTGTAATTAATTAATTATAAATTAATTAGTTATCACTTGTTACATTTTTTCTGACAACTATTTTAACATTTGTTATTTTAATGGTTAAACATCCACAATGTTGACTTTTTAAAAATCTTAAGTAACACTTCACATTACAGCAGGGTCCTAGTATCCACTGGGGTTTGGTTCCAGGCTCCCCCCATGGATATCAAAATCCATGGATGCTTAAGTCCCATTAAATATGAAATGGCAAAAACAAAGTTAGCTTTTGGAATTTATATTGATATTTTCAAGCAGTGGATAATTGAAACTATGGATTAAAAAATCTGTGGATACAGAGGACCGACTGTGAGATGGATTGATATATTTAGCCAGTTTTAATCATTTTATTTTTTAGGTTTAAATTAATATTTATATTTTGTCAACAGCAATTAAAATAAATTTTATAATTTATGATAAATCATTTCTCATCCACAATTGACTCTTCTTTAATGGTTTAAAGTTTTAATGCTCTCACCAAATATATGTAAAAGCACCTCTGTCTCTAGGTTTTCCACCAAGATGCCAACACAGATTTTTTCATACAGAAGCAGACACAGATTCTTACCCTTTTCTGAGGATGATATCTGAATGCATGGGGGTTTATGTGCTTTTTTAAAAAAAGGTCAAGCTGAATTCTTACGTCTCTGTCATCACTTCTAGTCTGATCATTACAATAAACCATCCCTTTGGCATGTATGAAACACTGGCATTTAATTTCTTGACCACTGTATGGTGGTCAGTGCTGTTCCAGTTGGTGCATTTTAAATAAGCTTACCAAACATCAAACAGTAAACAGTCAATTCAAAATCAGGATTGGAGTTGTAGGTTGCTCTACAAACCAACCTTTCATATACAGTGAGCCTCAGTCATACGCGGGTGCCTCTTATGCGGCTTTTAGCTTATGCTGAAAGCCGTGTGACAGAACTAACAATGGCTTGCACACACGCACTATGCCACATACGAGCCCCATCATTTTCAATGGGGCTTGAGCATACGTGCTATTTGCCTTACGCAGGGGGATACGGAATGGATCCCTGCATAAGGCAAGGGCGCACTGTATATTCATCTACAGTTTTGCAGTGATCTCATCATGCGATGTCTGGCTATACCAAGAGAGAGAACGATGAACAGCTTTTATCCAGTTACTCATGGCAGGTTCATATTCCTTTGGCTCCTTTTGTGGTTTGAAAACCATCTCAGTTCGTCTTAGTTTCTTCAGCTGTTCTTTGTCATTCCAGAATCCTATAAACAACACAAAACATTCTCTTTTGTGTCCAACAGTGTTATCAGAAGAGTATGTAAATCTAGTTTAAAAACTAGTAGAGCCAAGAAAGGAATTAGTCCAGACACTAATTAACAAAACCATTTTTAAATATTCTAGAACTACAAAACAAATATGATCTAGAAGAATTAGCATAACCAGCAATGACATATATAATTAACTGACAGGCATCAACTGAACTTTTCTTGTGAAAGCTATTAACAGGACAGACTGACATCACAATAGATTTGAACTTCCCTTTGAAGCTAGTACCAGTTCTCTTCATTTTCACTATATGAAACCAAACTTTTCTATGTCACCTAAGAAATTTTTAATTTTCAAAAGGTGTGTGTGTGTGTGTGTATACATACACACACATACACACACAGAGGGGGGGAGGGAGTTCAATCTATCTTAAGTTGTACTGAATTAAAAAAGAACTCTGTGAGAATAACTTTTGATGAATCAGAGCAACTATCATTTGGTAGGTTGCTTCAGACGTATCTCACAATTACAGGGATCATATTCCAGGACACACTTTTGCCAGTTTTACAATGCTGTTTATTTTCTGAAAAAGTAATTGAAATGGAACTGTTAGGAACTAGCTGGTACTCTTTTAGCTATGACTTATGTTACTTTAAGCTCACCTCTCATCTTTACACCATCATACTCTGTAAATACCTATGGAGGCAGAGCTTTCACATTTCTTCTTCCTCTTAAAACAGGCCACCCCTAATTTTTGAATGATACGTACCTACAGCAAGTCCTGCTAGAAAAGCTGCTCCAAGACAAGACATGTCTGTACTTACAGGCCTGTTTATCTTTTTATTAATTAAATCAGAAGTCATCTGCATCACAAAATTATTTTTACTGACACCACCATCAGCTCTGTGGGGAAGGGGAGGGAATAAAGCCATTTTAGTGATTAAATTTTATGTGAGGAACCTTTTAGGCAAGCTGCAGAATTAGACTCAGAAAATCTCTTGGCTAGAGAGCAAGGTTTTTACCATAGCAGATCTACAGTTGACCACCAAAACAACTAGTGAAAAAATACACCCTTCCCACCACACAACTCTCTTTATACCACCTACATACATTTTCATTGTATATTTTAGCCTCTTTGATATAAATTGACAACCGTACGTTGTTAAGAAGAATCCAAAGGCTGTACAGTAATTCCAGCATACATATTAGAATTATGCTGAGGGCTGCCTCTTGGAAGCTATTCATGTTAACAAGGTAGTACATTGGTGGTTCTTGGTACTAACTTACACAATCAATTTGCGTCTTAATGATACAATTTCTTGTCTATCAGATGCGGACTTCACTGTCTGAGATACAAGATCATTATCACCTTATTTCACCCTTCCATTCTTCTTTTGTATACATTAGGGATGGACAACTGTCTAGGATTGGGAGGCCACATTTTGTCCCCTCTCCCTGAGGACCATGAAGCACCAAACCCCTGACACACACATACACAATTCTGAAAAAAGATGCCGCAAATGCCTCTGAAAACCATGGTGATGATTTCACCACCTTTTGGGATCAGAAGTGACCCAGAAGCCATTCTAGACCAGAATTATGAACTATTAAAATTTGTTGGGCCATTGCTGAATTGGGCTTCTCAGCATGCTAAATGATCATAACTGGCTATTAAGATGTTCATTTGGAAGTCACAAGTTGCTTAGGTTTTGTCAACTTCAAGCCTACTGTCTGTTACTCTAAAAATTGTACAAACTTTTTGTTGTTTTTCCTGGATAATTACTCCCACATTTGGTGTTTATTTACCCATATGGCCTCAAGAGGTTTTTAATTAAATGAAAATTAAAGTCTCTGTAGTTGATGAAGATTTTAGAACACTGTATGGATAATGTAATACAAGAACATTATTATTTCACAAAGAAGGAGACATTACTCGTTTTCTTTTAGAATTATCATTATATTCAAACCTAGTAAATTGTTCTTAGTCCTCTTATTGTAGCTGTAGGAAATATAGGAAATAACATTCTTCCACACACATTTTTTTTATTGTCAGGAACAGATTACTATATAACATACTGGGCTGTTAAATATGTTAAAGTGATTTTAAAGAGAAGAAAGGGTAATGGTAATTAAAGAGCTCTAGGAACCTAAGCTATTTAACTAAGCAATTTTTGAAGCATTTTAGTATAATCAATTTCTTTTTCAATTACTGAGGGCCCTTTCACACCACACAATTAGAGTGCTATGATTCCACTTTAACTGTCATAGTTTCATCCTATGGAATCCTGGGACTTGAAATTTAGGAATGGGCATTTGGAATTTTCAGTCAGGGATCTCCTCTGGTGAGTAAACTACGAACCCCAAAATTCCATAGGATGCAGCCATGGCAGTTGAAGTGAAATCACAGTGGTATAATTGTGTAATATAAAGATTCCTGAGATTCCACACCAAGGATGTATAGTGTAAATCTCTACAATCAGTCCTGAAATACAGTATCAGACTTTCAGATGAGGATGCTGAGATACCAATCTTTATTAGCAGAGGCCTAAGAAGTGGAAACACCACCTTCTCCTAGGTAAGGCTAAACTGCCAGCTGCAACCAATCCTGGATATAAAAGCCCTACTTATAGTGATGTATGTTCTTATTATGTCCAGTACTAAATAAACTGCATACAAGGATGCCTTTCAACACCGTCTGGAAACTTCAGTTAGATAAAGAATGTGGCTACTTACTTAACTATCATTTGTGTTTTAATACAGAGAACAGCATCATGTTTTGCATCAATTTAAGCTTAACATTATGTTCAGGACTTTCATTCTAGGTAGAAGCATGTAGTTCCCCATGTGGTGCAGTGGGTGCCAATCTACTGGGTGACCTTAAATAAGTTACACATTCAGAAAACCGTATGATAGGTTTCCCTTAAGGGTCACCATAAGTTGAAAATGACTTGAAGGCACAGAAGAAACAGCAGCATTTGACTGCAGAAATTATATCCAGTCAGGGGTGGGCATGTAACCCCCAAAACTGCTTTTGTGCCCTGATCCTAATTCCCCAGATCTGCCCTTTCTTTGCAAAAGAAAATGTGTTTGGTCTCTCCTGCAGTTTTCCAGGAATGTTGCTATGTCTTTTAAATAGGTTCTGTACCTGCATGTGTGAGCATACTCTCTCTCTCTCTCTCTCTCACACACACACACACACTTAACGTAAAAGCACTCATTGTTCAAAAACAGAATGGACTTTTAGCCATCACAGGTCTTTCCCTATTTGGAGGTGCATATTTAGCAGTCGGTGAAGGCCCCAGAAAATCCAAAGAGTAGAAAATGTGCATTAGGATCTGCCAAAGTTGCTCACCTTTGCATTAAGAGGCTATTTAAAGGCTATTACATAATTTGTCTTCACAAAAGGACTGCCAAGCTAAAAGTGTTCTTGACTTCGAAAAGGCTAGAAATGAGTGATTTGCCAAAGTGCTACAGAAATCACTAAGTTGTTGTTAATAGCTTTGAAGGTAATAACACAGAGACAAATAGGAAGCTTTACGATCTATTCTGAAGCTTGAATCAATAGGTTTGCACCAAATAAAGAAGAGCTTCCCGTGAATGGCTTTTAAACCAAACTCTTAGAAATTAGACTCATATTTATTAAAAAAAATCACTTAAGATATACAGTACAAATATTGACATTTTGGATACAGCATGAACATACCGAATGGATGTAGGTAGTATGCTCACATCTCTTGTGATGGTGTCATAGAGCTGTTTGTTCCTTTAAAAAAAAGCAGAAATGTAAACATGTACACAAAAGTTACCGTAACTTTTGAAGTGCAGTATGCTGTGAGTGAAAAACTATTCAATGAAGACAAGGTAGATAATTAAGGGTAAAAATAAGATAATAAAAATAAAAATAAAAATAAGGTAAAGTGACATACATAAGACATTCAAGTAAAACTAGCAAAAGTAAAGCATGGTTAAAACATACAAAAATTAGTATAATCCAAAACCTTTTGAAATAGGAAAGTTTTGTATCATCGTAAAAAATTACACAGCAATGAGGAGCTCCCAGGATCAATATGCAAAACCCAAACACTGTACCAGTGGCAGCCCTGTTCTGTCCAACATGATTTTAATCCGATAAGCTGGGGGGGTATACTGCAGTTGTTTGGTTTCCAAATTATTATTAGTGCATAGATTGTCTTATAAGGCAAAAGACAGAGGTCATAATCAAGATTAGTATACTACCTCCTAAGTTAAAAAAAGTAGGAATGTCAGTAAGTGTAAGGAAGCCCACATTCAACCCTTCAAATAATAACGCACTGAACTATTTCAAGGAGCCCTGGTGCAGCAGTAGTTAAATGCTGGTACTGCAGCCACAATATTGAAAGTTTGATCCTAGAGGAGGGCTCCAAGGTCCATCTAGCCTTCCATCCTTTTGCAGGTCGGTAAAATGAGTAATCAGCTTGTTGTGGGGAACTGGATTACACATTGTAAACTGCTTAGGGAGTGCCAGTTCACTGATAAGCAGTATAGAAATGTACTTGCTATTGCGATATTTGCCACAATGTTATAAATGTTTAGAAACAATAATTTCCCTGTCCATGGATATAAATGTCCATAGTTAAACTACTCTAGAATGGAAATTCTAGCTGTTCAACTGGAATTTAGAAATTAAACAGTAAATGCTATAGCACCTATTTTCGGAGAAATTTTATGAGCTATTTTGAAGGAAGAAGAATGCTCAAGAAAGAAATAAGTTAGAAACAGAAGATAAATTGAGAATTTACAATGGATCCTAGACAAGAATGGAAGAAGTTAGGCTAGTGCCATAACTGTCCTTCTAGTAAAAGAACAGCTGTTTCCATTTTGAGAGACTGAAGTCCAACATGAACATGGTTTGAGGAGCAACCACTCCTCCAAAGAATTTCAAAATATATATGAAGCTAGGAGAAGAAGGAATTTGTAAAAATCACTTTTCCTTGCTCTCCTCCAACTAGAATATCTTAGGAACACAGTTCTACTTACAGACACTCTAGATCCAATCTGCTGTCTCCGCTTGTAAGTTTCTAAATGCAAGTAGCATCTCAAAAGAGAAGTGCAATTTCTAAAAGGTTTACATTAAAATATTCATTTACGGAGAGGAGGCAACAGGGATTGTAGTGGATGACTACAGACAGAACAAAGCACAGTGAAGAAATGGTGACAAGCAAACAGGAAGTAAGATTATGTGATTTCTAGAATATTTTCCATTGTGAATAATGTTTTAATCTGATGCTATATATGTGGCTGTCCATACTATCTGGATTTGAAGGTTTTTTTCTTTGTTTTCCAGTGCAATTCAAACATTTAGCAGAAACTAGTATAGGGCACATTGAGCCTGGTCTAATTTTTTTAGCATGTTTGTAAACTCTGAACAATATAGTAACATATGCCTATATGTCAAAATTTGAAAAGTGAATCAGTATGCATGCAGGCTGCTTGCATGGACTGGAAGTACAAGTGTGTGTGTTGGGGGTGCTGTGGTGAAAATTAACTCTACTAAGGTTAACAGCATCTGCAAAAGCCTGACCTAACTGGAAGCAATTTTACATTTTAGCTGAACATGCCAGACTTAGTACCTGAAAGCTATAGATTCCAGCATAGCTCGAACAAGATGTTTTCTGGTGGTGGAAGCTGTGATCCCCATAAAAGAAGTACATGCATAAGGGTCATTCACTGGAATCTAAAACAAAAAATAATGAAATAAGATGCAAGAATATGTTCTGCTGGCAGATGTTTAAGAATGGACTGAAATTTTAAGGAAAAAATAACTTACAGATGATAATAACAGGCAGCATAGTAAGAAGAAGAAAATTAAGACAGCAATAAGCATCATATAGACATTGTCTTAAATATCATTATTCAGCATATAAACCATTTTAACTCTACTGATGGGAAAGATATTGAATGACATATGTGTTTTATGTTACATGATCATATTTAGGGGCAAAAAGACAGCTGCCATCTCAGTAAATATAGATAGTACAGTACTTTTACCTGCAACCCACTAAAAGAGGGGACAAAACAAACTCCTCCTGAATTTACAAGGCTGTGGGCCATTTTTGATGTCTCGTCAGCACTGGCAAAAAGATCTGTGAAAGAACAAGATATAGTTTAACCTACCACCGTTTTCCAAACATTTTCAGGTTTTCCCTACAGTAAAATCAAAAGCTTACTGAAAGAATAAACAAATAGTCCTTATGAACTCCTGGACTAACAAGAGTCCTTCTCGCAACTCTCAGTTCAGCTATTAGTGTCCGAGCATCCTGACAGTTCTAGTTCCAGGTTGGGGCGGGGGGGGGGAGCATGGTCAGATAGGACTGGGTTTGCAGGGGGCTCTTCTTTTCACCATCACTATTTACTTGTTTTCTTCTTCTGGGCAAAATGTATAGAACTATCCAGAAGAAACATGCAAGGTAAACAGAAGATGCTCTTACCCCTACTTGAATACTCTGAGAGGACAAGGGGACAGCCAGCAACAGTCAAGAGGCAGAACAGTAGGGACAATGAATTCCTCCTTGTGGACACTTTGGAGAACTAGGAAGGAAGAGTGTGTGAGCTCCCGACTAGGGACATTCACATCACTGTAAACTATTATTTAAATCAACCTTACCAACCTGTTGCCCTCCATATGTTTGGAATAGTTATTGAGTACCTTCAAGTCGTTTCTGACTTATGCAGACCCAAAGGGAAATTATCATCAGGTTTTCTTGGCAAGATTTGTTCAGAAGGAATTTGCCTTTCCCCTTCTCTGAGACTGAGAGAGTTTGCCCACGGCCACCCCAGTGGGTTTCTATGGTCAAGTGGGGATTTGAAACCTGTTCTTCAGATTCACAGTCCAGTGCTCAAACTACTACACCATGCTAACTCTGACAGGGAGAAAAAGTGTTTGGATTATAGCTCCCATAATCCTTAATAATCCAATGCTCACACTGGTTGGCAATACTGGGGTCTGAATTCAAAATACATGGAAGGAAAAGAAAAAAAACTCTAGGTTGGATCCAATCATAATCCTACTTGGAGAACACAGACTAAAATAAATTGATTCCAGTTTGTTTCTTCTCAGTGTGACTAGATCAGGATTCAACCACATGTATGGAACACATTGTCAATCTTTACTATACAATACCTTTCTCAACCTGGTCCCATCCAAATGTTTTGGGGTTATACTTTTGTGAGTGAAACAGGCACATACAGAGATTACTTTCCCAATGAGTAGGTAAAGGCCTCCAAATGATTTTCCATGTGCCAGACAGTCCATGGATTGGGTTAAGTCTGCAGCCCAAAGATTCTTTCTCTTAATTTAAAGACTTAACTATTTAATTCAGGCTACTCACCTAAACTCTGAGCCCATTTTATAGCATTCCCAGTATCAGAAGCATTGCCTTCAGCTAAGTAGGTCACCTCTTTCCCAATCTTCCAACCAACCAATGGATACAAGCCTTAAAGTAATAAGATATGTTTGTTTATTTATTAGGAAATGTTATTACTCCTGGAAGGGCTTTTGATTCAGCAAAGGCCTCTAGGAATGAGAAGGAAGGCAATTTTCATCAGTTTTCCTTTGTTCCTGCAGCCTCTGAAATCAGCCCCAAATGGCTAGGTAAATGTCCAGAAAACTATGTGTTGTTGTGGGCTGGAGAGAAAAGGGAATTACCAAAAGTTTCCCTCTGTCTCTTCCATCATAAACAAAAGCTCCTGCTAGTTCAAAGACCCTTGACAAATAGAAAGATTACCTTCTGAACTGTTGGAAAAAGCCCAATATTTTTATTCCAGGACTCCACCAAAGAATTCAGTGTTGTTTACATAGTCCTCCCTCATTACACCACCACCCACATTCCTTGATGACATTTATAAGCTTTCTAAATTTTTAAATAAAATGCTTTGTGAGAATAAATACCAAAACTATCTTATTCATTTATTCAATGTATACCTTGTTTTTCTCCCACCAAGGGACCCAAGGTGACTTACACAATTAAAAAATAGGTTGAGTAAAATGGACATCATTAATGTTTTTTAAAAATTAAACAACAATACTATTGAAAATAGATGTTTAAAAACAGTTTAAAATACATTTAAAACACAATAAAAAATGAACAGGATAAAAACACATCACACCACTCTGAGCTCTATTCCGTATGAGTTACACACAGACAGAGTTGAGCATTCAAGGGGTTACATCCAAGCATGACACACACACACCCCACACACCTGGCACAGATACGGTAACCTTTCCAGTGGAGCAAACTGTTAGTTTCTGTAATGAAATAATCTGTCTAGTTCTCTTTAAGAGATGAATGTTAAAAACTGCTACCACTACAGTACCAAATGCCAATATCTAACATTGCATTCCTGCACATACATACTAATAAGTAAATTATTTTAATTCAACAGGCTTCAAAAGTTTTGGCTATGAATGAGATTGTTCATAAGTCTATAAACTATCTATTTTAATACTGTAATAATTTAATTCCATTTTAAGGCACCACTTTTCTATGTTCTTAGTTGTACTGTTCTTTTAATATTGTGAGCTGCTCTGGGTCCCAGTGTTAGGAAAAGAGTGGGGTACAAATATCATCATCATCATCATCATCATCATCATCATCATCATCATCATCATCATCATCATCATCTCCAAAAT
>NC_056524.1:235538767-235689843 GCF_019175285.1 Sceloporus undulatus
CTAGTTATTTATCTGACATTTCCATCCCGCATCTGCTGACTAACATAATTGACCCATTACCAGTCTGTAATTTGCTATGGAAGGAGATTGCAGGGCTGATCTTTACAATCATAACTATATGATTCCATCTGAAATATTTAAGTATGCTATTTTAAAAATCTCTGTAAACCTCCTTTTGTCCACAGTGATTCCTATTAACAAGAATTTCAGAATGGCTTTACCTTTTTTAGATGTATGAACTTTACTTCCAGTGTTTATATCCCAAAATGAACCAGTTCCCATGGTGACTTTAAGATCACCAATATCGAAACAACATTGGCCAAACATGGCTGCCTGTTGGTCTGCCACCTACAAAACAAAAACACAGGTAAGAAGTCAGTGTTAAAGCAAGTACCTGCTCCAGAGAACATTTAGCCTTTCTGAAGTACAAGCTAACTCTGTTGCTTTAGAAAAATTAATAGATTATTGTTTAAAAGAGAGGAGAAAAAAAACTGAATAGAAAACAATCCAAATTTCACATAGGGCTTGCATTCCGCCGCCTCCCAACACACTAGCTGGTTAAAATAACATTTCAGTACTGTCAAGGCCAGTATTACAATTTGGCCTCAGTGCCCTCCCACAATTCACTGCCATTGCTTGATTTCCCCTATGCTTACGTTTTTTCCTGGTCTAGCTCTCCAAACAGCACTGTGGGGGTGGATTTGAATCTATCCATCCTTTATTTCTTACACTGCCCCCAAGTCTAATGTTGGTCTGGAGCTTTATAGGAAATAAAAAGAATGGCTAAACTCATCTGGCTAGCACCCCTAGCCAAGCAAACTGACCTGGACCCAATGACAAAAGAAGGAGTCCCCCAAAAGAGACTTTGCCCATGACTCCCTTAACCAGCCCAGAGTATCATTAAATTGGTGCTAGTTTAGTGAACTCAGTGTGTAAGCCAGTGCTGTATATTTAAAGAGCACAAGGACACAACAAGAAATGTTAGGGTTTACTGTTACCATATATATTCGTTCATAAGTCAGAAAAAATTGCAGAAACACTGACCCCAAAATCCTGAGTCAATTTATATATGGGTTAATACAGTAACTTCCCCAACCTGGCTGTTCCTTGAAGCAAAAGCTGGGCTGTGGAGGTGGAGGAGGCAGGGAAAGCACTAGCCCCTCAAGCCTCGTCCCCTGTCTGGCTGCCCCTCAGAGGATAGCCAGAGTGGAGAGGAGGAGGCAGGGCAAACCCTTGCTGCCCAAACCTCATCTCCAGCCTGGCTGCCCCTTGGGAGACAGCCGGGATGAAGATGAAGAGGGAGGGCAAGTGCTCGCTCCCAAAGCCTCACCCCCAGCCTGACTGCCCCTCGGAGGATAGCCAGGGGGAGGGGGAGGAGGCAGGGCCAGTGCTTGCCCCCAAGTCTTTTCCCCAGCCTGGCTGCCATTTGAAGGACAGCCAGTGTGGGGAGGAGGAGGCAAGGTAGGCTGCGGGGGGGAAGGGGGGAGGAAGGGTGTTGAGACCTTATGTTTTACCCTTGACTTATCTACAGGTCATATCCAAATCCCTAATTTTGGCCCTAAAACCTATCCTCAACTTATACATGAGGTTAACCTATAGTCAAATATATATGATATATAGTTTCACTATGCATTCTTGAAAAAGCAGCTGGGAGACTGAGGAATGAGCCTCTCAACATAGCTAATTATTTCTTCTCTTAAGTTTACAATCAGACATTACACACCACTAAGAAAACTACTTCACTACAAAAGCTAGCCCAATCACATTGGCTTAACACTGTAAACGAAAAGGACTGTAAAGCCATTGTCATAAAGCCATTGTCTACATAGCTTTTACTTGCAAACATTTAATTTACAATGTCATAGGATACATAGGCTGTCCTTATCTTCCCTTTCAAACCAAGCAAAACTCTATACCAGGAGCAATTTATACATTGTACATCCCTTCAAATGTTGAACTGCAATTATACAGCTTTTCTCAGCATGGGCTATGCTGGTTGAAGCTGATGGGACTTGCACTTCTATTTGAAGAACAGATGAATACATCTTATAGGATGTCTCATACAATGATGTAAGCATTAACATGTAGAATGAAGTTCAAAATCAAAGTAATTTCAAGGGATCAAGTGTATTTTCAGTAAGATAAAAAGTTTAATTTTTACAATACACGATCTCTGCATCATGCAGACCAGAGAAAACTCCTGGATCAGGGTTAATCCTCAGACCTGAAGCTCAAAACATCTAAAGAGGTAAAAATCCTCAGGAAAAACAAAGCATAGATAGGTCAATTTTGTACAGGTAATCAGCGATGTTGCTATTACACAGGAAGGAAAAAACCAGGAACTGTGTCTCTGACATGGTTATATAAGAAAGACTCCAAGTGGCATGATATACAAGTAGAAGAGGGATCTGGATTTGATCATTGGTATCTCTAATGTGCAATCAGGGCTCTCAATAAGCACTCTCAAATCACAGTGCTTATGGGGAGAGATTGTGTTTACCAAAGCTATACAGTCAATAACCTGCTGCATAATTCATTAACTACATTTAGCTGTTAATAGCAAATCATTGAAACAGATGTGGTGACATTTTTGGTGGTTGTTGTGTGTCATCTGAGCTTGGTTTTAAACCCTCTCTTTTCATTCCCCAACACTTTGTCTTGCCAATTTGAGTATCCTAGCTTGACCCTCTGAAGGGCCTAGCCTGACCTGTCTTTTCAATCTGAGTAATAATCAATGTATTGTGTGTGAGTCTCTGTCTATTTTTCATTGCAAAACATATTCCTCTCACCAGTTGCTGTTTGCTAAGCAAAAAGGAGAGGAGGGAATAACTTACCAAAGCTGTTATTTTAATAGGCACTCCAAATATTTCACCATCAACTGATCCGAAGTTATGACTTAAAATAAATATAAAGATTAAAAGTTAGCACTTTTAAGTCAGTGAATAAACTACATTTGAACTTCTTACATCAGTAGTGTGAAAAATGTGTCACTTCTCTTCTAAACAAAATTTGGCTGGGGTTTCTTTTACTACATGCTTCTATATAAATGCACAGATGTCTATGCCTTCACTTAGAAAACCACATGTACACACACACACTTATTCAATTGGCTCTTACCTTGTGTCTTCTACTGGTGGAAAAATTGATACTGGAATGGAAAGTAAATTGCTAAGGAATGTACTCCACTGGAGCTGAAACACATGCATATAAGAAACAACCTGTTAAAAGCAATACAATATAAACACCACAAAAGCTTTCCAAAGAGAACTATTCATACCTTAAAAGGATCAAAAAATCCAGTGGAGCTGGCATTTGAATATTCTGTAGCATACACAGAACCTGGGTATTGAAAAGAAACATATACAATTAGATGTGGAAGTTTTCCTATGGTTCAAAGGTAGGAATAAGACAGTGAGAACTACTTGAGAAAGATAAGAATAATACAGTGGGAAACCTAAACGCTAAAGGCAGGGAGAGAATAAGCTTTCAGAATGTCAGCAAAAGAGAACGTGGGGAAGACAACATGAAACTCATGCAGTTAAGGTAAATGCTTCATACTCAAAGGGGAAAAGTTCGAAGAAATATTCTCATAAGCTTCTAAGAACAAACCCCCAAGGGACTTGTCTAATATGTCGCCAGCTATTCTGTTAATTATGAAAAACTTTAGTTCCCTGTCAGGCCGCATCAAGTATGGGGAAGCTGCAGCAACTCCATATAAAAATATCAAGTGAAGCAGATAATAAGTGAAGATATCAACCAGCATCCTTTATGGGTGGCATATATGGGATGACATCTATGCTACTGACTTCCCTGTAGCAGACCCATACACAAAGCTAGAAGCTCACCTGGCTTTTGGTGCCCAATCAAGATTAAAGCAGAGATCAGAGATCTCTGGCCTCTCTTGCAGGGTCCGAGAAGTCACTCTGCCAAAGCCCAATAAGGTGCCTTAATCAACCTCCAGTTCCAAAGGGGAAGATTATTAATGGAATAATGGTAGAAGTAGATCATGGAAACAATTTTTCCTGCCATCCTCCCTCTGACACCCACTGAAAGCACTTTCCAGAGGACCAAGAGGCAACATGGACTGTATTACAGAAGCCAACTCCTAAAATTAAGATGAACCATATGAGTGGGATACATCTGTGCAGCCTTTGAATCCAACTATATTTATATATCTGTACACATAGTATAGTAATTGTTTTTCTGTTTAATCACCTTCTCACCTTTGGTGAGTTTATATAGCAGCCATGTATCAACTGTTCCAAAGCAGCAATTATCCTCCTTAATAGCTTGTTCTACCTAAAGACAAATACACAGAGACTATGTCTCATTGCAAGAGGATAACAGTAAAAATAATAACAATGCAAGCTTCATATAACATTACTTCATAATAACAGCTAAAATAGGAAGTTCTTGATGTACCCCTTCAGGATACGTACAGCTCCCAAGTGAGACCGCTCAGAAGTATCACCACTGAAATACAACCTATTCTGGAAAATAATGCTGCCCTCTCAAGGGCTTTTGCTTGCAGGCCTTTACTTGCCTACCAACAGCCTCCCAATTTCAGTTACTTACTTACAGAAGGGCACAAACAACAGATAGGGAGATGGGTACAAGACCTTGCCATAAACCAAGGTGCCAACTTTGCCCACACATCTATTCAGGAAATGTCATCACAGGACCTAATGACATCACCCACAATATTGGAGGGACTAATTGAATTAATTTCTCTGGGAAGGAAGTTCAAGAGCCAAAATTTTTAGAGTTCTGACTGGCTGAATCTCTTTTTCAAAGAAAAATAAGCCTGAAAATAACTAATTGCAAATAACAGTTACATGTAATTCAGTACAAGATAAAAGTATAGAGCCTCAAATTCACCTGAATATGCTAGAAAATATATTTTGTTCATGTAAAATTATAACAAGATCAAACAATTAAGCCAAGATCTGAATACTAATAACATAACTGGTTGCCATATTTCATAATGAAAAATGTACTCTAAAATCCATGTCATTTAAGCAAGATGCACTTTACTCTTATGCTAATTGTATCAAGAGGAGTCTTTGACAGAATAAAGAATAAGCATATGCAAAGCTCAACAGAGATTTAGTTAGTTAGTTAATATCCCTCCGTCCCCCTGGCAGGGAATACAAGGTGGTACACAACAAATTAAAACAAAGTACAAATTAAAAAGTATTGAAGTACAGATACTATGTCTTACCTCAGCTATATGTTGTAAAACCCAAGCCAATCTTAAAGAGATGTGCTGTGTTGTAAAAGATAAACAACTTGCTAACAAAAAAAGACTGCTCCGTGTGAAAAAGTGCAGCAGTGAAGAAATGCCACGAACCGTCTGTTCCAAAAGAAAGAAAACAAAAGGTTAGCTGTATAAATATTTGGACTACTCTCCTACAGGACTTCAGTTTAAAAAAAAACAAGATAACCATACATACAACTTAAATGAACACAAAAATTCAAGTGATGGAAAATGTACACTAAGATTTCAACAGAGTCTGGTTAAAGAAAAGCATTTACTTTTATGGAATGCCTGCAAAGATAGACAAAAAATGCATACAAAACAATTTTCAAGAAATCAGCAGGCAATGTGGGTCACCAAAGTCATTATTTGCCACACCAGGCTGAAAAATGTTTTGACTATTCAAAAAAATGATTGGCCAGCTATTTCCACAAGCAAAATTGGTTGGAAATGTCTTAGTTAAGAAAAAGGAACTTTCAACACCTGGTTTCAGGCCTCATCTACAAATACAGATGGAAAGAAAATTAGAGAATAGCAAATTATTATTATAGATTTTCTAGTATTGATTTGGTCCCAAGCCACTTGTTTTAAGAAGCAACAGAGGTGTGTGATTAAGTGGGCAAAAAGATTTTGAATATAATATTCAAAGAATCATAGAGTTGGAAGAGACCTCAAGGGCCATCCAGCCTCTATTTAAAAAGCTCCAAAGAAGGAAACTCTACCACACCAAAAATTTAACTGAAGATTTGGGGGGAAATATGGTTTTGAAATTTACATTATTGTATAATTTGAAAGATAATTTTCATAAAATTTTTAGATGGTACTTGATGCCAGAAATTAACCAAGATGTAGGAGTTAAAAGGGGTTAAATATAAATGCTGGAATATAATGAACAAATTGGGCCATACTGTCATATATGGTGAATGTGCAACAAGGCAAAAAAGTACTGGAAACAGATCCATTGCAAGATGAAAAGGTACTTAAGAAAAAATTGTGTCTCTAGCTAGAACTTTTTTTGTTATTATTATTATTAAAAATATTAAATAAAAGTAAGATGTTAAGAACATATGGAAATTGCTACAGTATTGATCACAGCAGTGGGAATATTATAGCAACAAATGTGGAAGAGTACAGATATGTCATCAGTAGAGGACTAGATTGTAATAGTGAAGATATTTGTATTTGCTGAGATGAACCAATTACGGTTGGCCCTTCTTATATATGGATTTTTTATACACAGATTCAAACATCCATGTTTTGAAAATGTTCAAAAAAAGTATAATTTTCAAATATCAAACCTTGCTTTTCGATTTTTTATAAGGGACACCATTTTGCTATATTATTATATTTAATGGGACTTGAGCATACACGGATTTTGTTATACACTGGGGACCAAACTCCAGCATATAACAAGGGTCCACTGTAACTACATTATTAAAGGAAAAACCTATGAATAACTTTGTGGAAGAGTGGATGTTATTTCTGAGGTATATACAAGAAAGGGAAGAGATTATAACATTGGCAGGTTTTGAAATATACATAATTTTTATGTGGTTAGGAGAAGAGGTACATATTAATTTGGATATTTAAGTCCAGTGGAATTGTAATTATTTGATAAATTTAGACTAAAGAATCAGAAGTGGGAAGTCTTTTTTTTAAAATGCTGTTGTGTTGTGCTGGTGGATTTGATTTGATGTGAAGGGAATGTATTATACGTATAGATACGTTTGTCTTATTGTTTCATAGTTTTGATGACTTACATGTGAAAACTAATAAATAAACATTTTTTTAAAAGAAGACAAACTAGTGGTAAATTACTGGGCTGGATATACTAGTGTGTCTTTTATAACATTACAATAGAATCATAAAATCATAGAGTTGGAAGAGACCGCAAGGGCCATCCAGTCCAACCCCCTGCCATGCAGGAAATCTCAATCAAAGCATCCCCAACCGATGGCCATCCAGCCTCTGTTTAAAAACCTCTAAGGAAGGAGATTCCACTACACTCCGAGGGAGTGTGTTCCACTGTCGAACAGCCCTTACTGTCAGGAAGGTCCTCCTATTATTGAGGTGGAATCTCTTTTCCTGGAGCTTGCATCCACTGCTCTGGGTCCTAGTCTCTGGAGCAGCAGAAAACAAGCTAGCTCCCTCCTCATTGTGACATCCCTTCAAGTATTTAAACAGGGCTATCATATCACCTCTTAACTTTCTCTTCTCCAGGCTAAAAATCCCCAGTTTCCTAAGTCGTTCCTCATAGGGCATGGTTTCCAGACCCTTCACCATTTTAGTTGCCCTCCTTAGGACACACTCATTTCTCAACATCCTTTTTAAATTGTGGTGCCCAGAACTGGACACAATATTTCAGGTGGGGCCTCACCAGAGCAGAATAGAGTGGGACTATTACTTCCCTTGATCTAGACACGATACTTCTATTGATGCAGCCTAAAATCGCATTGGCCTTTTTAGCTGCCGCATCGCACTGTTGACTCATGTTCAACTTGTGGTCTACTTGGACTCCAAGATCCCTTTCACATGTAGTTTCATTAAGCCAGGTGTTTCCATCCTATATCTGTGCATTTCATTTTTCCGCCCTAAGTGCAGTAACTTACATTTCTCTGTGTTGAAATTCATTTTATTAGCTTTGGCCCTGCTTTCTAATCTATTCAGGTCATTTTGAATTTTGATCCTGTCCTCTGGAGTATTAGCTACTCCTCCTAGTTTGGTGTCATCTGCAAATTTGATAAGTATGCCCCAATTCTGTCATCCAAGTCATTGATAAAGATGTTGAATAGCACTGGGCACAGGACAGAACCCTGTGGGAGCCCACTGGTCACTTCTCTCCAGGACAAAACGGAGCCATTGTTGAGCACCCTTTGAGTTCGGCCAGTCAACCAATTACAAATCCATGTAATGGTTACCTTGTCTATCCCACATTTTACAAGCTTGTTCGCAAGAATGTCATGAGGAACCCTGTCAAAGGCCTTAGTGAAAGCAAGATATACTATATCCACAGCATTCCCTTCATCTACCAAGCTAGTAATTTTATCAAAAAAAGAGATTAGATTTGTCTGGCATGACTTGCTTCTTTGAAACTCATGCTGACTTTTTGTGATTATGGAATTGCCTTCTAGATGTTCACTCTCTGTTTAATGATCTCCTCTAAAATATTTCCTGGTATTGATGTCAGACTAACCGGATGATAATTGTTGGGATCCTCCTTTTCCCCCTTTTTGAAGATGGGAAATACATGGAATATTAACTTACCTTCATTAAAAGAGATCTGTTCCAGGATTTTGTAAGTTCACCAGCTCTCACATCTTGCCAACTGATGAAGTTATGAAAAGGTTTTCCTGTCTTCCTGAAATATAAAACAGATAGTGAACTTTACAATAAGTCCCACAGAACCGAAGAGGAGTAATGGCCTACATGGATGTCGTTCGTACCAGATTCCACCTTACTGTGCCATTGTATTTAATGGGGCTTGAGTATCCACAGATTTTGGTATCCATATGAGGTCCTGCAGCCAACCCCCAGTGGATACCAAGTGCCCCCTGTACTAGAATACCTTGTATGTAGAGTTGCCTCTACATTAGTCCAAAATAGGACTATTAGAAACTTGAAGTAATAATAAATAATAAATAAATAGTTTATTTGTATCTTCTCGCCTCTCCCAATGGATCGAGGCGGGATCACAGCAGAGTTAAAAACACTTATAATATTACAACATTAATTACAATTAAAGTACAGCTAAAACATAAAAAGTAGTCAGTTTTTATTAAATTATACTTGTGCTTTGTCAGCTATACTTACTACCACACTGTTTCAAGGCCAGAGTGCTGATTTTAAGCTTTAAAGCTTCCAATGGATTGGGGCTAGGCTGCCTGAAAGAACTACAGTATTTCTCTCATTTCTACCTACCGAAGGCTTAAGATTTTATTTAGCTTCGAGTGAAGCCTGTAATGTCCAGGAAAGAGTGTTTCACTAGTGGCCCTCCATTTATGGAAGGTGAGGTTTACATACGACTATTTATGTGGTCTTTTCAATACCAGATGAAAATTATTCTGCTCACTCAGGCCCTTTAAATAACTCATGTTGCCTGGGTTCCAATTTTAAAATATTGCAATTTTTGAGTTTTGTTTCTTTTCATGTTGCTTTGGTGCTTTCAACTGCACAGTTTTGTGTTCTATTTTGTATTTAAATTGCTGTTATATTTCAAAGGAAGTAACTGGAAATACCTTTGAGTATTCCTTTCCTAAGAAAACCCCATTAAATCATAGGCAACCTGAAGGCGTGCATGCACATGCACATACACATGTACATTTGTTTCATGTAAGACACACAGAGAATTTGATTAAGGGACAATATAGAAATGTCATAAACAAAACTAAAGAATGGTGAATAAATAATATTCTTCTACACTACTATTCCAACTTTTCAAATGTATCCTTTCATTGCTAGAGAAATTGTTTAGAAACACTATAGATGTGTTTTCTTACTTTAACACCTGTTAAGCAATAACTGTAATGGGCTAATTTTACAAAAACTGTAGAAATAGCTGACAAGGATTCTGTGGTCAAATTATATGAAGAATATTATATACAAAAAAGTAACACCTGAGGAAAATAAAATAAAATACTGGACTAGATGTATCTTTAGTCTAATCAAATAAATTCATCTTATATTCTAGATCAAGAGAAGTAATAGTGCCACTGTATTCTGCTCTGGTCAGGCCCCAGGAATACTGTGTCCAGTTCTGGGCACCACAATTCAAAAAGGACATTGAGAAACTGGAGCCGTGTCCAGAGGAGGGCGACTAAAATGGTGAAAGGTCTGGAAACCTTGCCCTATGAGGAACGACTCAGAGAGCTGGGGATGTTTAGCCTGGAGAAGAGAAGGTTAAGAGGTGATATGATAGCCCTGTTTAAATATTTGAAAGGATGTCATACTGAGGAGGGAGCAAGCTTGTTTTCTGCTGCTCCAGAGAACAGGACCTGGAACAATGGATGCAAGCTACAGGAAAAGAGATTCCACCTCAACATTAGGAAGAATTTCCTGACAGTAAGGGCTGTTCGACAGTGGAACACACTCCCCCGGAGTGTAGTGGAGTCTCCTTCCTTGGAGGTCTTTAAGCAGAGGCTAGATGGCCATCTGTCAGGGATGCTTTGATTTGGATTTCCTGCATGGCAGGGGGTTGGACTGGATGGCCCGTGCGGTCTCTTCCAACTCTATGATTCTATGATTCTATTCTTAAATGATTCCTGTTGCATTTTGGCTGAAGAGCTCAAAATTATTTGGCTAAAATTTGGACCTAATGTTTTAAACCCATCTTTAAAATTTCCAGTACATGCATTTACACTAAATTTCAAGTATAAAGGCACCAGACACTCTGATCATGGAAGCCAAGCAGAGTCAGCACTTGTTAGTATTTGGATGGGAATACCAAGTACTGTAGGCTGAATTTCAGAAGAAGGAACCTGCAAACCCATGTCTGAATATTCCTTGCTTGAGAAAATCTTATGAAATTCATAGCTGACTCGAAGGCACACAAACACACACATAAACAAACTTCACTATTATACACTGAGTTTACATGTATAAAGAAAAGAATCATCCCACACTTTTATTTTCTCAGTGAAGAACATAAAGTCCATTTGAAATACAGGACTTCAGTCTCATACAAACTAATAAATTAACACACTGTACTCTTTGTTAGGCATTCAGGCTTCCTGCAGAATAACCAGTTCCACAACATGACATTTTTTCAGTTCAGGTCAAGGCTTTGGCATGAACACTTCTCAAAGAATTAGTTGATTTGAGCAGTACGTACCTCAAATCTACAAAGGTTCTGGAAAAGGTAGGTATGTTAAGTCAGGCTACCCTAAGCCTGCTATTTATCTCCACAACTTTTTCAAATAAATAATTTATTCAACCTCCCCCCCCCCGCAAATCTGTAATACTGTTCGAATGTTGCATAATCATAAAGTCATTCACTAACAGAAGAAATCATTATATTCATTTGCTTAATATGAGTGGTAGTTTTGACTTTTCTGTATCTGCACACAACTTTTTACTATCATTTCTTACTTAAAGAGTAAATATTGCTTACTTCTTAATAAAGTCTTTACAGTTTGGGTATTCTGGTCAATCATCTACTCTTTATTTGTTTTAAATTTTTAAAAAGAAATAAAGAATAGTCTCTCCAGTCAATTCACATCATAAGGAGGAGCACTCCTCCTTTCCCTACCCAAACAAGAAACAGTGGATGCTCATTACTTGTTACACCAACAAATAAACAAACAAAACCCTCACCACCCTTGCATGTCCTTATGTTACACTGCAAAAGAAACACTGTTGTTTCCTTATTATCTACAAAGTAAATTCACACTCTCACATGAATTTGTAAATTCATCAAAGATTCCTTGGAACCTAGTTGGTGGAGCACTAAGCAAGTTCCACATCTCAGGTCCTCTGAAACTGTGGTACCAGTTTCCTCGGAGCTCGATTAGCCAAAAGCTCTAATGAAAACGAACAAATGTGGAAGAGTTTTGGTAATACAGTAATTATGTCCCAATAGCTACATGACAATCCCTTGGGGGATTTCCCTCAGCCAAGATAATTATTCCACTGTGGATCCTAGTCCTATCTATCTTGTGCATCAACTTGAACTGCCACAGATATTCCCTAGAGGGATGAAGAAAGCACATTTGTTAAAGACTTATTTTAGGTGGGGAGACAGTAAGAAGCTGTTTGGCCCCTGGAGGTTTTAGCACAGACTTTATTTTACTGATCCTTCAATTTGCCAGACTCCATGTCTACACAATTTTAATTGGGTTGCTTCATAACTAATAACTAACCTGGGATGTGTAACTAGCATAACCCATTCTGTAATTATAGTTTCATTAAATTAACACTCAAATACTTTACAGTTGTTCAAGATCTGGCTAGTTGATTGATCAAATACCATCAAACCAAAAGGAATCTTAGCATATGCCAATTTTCTCAGAAAGCTTCTACATTTACAACAAGACAGAGGAATTTCAGTCTGGTATATCCAGAATGCATTCTACATACTTGTTCCATGTAATGAAAGTTGATCGCTGTGTGGAGAGTCCAAGAGCAGAAATCTGATTCATTTGAATTCCTGCAACTAAAAGAAATGTTTGAACACTGAACAATTGAACAATCAGAGAGAATAATGTTAAAGTTAATTCAATATCTTAATAAAAGCAATTTGTTAATTCATTACTCAAAGAAGCTGCACTGAATTGTGGAAACCTATGCACAAAGTCTTATTTTTATAAGCTGTCATCATTGGACAGCAGATGTTGCTGTAAACTCAGAGCTTTGAATTTTAGCAATATGGCAGGAAAGACAATGGATTAACAGAGAGCCAAAACAGACAGCTCTAAAGGGGCTTTGATGCCATTCCTTTGAAGGCCGGATTGGGGCCATGGCAACTGCATGCTGTGGCCCTGATCTGGTGTTTTTCTGGCCCAAAAAGAAGTGGCAAAATGCTGGTCCTTTTTGTGGCAGAAAAAAGTTGCCCTTTCCGCTGCGGTTAAGGCTTTTCAGAGGCGCGGTGCCTTTAAATGCTGTGCCACCGAAATGCTGTGAAGCCGGCGCACATGCTGTCAGCCATACGGCTTCCTGGTGGCATGGGGGCAATGTCAGAGCATGCGACATCTAAATACTGTGCTCAGATGCCGCCTCCAAGCCAGCACAAGGGGGCAGTCTGCTTTGCCTCAAAAATATACAAGAATGAAGGCACTGAGATATTATAAACAACTTATAAAATTAATGAGAGTCAAGGTCAAGTATGAAAATATACAACTCCTTTCAAAACAGAATCTGATAGTATGCTGACAGCTCTGCATACTACTGTGAACATTCATAAAAATAAAATAAAGCTCTAAAGCACAGAGATTATTCAGTAACAGAATAGCCAGATTAGCTTCTGGAAAGAAATCACTCAAGCTTTATTTCACACAAAAAGGAAGCCATTCAAAGCTGGAGCTATAATTTGCTTAGCTGGTTAGATCCACATTTCAGCCAAAGAAGCAACAGTACCTGTTTGAAGTATTTTACTTGAAAAAGTGCCAGAAAACTACACAGATCTGGGAATTCCTTCATTTTGTCAGCAGCACAGAAGCTAATTTGTGGATTCCATATGTCCATTGACATTTTAGTGACACGAGAGGCAGCCAAAACAAGGTCTCTCTTTCTTTTACATATGAAACTATACGTCCATGTTCCATTACTAAAAACTAGCATTATATTACAAGCTCATTAATCCTCTTCCTGGCCAGCTATGAGCCTTACAGACCAAAACTGGCAAAGGACAATAAATTTCCCTCTTTGGGATCCCTTGAGATCAAAATTAGCATGTCGGTATGAATAAATAACTTTGGAATCCAGTGCTGTCATATCTACATTCTGTGACTGTATCAAGAAAGAGGAGGAGGAAGGAAGAGGAAAGGAATAGCTGTTTTTACCTTGATTATAGTGGTAGCAGCACTGCTGCAATTAATTCTGTCAAGAACTGTACCAAGAATATGTTTCTTCAAAGTTTACAAAAATAGAAAACAAAACAGACACTGTGCCTCAGAAATATAATCACTTCCACAGTGAGTAACCTGAGCTAAAGCAAACATATATGTACAGTACAAAACACACAGGCCTGAGGAAGGCAAAGATTTAGCATGAAGGGTTCTACATACAAAGGTCTTAAGTAAAATTATCTGGGTTGAAGCACGAAGGAAAAAGAAAAGATCACAAGCCCACTGTTTTCAAGTTAACAAAAGTTTCATAACTGTTTAAGAACTTACTGGTATTCCTTTTGCAAATAAACTAAAACAAGACGCAAGAACCCAACCCACTATGACTTGAATACTTTATGTCACAATGTGAAAGAGGTAGGTGCTTTCACCCTCCAGCAGACAAATGTGCATTGTTAAAATCCTACACTAAAATAAATATACACTAAAATAAAATAAAATCCAGAATAAATCAGCAGTTTCTGAATATATATAAATTAATTCTCTGATAACTGCAATTTATGTGAAGTCGTTCCTTGATTATTTGGGACAGTACACTCAGCAGTAGCCAAGAAAGATATGAAGTCCCTTGCAAGCAGCTGGCGCTCTATAGTCATTGCTGAACAGAGGATCCTTCCTTCATGAAGTCTAGGAACTGGCCAGCTAAGAAGTGCATTTTGAAAATTGTTTCAGAAAAAGAAAAATTTGAAGCAAGACCTGCTCTGTTAGCTGTTATAATTACTTATTGTCAATAGCAATTAAATTGTGCCTCAACAACTGAAAAAAAAAAACTAAATAGAAACAACTGACTATAAATTTTAAATATACTGTATTTATTTAGTCCACTGGGGTGCTCCTGATCACTCTCCCTCCAGTAATGCTGATCTGAGACAGTAATGCTACCTGCAACAAGTTTTTCTCTTCACAAATAAGGGGAAAGATGGTTCCCAAAGGTTTGGTGCTTGGGGAGAGATTATTCCTGCTAGCCTTGTAGCTTTCAGAGAGGAAAAGAGAGAGGGAGAGAGAACCTTTGTGCTATAACCCCAAACAACTATAGCAGTTCTTTGCTAAATTTCAACATGAAACTTGTAAAGGGGAAAGTGCACTCCTGAATTTTTTCAGCAGGTATTTTGGACCCTTTGGACTGAGGAGACTTGAAAGGCACAAAAAAGCCACTGAGAGTCATGTGCAGCCCACACTCCACCCTTTACTCATCCCTGCTCTGTGCACAGACAGACAGACAAGCCTATATATGAGAAAAGCATATGGATCGTTCAAAAGGGCTCTCTGGAAAGAAGAGATCCAAGTATTATTATTATTATTATTAACCTTTATTTATAAAGCGCTATACATTTACCCAGCGCTGTACATACAATCTTTTTAATTGGACGGTTCCCTGCCCTCAGGCTTACAATCTAACAAGACAGGATACAAAAGGAGAAGGGAGTGGTGGTGGGGAAGGGACCTCTCTAGTAGCATAATACATATAAAGTACATGGCAATACAGGAAATGATTCAATAAAACAGGCAACAAAAGAACATCAAATAGCAAGTGACAGTTATGCAATGCCTGGGAACGCTTCCCTGAACAGGATGGTCTTCAACTCCGTTTTGAAGCTGGTTAAAGAAGTGATGGCTCTTGCTGGCGGGGGAAGAAGGTTCCAGGAGTGAGGGGCAGCGAGTGAAAAGGGGCGAATCCGAGATGGGGCAGAGGAAATCCTGGGCTGGGACAGCAGACCTTGACTACCAGAGCGGAGGGCCCGAGTGGGAAGGTGAGGAGAAAGAAAGTCTGATAAGTAAGGAGGGGCCAGCCCATGGAGGGCTTTAAACGTGGACAGCAGGAGCTTATACAGTGCTCCCTCGGGTTACGAAATTAATTCGTTCCGCCGCGCCGTTCGTAACCCGATGCATTTCGCAAGCCGAAAAGGGCTTTCCGTTAGCGCTGGCAAGCCGCGCGTTTGAATTTCGCGCCGAAAAAAAATTCGTAACCCGAAAAAACCTTCGTATCCCGGAACAGTTTTTTCCAATGGAACTTTTTCGTATCCCGGAAAGTTCGTAACGCGATCAATTCGTATCCCGGGGTACCACTGTACTGAATGCGGAAAGGGATGGGGAGCCAGTGAAGGGATGCCAACACAGGAGAGATATGGTCAGAGCGGTGGGTGGATGTGATAATGCGTGCAGCTGAATGTTGGACAGAAATTAAAGGATGGAGGTGAGAGAGAGGAAGCCCAGCCAGGAGGATGTTACAGTAATCAAGTCGTGAGACCACTAGGGCATGGACCAGGATCTTGGCAGTAGAGGTAGAGAGATATAGTCGGATTTTGGCAATATTGTATAGAAAGACTCTACAAGCCTTGGCTGTGGATCTGAGGGATACACGACAGAGAAGAATCAAAGATACAAGTACAGTGGGCCCTCCACATTTACTGAGGTTAGACACAGGACCCTCATGAAAGTGCAAAAACTGCAAATAAAAAAACCCCCACTATTTTTTACCTGAGACAACCCCTCTCTAGGAATTTCTAGTTCTTCCAGTGCAACTTTATAGTTAACATCCACTGGAAGCTGACCACTTGCTGGAGGACCTACAAATGCTTGGAGGAGTGTTTACTCTATGAATCTCTATTCTTCCATCACAATTCTATGGTCAGCTTCCAGCAGAGTTGTACTGGGAGACCTAGAGATTCCTAGAAAGAACATATTACTCAAATCTGTAAATAATCACATCTGCAAAAGTCAAATCTGAAAATATGGAAGGCTGACTGTAATTTTTTATGAAATGAGAGGTGCTCATTAGAGGAGTCTGATGGTGCCTCCACCCACCTCCAAAGAACAGCCCAGGAAGAAGAACATGAAGCAAGCAAGTAAATATTCTTGTGATCAATTTGCAACTTCCTCTTCTGTGCATGCTTTTGCTCCACCACAGTAAGAAATCAATTCAAGGAGCTAATAGACTTCAGCAAAGTAGTCATCTTTGCCTCCCAAACCTTGTACCACATAATTGCATTTTTTTCACAAGCAAGGAACAAAGATAGTAATTAAATGAAAAGGAAAGAGTGGGAGGAGAGGGGGGAAATAACTTGGCAGTTAAAGAAATGTTATTTATATATGGGGCTACAATCCTATATAGATTTTCTTAACAGTAAGATCCAAACACAGAAGGAGCTATTTATGAACAGACGTAAAATGAAGCTATGATTATTTTCAATTTTTAAAACAAATTTATTTCCCCTGGTCCTGACCATCATGATTCATTCAAGCACATGGCTAGGTGCAACCCTCCACTCCTCTCACCTCCCCTGTCTCTCCAGAGAACAGATGAATTACAACTAGCTGGCAGACAATGAGACGAATAAATGGAAAGGCTGGACACAAAGACAGTGATTTTGATTGCGTATGACAGAAAAAGGGAACATTTCCTCCTGATGTTCTGTTACATTTCCCAGGGTTTGTCATAAAAATGTTCTATGCAAGTAAATACTCTGAAGACATTGGATCTCATTTAATCTCACAAACTAAGAAGGGCCAGATGTGGTTAGTACCTGGAGGCATTATAGACTATACAGGTTGAGTATCCCTTAGCCAAAGTCCTTGGGACAGGAAGTGTTCTGTATTTTGGAATACCTATATTTGCATATATGTACATAATGAGATATTTTGGGGATGGAACCAAAGTCTAAACACAGAGCTTGTTTCATATACCCTTATACACATAGCCTGAAAGGTAATTTTACACAATATTTTAAATAATTTTGTGCATGAAACCAAGTTTGGGTACACTGAACCATCAGAAAGCAAAGGTATCTCAGCCAACCATGAAAAATGTTTTGGTTTTTGGATTATTTTGGATAAGGGAGGCTCAACCCTTTATTCAGAAGAAGATAATGGTAAACTGGGCTCCTCCTTGCCTAAGAAAACACTATGAAATTAATGCGGCTGCCTTAAGACCACACGTAGCTTGAAAGCACATACATTACATTAGGTAGTATTGATATGTTTCAAAAGAAGGAGGGACTCCAAACTGAAGATATAATAATAATAATAATAATAACAATAATAATAATAATAACAACAACAACAACAACAACAATAATAATATCTTCAGTTTGGAGTCCCTCCTTCTTTTGATACATATCAATATTATTATTATTTGTATCCCGCCTCTCCCTGTATTGGATTGAGGCGGGTAATAACAAACAAAAACAATAAAATCAAACATGACTATCAATCTCCCTCCCACCCTAAAATACCATTAAAAACAATTCCCAATAAAATGGTTCATAAAATAAAATGAAATCAAAGTCCTGCGGGTACCACTAAACAAATGGAGGGGAAATTCTGAGGAGATAGGTTTGGGAAGGCCTGCCGAAAGAGATCCGATTTTATTGCCTTCTTAAAGGCCTCCAAAGATGTTAGATGGCAGATCTTATCCGGCAGGTCTTTCCAGATTTTTGGAGCAGCAACAGAGAATGTCCTCTGGGAAGTTGTCTTCAGTCTAGTACTCTCTAACTGCAGTAAGTTCTTCCCAGAGGACCTGAGAGTGCGGGAAGGATTGTATGGGAGGAGGCGTTCCCCCAGATAAGCTGGGCCCAAGCCATGCAGGGCTTTATAGGTAATAACCAACACCTTATACTGTGCCCAGAAGAAAATGGGCATCCAGTGAAGGGATTTTAAGATATGTGTAATAGAATCAAATTTGGAACTCCCTGTCACCAATCTGGTTGCCATATTTTGGACCAATTGCAGCTTCCAAACGTGGCATGAGGGTTGCCCCATGTAGAGCGCATTTCAGAAATCGAGACAAGAGGTTACCAGTGAATGTACAATCGTTTCTAGGTTTTCCCATTCCAGGAAGGGTTGTAGCTAGCGAATCAGCTAAAGCTGATAATGGGCGCTCCTGGCTGTTGCATCCACCTGAGATGACAGCTGAAGCGACGAGTCCAGGAGCACCCCCAAGCTACGGACACAGTCCTTTAGGGGAAGTGTGACCCCGTCCAGAACTGGAGAGCTTATCACCATACCCAGATTGGGATTGCCTATAGCGAGTACCTCCGTTTTATTTGGATTCAATTTAAGTCTATTTTCCCTCATCCAATCCATTACTGACCTCAGGCAGTCATTCAGAGGGGAGATGCCTTCCTTGGTCACTGAAGCTGTCAACTGCTTACATCAATCTGCTTCAGCCTGTCATATACAACTTCAAGAAATATCCACAACTCTAAAACTTATTTCCACTGGTCCTGACCTTCATGACTCATTCAAGCACATGGCTAGATGCAACTCTCCGCTCCTCTCATTTCCCCTGTCTCTCCAGAGAAGAAATGAATTACAACTAGCTGGCAGTTAGAATTGTATTTTAATTGTTTGAGAAATTCTGCATAATGCTGTGTGTATACTCAGTAATGAACTTAGCTGCAATTCTATCATACCTGCCTATGAGTTCAGTACAACCAAGCCTAGTGGAATGATTATGTGATATTAGATACCCCACCCAGACCAAATAGCATTTATCATGTGTATAGTTTTTAAACATGTAGGAATGCAAGATATCAAAAACTGTCCTGAATCCTGTTGGTTAGTTGCAATTAGAGAATGTCCATTGAAGCAACAGTTGAATGGTCAACATTTAGGTAAATCCCATTTGTTCACTTGCTCTCCTCTAGCTGGGACTCACAAAGGGATTCAGGTCATTGTGTGTTTGTTTATTTAAGTCCCCCCCCCTTTTTGTTGTTGTTTTAGTATATTTCTATTGTACTAGTGTGCCCGCATTATACACAGGCACGCCTCACACGAAGAAGAAAGGCGAGCACGCCCCAGAAGGGATAATGGTGTGCATGCCTCTGGTACACACGCCACCACACCACCATGTGCACTCTCCCCATTCATTTAAATTGGGCTTGAGCATATGCGAAATACCCCTTACGTGGGGGTTCCAGAATGGATCCCCGTGTTAGGGAAGGGCAGACTGTATTTGTATGTATTGTGAGTAATATTATAAAGATCTAAACTCTGATAAGATGAAATGAAATAAAAGCTGCAACAGTGACTCAAATTGTGTTTTGCAATAGCCATTCTTAATGTCATGATTACCTTGAACTGCTTCTTTCACCACACCAACAAACACTGTCCACAGACTGTCAGGGTTCAATTCAACCCAGCCTGGCTGAGGATGAAGAACGTCTACCTATTAACAAACCAAAATAATATCAGAGAGTTACTAAACAGGCAGCCCAAACTATTATCAGTTTGATTAACTTACAAAAAAGCAACACTTTACATGTTACAAAATTCTTACACTGGGAGTTCTTTTATTTATGCAATTATTTTGCATGCTTATAACACATACTCTCAAAGTACAAAACACAAAAATACAGTGCACCTCCCATACTGACAGGCTAGCCATTTGCACATTGGTGCTCTCATGGATCACCACACATTAGTCAATGACTGCATGTGCCCATTCACAGGTGCACATATGTCATCACCCACTGACTAATATGGGCTTGAGCTCCCACATTTCCCCCCATTCTTGGGGTGGGAGCACACTTTATTTAAATTTATAATCTTTAGGCTTTCTTGCTACACTAAAGACAATTATGCAAGCATTGTACCAACAGTATAGAAAGTAAATTTTGTTGTGCTCCCAAAAAGTGGGGTGGGGATGGAGTTTCTGTTACAGGCAATGTAGAAACATGCAAATTAGACATGTTTTAGTAACACCTATTAGATCTATAAACATTTTCTGTCATCATCTGTCTTAAAACATTGCCATTCCATCATTAATCAGATCAGGTTCCAGTACAGCCTATATAACAATGTAGATAATGAATTATTTAAAATTTAACAAAATGCAACACTAACATTCATATCCTGCCTTTCCCCCATAATGGGACTCAAGAGGTTTTAGTTTATCACACAGGAGGTAAAGCACCCAAATCCGATGGATAAATGAGGTTTATTGTTCTCAGACGTGTCAGGCAATTTTGACATTAACCTGACATTAACCCTTGCAGAAAGCCACAAAAGCATGCCACATTCTAACTTTAGAATTTTCCCAAAGTTAAAAAGTGGCATTATTTTGAGGCTTTCTGCATGGGTTAATGTTGAGTTAATGCCCAAGTTGCGTGACATCATCTGAAAACAATCCCGCTCTTGAGGGATTTGGCCACTTCCCTCTCATATGATATTATTCAAAACAGAACAGATTAGGGTTTTTAAAGCCTTGCATGCCCTCAAGTAGTTTTTGATTTATGGCAACCCTAACATATGATAGGGTTTTCTTGGCAAGATTGGTTCAGGGGGATTTGTCTTTGCCTTCCTCTAAGGCTGAGCGTATGTGACTTGCCCAGCGGAGATTCAAACCATGGTCTTCAGCACTGCCAGGCTGATATGGAAATAAATATTCCTCAAGATATTTGGATCCAAAGCCATTTAGGTCTTTACATAACAGTAGCACCTTTGTATTAGTCTTGCAAATACAATGACAGTAAATATAATTCTTCTAAGATGGCAGTGAGCAATCACAGCTGTACCAGATAAAAACTGGTTTAAAGTTTGCACAAACTGAAGCTTCCGCGTTATCTTAAAGTGCAGTCCCACATGTAATGCATTACAATAATCCAAATGGGAGGATATTATCTGAAAGAGTTTATCTCCCAACATGAGCATGTCCACGTTTAAAGATTCTTGAGGGAAGGATTTTATATCATTCCCATCACCTTCACAGGTACTTTTGGTAAGGACACAGATGGGAGGATTCTTGGAATTTGCTCCTATGGAAGGTTAGGTCCATCCCCTCTCTGCTCTTTTCCCATTGGCAGGTGAAGATCTTTCTGTTTACTGAGGCCTTTGAGTACTAACCTCTTGTTGCAGAAGGCCTTTTAATTGGGGTGAATTGTATTGTATATTATTATTATTATTATTATTATTATTATTATTATTATTATTATCCTACTTTAACAGCCTTCTTAAAACTGTTTTAAATTAACATTTTAATGTGATTGCTTGTTTATTTTTTTAACTTTTGAACTGCTGGACCTCTTACCCTTTCCCCCCACCACTCCCTTCTCCTTCTGTGTCATGTTTTTTTAGATTGTAAGCCCGAGGGCAGGGAACCGTCTAACTAAAAAGATTGCATGTACAGCGCTGTGTAAATTTACAGCGCTTCATAAATAAAGGTTAATAATATTAATAATAATAATAGTTGTTGTTGTTTGTTTTAACTCAAATTGTGAGCCTCCTTGGGTCCCATTTTGAGAGAAAAGTGGGATATAAATAAAACTAACTAATTAATATTAGAGAATGGATATAGTAACCCCTCCAATATTGATCACAGCCAAAGAACCAGATAAAGCACATAAAAGGCAACCCGCCCCACTGTCACCCCACTTTGTGGTGACAAAGGTGGTTCTAACTGCATCCCCTCCACAAAAACTACAGGACTGCTTTTTTACAGGAAACAACAAAAACAGGCTAAGCCCCACTTCCCTGGACAGGAGAACCATCTCAGGTCCAAAACACACTTCAAAAATAATGTAGTAGTTTGAGACTGCTTTATCTGGCCTGGCTCAATGCTAGGGAATTCTGGGAATTGTAGTTTTGTGAGACATTCAGCTTTCTTTGTCAGAACTCTGGTGCCACAATAAACTACAATTCCCAGAATTTCCTAGCACTTAACTAGGGCAGTTAAAGCAGCCTAAAACTGGATTATTTCTGCAGTGCTGTTTTGTCTGGAGGTAATTGGAGGTTTATTGGCTCTTGTCAAGCCCTTTCTGCATCTATGTTTCTGCAGAGCACCTACACAGCTGATTGAGATAACAAAGAGAATTAATGCTATCATTAGTATACTGAGTACGCACATATCTAGATTATGGATCAGACAGCAGCTTCATACAGGTATTAAAAAGTATGATGCCTAACACAAAAATCTCAGAACACTGTAGCATAAAAGAATTGCAGTTCCAAAGTACTGAGCAAACCTCATCTTCTGAACTTGGTCTTGCGGCTAAGAAATCTAGAGGATCATGCTGTTCTATTTCTCATTCAGCAAAAGTCCTCCACCTGGCTGGCCAGAGGTGTCCAAAGCCAGGACTGAACCTAGATTGAAATCGTACAGATATGCCATTCCATCAGGGAGTGCTTGTAGTTAGGCCACTACTAGTCTCCTGAACACCTTGCCCCAAGGGGGAATATCAGCATCTGGGCAACTGTAACTTTCAAGAACCAAAGAGGATTTCCTAAGTCAGGTGGTCGATCAGGAGTCCAAAAGTCAAGAGCAAGAGTATCAGTCAGGAGTCAAGGAACTAGATTCAGAAACAGGATTGGATTCTGGAGTCAGGGACAGAGTGGATAACAGCTACCAGCAGCTGTCTAGGGAGGCTGTTTCTTCAGTGCAACTACCTGAGCTGCAGGAATACCAAACCTCTCCCCAAACCCTCCTGTTAGTATCTCCAAGGGAGATCTAATACTATGGGATTGCTTAATCTGATGAGGCTTTAATCACCTCTTGAACCCATACCATCAGTTTCCTCACACTGTATATACATAGGCATGATGGCCAAAGATTGAGATTATAGCTCAATGCCTTCAAACACCTTGTTTGTATCAAAGGATCAAACACACATAATCCCAATATAAATGTACCAGATGGTGCTCTGAATGCATCCACAGAACCTCTTCTGTGTCACCACACCTCAATGGACATACAAACCATTGTAAAGTTATTCCTGTACAACAGTAACTCTGCAATTTCTAAGCAAAAGATGTATTACAAAGAGTCTGTTTTCACAGTCAACAATCCTGAGATAGCAACTCCTACACTTGTATGTTAATCCATCAGCAAATTTACAAGGCTATCCCTTCCAGCTTGCATTGTTTATTTTTGCTATTTAGTCAAGCCTGTGATAGCAAAGCTTGAGAAAGCTCTATAGCATGGCAACAAGGCTGGACAAAGTTAAATAAATTAGATTTACAAAACAACAAATAGAGTGAGATCTTCCTGCACTTTGGCTCAACAATGCAGCGTTATGCTCCAAACCTATCATGAACAACCTAGAAAAGAAAATGGAAGTACCATATAGAACAGGATTTAGCATATTTATCCACTCTGGAGTTTACCAACAGTTACTGGGGTGAGGAAGGTATCCTAACAGATTGTGTGTTTAGCTTCAGCAGGCTATCTGCTACAGAGGAGAAGGTAAAAGGTCCCAGGACACTTGCAACAAGGGACCAAAACACACTGCAGAAATAATCCAGTTTGAGAGTGCTTTAATTGCCCTGGCTCAGTCCTAGGGAATTCTGGGAACTGTAGTTTTGTGAGGCATTTCACCTTCCCTGTCAGAGAGCTCTTGGGCCACAATAAGCTACAGTTCCCAGGATTTCCTACTGAACCAGGGCAGTTACAGCAGCCTCAAACTGGGTTATTTCTGCAGTGTGTTTTGGACCAAAATCTTACCATTTAAAAAACTGAATACCCGAAAGTTTGGGAACCAGTGTGGCATAGTGGTTTGAGAGTTGGACTACAACTCTGGAAACTAAGGTTTGATTTTCAGCTCTGTCATGAAACCCAATGGGTGACCTTGGGCAAGTCACACTCTCTCAGCCTCAAAGGATGGCAATGGCAAATTTCCTTGGAACAAATCTTACCAAGAAAACCCCTTTAGGGCCACCATTAAGTCAGAAACAGCTTAAAGGCACACAAACAACAAACCTGAAAGATTATAAAGTGGTCTTGATAAATGCAATCAAGCTTCTTTCCTCATTAATTAACTACTGAGCAAAAGCAGAACCTCTAGTACTTTAGAAAGCTAACAGGAACCAGTTGGAGGAAAGGGGTATCTTTAAAAGCATATAAGTAGAAAGTAAAAAAACAAAAATGTGGAGAAAACGAATTTATAGTGTCTTTGTTGTTGTGTGCTTCCAATGAGTTTATCACAGGAAGGTGGTCGGGATCTCAGAAATTACGCAAAATGATTTCACACAACGTTGCACAAAACCCACCATTAGTCACAAAAAAAGAAGCATTACCGCACATCTTTTTTACTTTTGGGATCTCAGCGACAATGCATTCCCAATGTCCCTTTATTTGAGCAACTGCGTGTAGTCATCATTCGCGCAATTACTCGCCATTTTCGCTTTATTCGCAGGATGCTTTAAACGCGCTTTAATCTCTCTTTAAAGCCCAAATTAGCCCCGGGTGTGTGATAAACTCCCAAGTCGCTTTTGACTAAAGCGGACTTGGTGCGTTCCTCTAAAAGCCATTTCTGACTTATGGCGGCGACCCTAAGGCTCCCTATCAGGGTTGCTGTGTTTTGCTTTTCTTCAGAGTGGGTTCTCCCTTGCCATGGCTCCTGAGGCTGAGAGAGTGTGGCTCTCCCTAAGTCCACTCCATGTGATTCTGGGGCGCTTAGTCAATAGCAAACCCACCCAAAACGCTTCAGGTCAAAGCCACCTTGGCTTATTGTTGTTGTTGTTGTTGTTTTGGATGCAGGTGGGAAGATCATTATCCTGTTTTGCAACATCAGAGCAAGGAAGAAAGCGAGTAAACAGGCGTGGGATGGAGGTTTATCTCTCACACACACTCATATATGCATCCATATTGGAGGAATAACCCGGTTTGGAACCGCTTTAACTCGTTGTCTGATTAAAGGCTATGGAATTCTGGGAGTTGGAGTTTGTTGTGGGGCCCAGAGCGGAGCGGAATTCCATAGCAAGGAGTCAGAGTTAAAGCGGTTCCAAACCGGGTTATTCCTCAATGTGGATGCACCCATATATATATATATATATATATATATCCCCCCAATCTCACCTGCCGGGCGCTGGCTCCTCTGAGCTCCGCCGCCCGGTCGTAAACGTGGCACCGCATGACGGTGCTGCCCACGTCGATGCCCAAGATGTACCCCTCCTCTGCCCCGTCCGCCATCAGCCCCGCCAGACCAGGAGCTCAGCCGACACCCGACCCGAGCAGAAGCCGCCGAGCCTGCCCCTGCTGCCAGGGCCAGGACTAGGCGGCGCTCCTCCATGAGCAGGAGGCGGGCCTCGCAGCAGCAGCAGCAGCAGAGAAGGCGGAGAGAAGGCAGAGGCCCCGAGCGCCCTCGCTGACTAATCGAGGAAGAAGGCCCTGGGGTGAAAAATTGAGGAGCCACCATTGGCGACGCCTCTGCTGCTGCTGCTGCTGCTGAGGCGGATTTTGAAGGCCTCGTTCCCACTACAACTGTGTTTTTCCCTCACAGGACACCGCTCTAGGAATCTGTAGGTCCTCCCGGGCGACTCAGTGGCCAATATCTGTCATAAATTGGCCAGAGAATTGCGCTGGAGGGGCTGCAAAGGCCAAGAGTGTTCTCTCTAGGACCTCCAGTGCAGCTCTATGGTCAACTTCCACCCAAAGTCGCACTGAAGGGCCTAGAGATTCCCAGAGAGAACACTCCACTTGGCATTTGTAGCTCCTCCAGAGCAATCCTGTGGTCAATGTCTGGCAGATGTTGACCACAGAGTTGCCCTGGAGGACCTAGAGATCCCTAGAGAGGTGCTCTCTTAGGTAAAAACATAATGTTTTTGTTATTCTTGGTGCTTCCACATTCACGGGGGTCCTGTGCCCCTGACCCCAGAGAATGTGGAGACATTGACCATAGAATTGCTCTGGAGGGGCTACTAAGGCCAAGTGGAGTGTTCTCTCTAGGAATCTCTATAGGTCCTTCAGTGTGACTTTCGATTAAAGTTGACCATAGCGTTGCACTTAGGGTTGCCATTAGTCAGGACTTCCAAACCGGGACAAATGTAGGACAACATTTTCAAATGTAGGGCACATTTTTTTTTAAATGGGGGACACGCAAAAAATTTTTATGATTTTTAAAAAATGTTAATATAAATGCATGTTTCTTAGGTGTGATCAAAATGGAGGACATTTGGGCATTATTCCTAGACAGGTGGCAGAAATGGACTTCCCTTTCTGGCCAAACACCCCCAACCTGCATTCCAAAACACACACAACAGCACAGTTGTGCATTTCACATGGCTTTACTTAACATGGCCTCTTGCATATTTCAGAGGCTTATTCCATAACCAAACCCCTTGGGTTCAACACTTAGCATGATTTAACATGGCTATGCATATTGAACATGTCAAGGTGGTTTCACAGTTCTTGCACCAAGTGTACTTCTCAGAAGTGTGTACTTGGTCAAGGGACTTTGGTTTTTCTTCACTGCGCATGAGTTTGTAAAAATCACAGCAATTTACATTGACCATGCCTCAGAGGATTGCTGATATCAATATCACCATTAAAGAACCAAAAACACACAGAAAAGGCACTTTGGAAGGTGACACTCTCTCGGCTTCTGAAACAGTGCCTGCATGCCTCTCAAGCTGACTCATATCATCATCATCATAGAATCGTAGAGTTGGAAGAGACCACAAGGGCCATCCAGTCCAACCTCCTGCCATGCAGGAAATCTATATCAAAGCATCCCCGACAGATGGACATCCAGTCTCTGCTTAAAGACTTCCAAAGAAGGAGACTCCACTACATTCCTAGGGAGTGTGTTCCACTGTCGAAACAGCCCTTACCATCAGGAAATTCCTCCTAATGTTGAGGTGGAATCTCTTTTCTTGCACTTTGCATCCATTGTTCCTGGTCCTGTTCTCTGGAGCAGCAGAAAACAATCTTGTCCCCTCCTCAATGTGACTCCCCTTTAAATATTTAAACAGGGCTATCATATCACCTCTTAATCTTCTTTTCTCCAGGCTAAACATCTCCAGCTCCCTAAGTCATTCCTCATAGGACATGGTTTCCAGACCCTTCACCATTTTAGTCACCCTCCTTTGAACATGCTCCAGTTTCTCAATGCCCTTTTTGAATGGTGCTGCCCAGAACTGGACACAATATTCCAGGTGGATCCTGACCAGAGCAGAATACAGTGGCACTATTACTTCTCTTGATCTAGACACTATACTTTATTGATGCAGCCTAAAATTGCATTGGCCTTTTTAGCTGCCACATTGCATTGTTGACTCATGTTCAACTTGTGGTCTACTTGGACTCCTAGATCCCTTTCACATGTTGTCTCATTCAGCCAGGTGTCCCCCATCCTATATCTGTGGATTTCATTTTTCCGCCCTAAGTGCAGTACCTTACATTTCTCCCTGTTGAAATTCATTTTGTTAGCTTTGGCCCAGCTTTCTTGTCTATTCAGATCATTTTGAATTTTGATCCTGTCCTCTGGGGTATTAGCTATTCCTCCTAATTTGGTGTCATCTGCAAATTTGATAAGTATGCTCCCAATTCTGTCATCCAGGTCATTGATAAAGATGTTGAATAGCACTGGGCCCAGGACAGAGCCCTGTGGGACCCCACTGGTCACTTCTCTCCAGGATGAAAAGGTGCCATTGTTGAGCACCCTTTGGGTTCGGCCGGTCAACCAGTTACAAATCCATGTAACAGTTACCTTGTCTAGTCCACATTTTACAAGCTTGTTTGCAAGAATGTCATGGGAAACTTTGTCAAAGGCTTTACTGAAATCGTCATCATCACACTATCATTGTCAAAACAAGGGAGACTTGTTAGCATTAAAAGCACCCAAAACACACTTTGGAAGGTGACACTCTCTCAGCTTCAGAAACAGTGCCTGCATGCCTCTCAAGCTGACTCATATCATCATCATCATCATCATCATCATCATCATCATCATCATCATCACACTATCATTGTCAAAGCAAGGGAGACTTGTTAGCAATTAAAGCACGCAAAATAATAATAAAAAACCCCTTGAGGCCTCTGGCCACTCACCACCTCCTCCTTCTGGTCCCCTCCTCCTCCTCCTCCTCCTCTTCCTTCTTCTCCTCTCCCCTCCTCCATGCACCGCACGGCCTGGGAGCGGGGCTGAGGAGGCAGAGGAGAAGGAGGTGGGTGGTGCGGGGCCGTGCTGGGAGGCGGGGAGGGCAGCACAAGGCTTCCCCCTTCACCTCCTCCACCCCAGGCCGTGCGGCCCTCCTCTTCCTCCTCCGCACGGTGAAGGAGGAGGGCAGCGTGGTCAAGCGCCACAAACCGGCTGCAACTGGGGTTGTCCCGGTTTTTGGCAGCACCAGGGATGGGAGGGGCAATCCTAGTTGCGCTAAAATATTCCTAGAGAGAACATACTAATCACATCCGTGAATAATCAAATCTGCAAAAGTCAAAGCCACAAATGTGGAGGGACAAGTGTACATAATTTGAGTCAAACCAATGATGCAATTTAGCGCCAAATAGACGTTCACACACTGTTCAAGCCGTGATCCAACCTACGCGTTTCAATTTTAATTCATTTTGTGTCTACATTCAGCAATGGATCGGTTCAACGTAGAGTTGCTGCACAACAGGGGTGACACCACCAGAGGGAACTAAATCAAATAGACAGCACATTCACACTTGCACTGAATCCATTTATTTCAAAGGGGAATGCTGCAGATCCAGAAGAACCAGTTTAAATGGGTTTAGTGCTGTACCCCCCCCCATCGGCAAACTGTGCCAGGAATTCAGCGCAAGTGCGAACGAGGGCCATTCAAACTGGTTCAGATCAGTTTGAAAACTGGTTTATTATGTAGTGGGAAAGGAGTCCCATGGGAGTGCTTTTCTCAAAAACACAATTATATAAGTGTGTGTTTAAATTTCTTAAAACTGTATAAAAAAAATAAAACAATGGAAAATGTCTAAAACCCCACAAAATATTATAATTATAAAAATGGGCATTCAAAAGCGTCACACACATATAATCCCATTCAGACTGAATTGTTTGGAAAACATCAGACTAGTGACAACTGGCAAAGTGATGAGAGGACAGTTATATAATTTATGTTAACAAAATCAGTAAAAGGAAGCCATTTTTCATAAAAAGATTCTTGGTTTTGTTGTAGTAAATTACATTTTATTTTATTTGATAGCTTCTCCATTAGCCATTGGTCCCAGACTCTTTCCCACTAATTAATCAGGGATACAAGTCCTGACTTCAAAGCTTTGGCCTCTTCAAGTCAAGCTGCCGTCAGCATTCTGTGTCTTTAATGTTTATTAACCATAGTATAGATTGAAAGTAACAAGGGGGCCGGGCAGAAGTTGGTTTTTTGTTTAGTAATTAAAACAATCTGATCCAAGACTTCATGCCAAAAGGAATTAATTTTTGGGCAGCTGATCCACATATGGTTATATGTCCCTGGAACTGGGCATCCCTGCCAGCATAAGGGCGACATGGATTTTACCATCCGTAATAATCTAATAGGGGTCATATATCATTTGTGAACCATCTTTTTTTTTTTTTTTTAAAAAAGGCCTAATTTAATTGGATTTACTCCCCAGAGGCACCGAGGCCGAGTGGTTTTCAGCCAAAGTGTGTTCCTTTAAAATGCTGAAAAGAGATGGTGCAAATGGGGCAAGGCTCAGTGGGAGTAGAAAGGGGGAGCCTCCAGGGTTTTTTTTTAAATCAAATTTCAAAAATTTTAATTTTAAAAATTAATTTTTTATACTTTTTGTCTTTTAAAACATCACATCTTATCCAATTTTCATTTTGACTTCAGCACCCAGAATTCCTGGCTGTTGGTCAAGGTGGCTGGGGTTTCTGGGAGTTGAAGTCCAAAACACCTAGAGGACCAAAATCTGGGAACCACCGTATTAGGCTGTGCATATGTTATTGTAATTTAAAGGTATACGCTTTGATTTTGCTAGCTGTTTGTCACAGCTATTGCCATTACATTCAGTGTTATGTACAAGAATTACAATTTACGAGTAATATTACTACAGGATTCTGTATAGCGTGGTATGGGAGGAGGCCAACGGGGGAGTGGCACCATGAATCACCACACCAGGGAAACAAGGAAACATATTAATATCCCAATTTAGTCACATAATCAGAATGCCTAAGCATCCCATTTCTGGTTGCTCCAACTTTGCTTCCATACTAAGGGCAAACAGCCAACTCAGCATTTGAAAGAAGAAATAGCTATTTAAAGAATTTTTACCTTATCCAGAAAAACATCCCCAGGGCACTTTACAGTTAAGATCGAATGTAAACCGTGGAGAAGCAGAAGTGAAAGAAACTGGAAATAGGCTGAAGGAGTTTGAAACATCTCTCTTTCATGGATTACAGTGTTTCCCAGCCTTTGGATTGCAGTAATGCTGGGGGATTATACTACACCTGGTGGAGCATAATAATCTCGATAGCTTTACAATGAGTTTCTCACCATTGATAACCACCATTAAAAAAAATCTTTGCTGGCTCAGAACAGGTATTCCCACAAAAGCCAAATGGAGAAAAGGGGGTGGGACAAGCCAGTATTTAATATGGGGACTTTCTATACTATAGACTTACTACAACCAATGTTCCTTTCTCCAGTTCTAGCATCTCTCCCTTTATTTGGCATTTTCCCTTTCTATTGTTGACAGTAGTATTGCTAACAGGTAGTTCTGTTGGTCCATTAGAAAAGGTTTTTTTAAAAAACCCAATAGGGTAATAACTTTATCAAGAGTAATTAAAATGTCAGGAAGCTGTTTCTGCTTCTGGTTTTACCTCACATCTATATTATAGCTAAAACTGCTGTGTGGATATTCCCTGAAAGTATATTTGATGATAATCAAATGCATTTTTCAGTTTCAGTTCTAAAATGTATGCTGTTTTTAGAAATCCTTTTAAAGTTACATAAGTTAAAAGAAATGGGGGAAACAGTGCTGTGCAGAGCAGATGGCTTCTCATATAGTAATTTCCTTTTAAGACCTTACATCCTGGCAAAACCTTATTGTTAGATGAGACATTCACCAGTAAATTAGAGCATGTATTCATTTCCATTTTTTTATACGTAGCACAGATGTGATGTGTGTTACTGGGCTTCATTGCCCAGCTGGGATTTGAACCCTGTTCTCCAGAGTCCCAGCCCAACGCTCAAGCCATTACACCACACTGGCTGCTCCACACAAGTTGGGTCACTGAGAAATCATGTTAAGAGCATCCACAGATAATATCTACTTCAAATACTCTTTCCATGTGGAGTAAATGTGCTTAAAGATTAATAGGCACAAGGAGCTAGCGTGATGTGGTTTGACTAGGACTTTGGAGAATAGGGTTTGGATACCCTCTTGACCACGGAAACCAACTGGGTGATCTCTCAGCCTCAGAAGAAAGCAAAGAAAAAACCCCTCTGAAAAAATCTTGCCAAGAAAACTCTGTGACAGGGTCATCATGGTCATCATAAGTCAGAAGCGATTTGAAAGCACACAGTAACAAGTCCTGTAATGACACCAAACAGTAAGTTTCATCTTTAAAGAAAGGTATCCTTAAAAAACAAACAAAGTATTAACTGGCAATGAGAAAACAAGCCTTTTGAACACAGAATAATTGTATACGTTTTTAATGCAAGCAGATGTGGGCATGCCTTTTATAAAATTATTGTATTAAAGCTCTCCAGAGTATGCAATCCATATGTTTTTTCAGTTTATTTTACATACAAATTTAAAATATTTTTTAATAATCTTTTGCATGACCAAATGCTAGAATTCTGAAATGCACAACACTATACACAATGATGCAGCCCATTCATACCAAGTTCAAACATTTCACTTGGCAGACAGACCAATTGCTTTCTTTTTTAAAACGAAACTACAAAATGTACACATAAAAATCTTCCCTTTCAGATTTTAATAAAATACTACTCTATACAAGATCTCAGTGAAAAATCCAGCATTTACAAAATATCCTTTGAGAGAAATGAGACATATAATCTTTATAAAAAAACAGAATGTAATTATGAATAAAATGCCTAAAACCAATTTTTTATGTCTTATATGTTACATACCTAGAAACTGGGTGCCTCCAAATTAGCATAATAAAACAAGATAGAGTGAAACAGACACAACACAAAACATGGATGGGAACCAAGTTGATGAAAACTCAACTGGCAGTTTTACTGAGAAGGAAGAGCCCCTGGTATTAAGTAACAATAAACAGATGTACATTTGCTGGTTCTGAGTCAAAAAAAGAAAATCAGCTTTCAGAATTCCTTCCATAGGACTAAGTCCTAGTATGCAGAGGTCAAAGTAAGTCTGGTGGAATTAGAGAAATGGATGCTAGTATCTGGAATAAGGGTGAATTAGCCATTTATATTCCTAGATCTCAAACAAAAGACTATTTTAAATAACATATCTAGACACATTGGTAAATCTCTGATCTAACTATGAAACAGAATTTAAACGATATTGATTATCAGGCAATATTAACAAAAATGTCTGGACTCAGCCCCAAGTTAAGCCATTTTTAAGACCCACTGATCTCTGTAAACAGTCTCCTAAACAATAATAACTGAGGAAACCATTTCTTACTTTTAGATGAATTGTGCATAAGGTTCTGTGGTAGATGCTCATTTCCCACAGTGCAGTGTGGCACTCCCCTTAAACTACTGTGTTCTACTGCTTGCACATTAACACTCATTTGAATGTGGTTAAAGTACCATACTCCAGCAGTGATTACCAAAATTTGGTCCTCCAGGTGTTTTGAACTTCAATTCCCAGAAGCCCCAGATAGTTTGGTCAACAGCCAGGAATTCTGGGAGTGGAAATCCAAAACATCTGGATGACCAAAGTTTGGGGACCACTGCTCTATAATTTGAAGAACAGTACTGCTGCATGTGTGTGCATGCATATATTCTTCCATCCACAAACTTAAATTTAGAAAGCTTTGTGATTCATTTACTTAGCAGTATGAAGAGACATACTATTCAGATACCTGAACAGATAGTACTATTCAGACATTATTTTCTTACATGGAAGTCCATTTGGAAAAAGCAATGTGTGAGGCATGACAGCCAACACATCCTGTACAAAATAGGTGATGCTAAAAATAACATTGTGACATTTTGAAAGCTAGTGATAAAATAGCATCTTTCCATTTAATGTTATCTATCTCTCTAACAATGCAACATAAATTTGAACTGAAGGATATTAGGTTATACACTGAGTAGAAAGAAGAAACTACTGAGTCTGAATGTGAGACTGTGCTGCAGCATCTTCCAAACTATGAAGGTAAAACATCAATCTCTGCCCTACAGAAACATGGAATCATTCAAACAATAGCTGATATTAATAAAAATAAACGATTCAGGAGTCATGCTTTGGATACACCAGACCAAAGAATATATACAGGTAAACATCAATAAAAGCACTAAAAAGTCAAAGTTTTTGGGTTTTCTGATGGGTCCTAGGAATACCAGATCTGTAGTACAGGTTATCAAGTCAATCACTCAAATTACTACTTCCAACAATTAAGGGACACCTCCTCACATACCTGTACTTAAAACACTACTCTGTAAAATATTTCTGAAACATATCTACTCTGGTTTTCTTGTCACTTGTTTGTTAATGGTGCCAGTATGTTAAAGACAGTTTATTACAACAATTTTAGTCAGACAATGTCCAAGTTCTTAAGCTGCTTTGGCATAACTCCTAGAAATGAATCTTACATAAAAACAAAGGTGGCAGTGTCACAATAGTTAAAATCTAGTCATACTGTAATGGATCAGAAAGATCTGAAAAATAGAGAGATAACTTGTTCAGGTTACATATAAATAAATCACTTTAAAAAGTTACAGCAACATCAACAATCATGCTTTGTATTCGCTGGTGTCTCAATTCTGTTTAAAGAAAGCAATTATTAGGACTGCCATGTCAATATTATTGCTCCTCTTCAGGGACAGATCCATAAAATCATTTTAAAGAGACAGAGGCACAACAGATAGATCAGTTTCCTTAATTCAGTGTTTCATGGATTTTAAACAGATTAAATCAATCTCTTCAGTGAACATAATTACATATTGAAAATAGAGTGACAGGAGATAGTCACAATTCAAAGCATGTTTTGAGTTATTACACTAAAATTTTTATTTTTTTTTAATAAAGTCATCCAGATACCATGCTTATTCTGAAGATTTGGGTGCCCCAAAATTGACAGCTAATTTTCTAGGCTTTCTCTTGATAGATACATTTGGTGTTGATTTTTTACGGGATGCAACTGGGTTTGAAGAAGCCATTTTCTCTTGAAATCCCATCACAGACTGAGCAGTTTGCTGAGGAGATCTTAAGGAATCTGAAGAACCATCCTGGAGATTCAGTTTTGTGGTATCAGTTACTGGCTGTTCAATCTTTAACTGTGTGTCTTGAGGAGAAACTGAGAATTCCTTAGATTCAGAGTTCATCTTGCTTGCAGCCCTTTTTTTAGTTACCTTTTAAAAAAGAATTACATTTACCTTTCTAACATGTGATAAGCATACAGAATTTGCATTTAGATGTGTGGTCACTGTGGAACTTACCTGTAAAGGTATGAACTGGTTATGTGTGCCAATTGGTACACTACCTAAAAAAGGCATGTTTCCAGGATATGAACCAGCATAATAAGTTTTGCCATGAACTGGCACTGGTGTTCCCCATCGTACTGGGCCAAATGCATGAGCTGGTGAAGGGAACATATTAGCTGTGAAAATAATTAGTTTGCTTTAGATTCTATTACTACAAGAAAAAGTAGCTTTCTTCACCCACCCTCTGATTCAGCTGTGGGGGAATCTGATCTGATCTTTGTCACAAAACATTTTGTGATAATATGACTGAAGAGTACAGTCTTCCAAGAACACTAGAGACATATTTTCAAGACATTAATGAACATTGTCTTTGTTACTTCTTTCCTCTAATGTAAGTCTTCTCCTTAAAAATAACAACCAGTTTTTGCATTCCGAAAAATGCAATTTATGTATTTTGACTGATCCTCTTTTCAGATGTATGAATGCTCTTATAGATGGATGCAGAACTTTCTTCTGGTTGAGATCTACATAGTCTCAGATATTACCTGGTGGGGAAAGCACAGCACTAGGCAAAAATCAAGCATGTCCCCCTTTTAGTCATTTCCTTGCCATCCCTCTTTCTGCCAGCCCTCTTTTCTCTTCTTCCCTCTGTATAGACAGCTGCTGGGGGTGGGACACACAGATTGGTCTAAATCAAACACTTGCAGAAAACCTTGTACAAATTATGCTGAGGGCTGCATACAGGGTTAGACCACAGCACCCGCCCACATACACACACAAAATTAAAATAAAATCTACCACTGTGTTGGGTGAAGACTGGAGGAATAGATCCAGGTGGCACAAGAGCTCCAACAGGTGGAAAATTTGGGAATACTGGTGCTGCTGGTGGTGGCGGGAGTGGAAAGTTCATTCCAACAGAGCTCTGCACAAAAAAAGGATGTTCGCTGAGACACAATAACTGTGTACCTAATTAATAAAGAAAGACAGTCTGGGGTTTTGTAAAGCATTATGACTACTGAACTCACCAACTGCTGTAAAGCAAACAATGCAGCATTCTCCTTGGCTTCATTTTCAGAATGGCATTGAGGTCCATGTACTAATAAACCATTTGACAACTTTACTTGACAAACGGTCATTGTCTATGGAAGATAAACAAGTTGATGTTAATACTGATTTTTATACAAAATACTATAAACAAAGACAGCAAAATAAGCATACTTTTTTTTTAAAAAAAGCAATCTCTTTGTTTTCTAACCCTAACCCTGGAATTAAGAATACCTATGGCCAAAAGCACATATGAAAGGCTACATCCAATATCATGAGAGAATTAATTATCATTCATGTAGTGTGACTTCCAATTTCTCTCCTCCTTCATTGTGCCTCATGAGCACATCCCAGATCTACTTAAGAGCATACCCCAATCCTTTAGAACAAAAATGTGGCATTTGTATGTGAGTGGGAATATGTTCCACCAGTAGCACACAGTTGCACACAGGCACAAACAGGTACAACTCAATAACTCTGCTCAATAAATCTGGTGAACTGATACTTCAGTCCAATGCAGTAGCATCAACCTCTTTGGTCCTGAGGGTTGTATCTGACTAATACTGGAAGATAAATATCTTTTGTTAACTGCCTTCAAGCTGACCTTGACCCATGACAATCCTATATGAGAGATCTCCAAGTCACCCTATCCTCAATCACCCTGCTTGGTTCCTGCAGATTAATGGTTGTGGCTTCTCTGATTGAGTCTATCCATCTGGAATGTGGTCTTCCTCTTTTTCTAGTGCCCTCCACTTTATCAAGCAATATAGTCTTTTCTAGCGAGTCCTTTCTTCTCATGATATGGCCAAAATACAACAAGCTCAGTTTAGTCATCTTTGCTTCCAGGGAGAGTTTGGGCTGATTTGCTCTAGGATCCATCTATTGATTCACAGTATTCTCAGAACTATTCTCAAGCACCACATCTCAAATGAAGTGATTTTCTACCTATCAGCTTTCTTCACTGTCCAACTCTCACAAACATACACAGAAATGGGACATATGGTTGCATGGAACAATCCTAACTTTGGCATTTAATTATATATCTTTACACTTCAGGATCTTGTCTAGTTCCTTCATAGCTGCCTTCAAAGTCCTAGTTTTCTTCTGTCTTCTTGACTGAAATCTCCAATTTGTAAAGTCGAAGGCTTTCATGGCCGGCATCCATATTTTTTTGTTGGTTTTTCAGGCTAAGTGGCCATGTTCTAGCAGAATTTCTTTCTGACGTTTCGCCAGCATCTGTGACTGGCATCTTCAGAGAATGCTTTCCCTGGAAAAATTGGGTGTATATATACTGTGTGAGCCTGGGAATGCAGGAGTGATTTGCATGTGTATTGTTAGCCTCCCAGAACAATACACATGCAAATCACTCCTGCATTCCCAGACTCACACAGTATATATACACCCAATTTTTCCAGGCAAAGCATTTTCTGAAAATGCCAGCCACAGATGCTGGCGAAATGTCAGAAAGAAACTCTGCTAGACAAACCGACAAAAAACAATCTACAATTTGATTGATGATTGAACCCAAGTATGGAAAATCTTGAACTATTTTTATCTCTCCATCATCTACTTTAAAATTATGTAGATCATCTGTGGTCATAATTTTTGTTTTCTTGATGTTCTGCTGTAAACCTGCTTTTGTACTTTCTGCCTTGATCTTCTTCAATAATCTTTCCATATCTCTGCTATTTTATGCTAGTATTATGATGTCATCTACATATCTTCAATTGTTGGTGTTCCTTCCTCCAGTTTTCATGACTCAGTCCTCTGCATTCAATCCTGCTTTTTGGATGGTGTTATTCATGCCGTTTGACTCAGTATTTATTATTTATTTATGCTGGAATTAAACAATGAACCAAACATTTTCTTCTAGGTTGCAATAACTAATTAATTTTTCAGCAGATCTACAGTTCACAACTAAACTTACCTGTGGGGTTCTAAGGAAGGAAAAATCTGGTGGCAACATTCCAACAAGAGAACAAATACGTGACAGCTCAGATACTGGAGTGGACAATGAATTTGGTAGTCCATGAAGAGGGTGACTACCAGTTTCTATGGCCTGAGTGTTCTGAGATCCTCCCGTGCCAGGGGATTTGCTCATGAAAGCAGCTATCAAGAAAGAAGAATACTGTATAAGTCTTTGAAAAGAGTAATTCAACTTACTTGAATGTCAGAGGCTGAAAAAGCATTACACCAGTGATTCTCACACTTTGGTCCTCGAGATGTTTTGGACTTCAGATCCCATAATTCCTCACTGCTAGCCATGTTAGCTGAGGTTCCTTGGATCTGAAGTTCAAAACAAATGGAGGATCAAAGGTTTAAAGACCTCCAAGAAAGGAGACTCCGAGGAAGTGTGTTCCATTGTCAGACAGCCCTTACTGTCAGGAAGTTCCTCCTAATGTTGAGGTGGAATCTCTTTTCCTGTAGCTGGCATCCACTATTCCAGGTCCTGTTCTCTGGAGCAGCAGAAAACAAGCTTGCTCCCTCCTCAATATGACATCCCTTCAAATATTTGAACAGGGCTTAACCTTCTCTTCTCCAAGATAAACATCCCCAGCTCCCTAAGTTGTTCCTCACAGAGCATTATTTCCGGATCCTTCACCATTTTAGTTGCCCTCCTTTGGACACGCTCCAGTTTCTCAACATCCTTTTTGAATTGTGGTGCCCAGAACTAGACACAGTATTCCAGGTGAGGCCTGACCAAAGCAGAATAGAGTGGTACCATTCCTGCCTTGATATAGACACTATACTTCTATTGGTGCAGCCTAAAATTGCAAATTGGCCTTTTTATCTGCTGCATCGCATTCTTGACTCATGTTCAACTTGTGGTCTGCTTGGACTCCTAGATTCCTTTCACATGTAGTCTTGTTCAGCCAGGTGTCCCCCATCCTATATCTGTGCATTTCATTTTTCCACCCTAAGTGCAGTACCTTACATTTCTCCATGTTGAATTTCATTTTGTTAACTTTGGCCCAGCTTTCTAGTCTATTCAGGTCATTTTGAATTTTGATCCTGTCCTCTGGGGTATTAGCTACTCCTCCTAGTTTGGTGTCATCTGCAAATTTGATAAGTATGTCCCCAATTCTGTCATCCAAGTCATTGATAAAGATGTTGAATAGCACTGGGCCCAGGACAGAACCCTGTGGGAGCCCACTGGTCAATTCTCTCCAGGACAAAAAGGAGCCATTGTTGAGCACCCTTTTGGTTCAGCCAGTCAACCAATTAGAAATCCATGTAACAGTTACCTTGTCTGGCCCACATTTTACAGTACAAGCCTGTTTTCAAGAATGTCATGGGGAACCTTATCAAAGGCCTTACTGAAATCAAGATATACTATTTCCACAGCATTCTCTTCATCTACCAAGCTGGTAATTTTATAAAAAAAAAAGAGATCAGATTTGTCTGGCATGACTTGTTTCTCTGAATCCCGTGTTGACCTTTTGTGATTATGAAACTGCCTTCTAGATGTTCACAGACTCTCTGTTTAATGATCTGTTCTAGAATCTTTCCTGGTACTGATGTCAGACTAACTGGATGATAATTTTTGGGATCCTCTTTTTTCCCCTTTTTGAAGATGAGGACAACGTTTCCCCTCCTCCAGTCTGCTGGGATTTCTCCTGTTCTCGCCAATGGCTCCGATAGCACATTTGCCAGTTCTTTTAATACCCTTGGATATAGTTCATCTGGTCCTGGAGACTTATATTCATTTAGATTAACCAGGTATTCCTTACTACCTCTTTACATTTTCTGTGCTGAATTTCCCCTTTTCTGTCCTCTGCTCCATTATCCTCAGGTTGAGCACCCTTTGCCTTTTCTGAGAAGATTGAAGCAAAGAAGGTGTTGAGTAATTCTGCCTTTTCTCTGTCCCTTGTTAGCATTTTGCCATCTTCTCCTCACAGTGGTCCTACCATTTCCTTCTTCTTCTTTTTGTGGCGGACATACCCAAAAAAGCCCATTTTATTGTTCTTAACCTCTCTAGCAAGCCTGAGTTCATTCTGTGCTTCAGCTTTTTTTACTCTACCCTTACATGTGCTAGCTATTTGTTTGAATTCATCTTTGGTGATTTCTCCATTTTCCATTTCTTATACATGTTCCACTTAAAACCTAGTTCAGTTGAAAGTTCCTTAGTCATCCATCCTGGGTTCTTTAAACCTCTCCCATTTTTATTCCTCATTGGAACTGTTTGAAATTGTGCCTTCAGTAACTCCCTTTTGAGAAACTCCCATCCATCTTGAACTCCCTTCTCTTTTAGTAATCCCGACCATGGGATCACCCCAAGTATTTCTCTAAGTTTACTAAAATCAGCTTTCCTTAATTGTAGAATGTATGTCTGACTATGCCTGTCTTCTCCTTTCCATTGTATAACAAACTCCAGGAGAATATGATCACTCCTACCTAATGATCCCACCACTTGCACCCCATTAACTAGGTCATCCCTGTTGGTTAGGATCAGATACAAAATAGCTGACTCCCTTGTTGCCTCTTCCACTGTTTGGACAAAGAAACTGTCTTCAAGGCAAGTGAGGAATTTGCTAGACCTTGAGGATTTGGCTGAGTTTGAATTCCAGCAAATATCAAGATAGCTGAAGTCACCCATCACTACTATATCTCTCCTATGTGAGTGTGTGGTCATCTGTTCTAGAAAGGCATCATCCAATTCCTCTGCCTGACTTGAGTGTCTGTAATAGACTCCCCTTCAATTTTTATCCAGATGCTCTCCACCTGGCTTCCAGTTTTGATATTCTGGATCTCTTCACTGGTATAAATATTCCTGACATATAATGCTATTCCTCCTTTACTGTTTGGCCTGTTTCTCTTAAAAAGGTTATACCCCTCTATTTCTACATTCCGATCATGAGACTCATTCCACCAGGTGTCAGTGATGCCTATTATATCATATTTGCTTTGTGCTAGAAGTTCAAGTTCATCCTGCTTATTTCCCATGCTCTGTGCATTAGTGTAGAGTCACCTAAGATCACATGTCCCCTTTACTTGCTGCCTGTGCATGTTTTTTGTTTTTTTTGGCCTCTCAATGTTGGGTCCTTTCACTGTTTGCCTTGTTCCCTCTATGACAGTTTGACTATTTTCTCCAGCCCTTTTGCCTTCCAGAGTACTGTCTCCCTCCCCCACATAACTCAGTTTAAAGTCCTCCTGGATAGATTCTTGAGACTGTTGGCAAAAACGTTACTACCAACTGAAACGTCTTTGCTGAGATCTCAAGAATCTGATCAGGAGGGCTTTACACTGAGTTATGTGGGGAAGGAGACAATACACTGCATTACATAATCAAGTAACACAAATTTTAAGTATATGCACCAAATCATTCCAATAATATATTTAATTACAGAAAAAATATTCTGGACATACCCATCTTTTTTGTATGTCTATGTTGTGAGGCAGGTCCATAAGAATCTTGCCTACCCGTAGAAGTAGAAACTTCATTAATTGCTGTCTTTCCTTCAGCAGTGTCAGAAGCATCTATCTTCAAAATTTCTTTGAGCATCTGTGTCCCCTTCTTCAAAAGAAAGTGAAAGGAAAGTATGTATCTTATCATACTAATTTGTCTATACAGTACATGGTGTTCATCTTAACTTCAAAACCAAAACCAAGGATATTGATTCTAATATTATACGTAATACAGCATAATATACAAACCATAGCAAAAGATTGTGGAGACAAGTGCTCTTCATTTGTTGGCTCCTTGGAATAAGATGACTGTACTTCCTTTTCTTGGAAAAGTTTCAAAGATGCTAAGATGCCTTCAAGTTCAGTTCCATTCTAAGGAATACATATTGACATATACTAATAAAAAGTACAAAATCTGGGAAGATTAAACAAGTTCAAATTTTACTGAAATCAACAAAATTTTAACCAGGGGCTTTTGCCCAAGTGAATTCTTTAACATATTTACTTTCCTGGAAAAACACTGAATATGATCCACATGCATTCTACTGTGCCCGTACATATCCTAGCCAGCACAGCTTTTTGCCTTCACTGCAGTATCTGATATAACTCTATTTACAACCGTGTAGTGTGTGTGTATGCTATTCAGTGATACAGGATCTAATATCTTTTTGGCAATCTACGGGCTTACAGTTTAAAAAAGTAGAGAGAGAGATCCATAACCACATTTAGAAGTTACTAGAATATCCTGCCATCAAGGATTAAAATTTTCAAGGGTTAAAATATTCTCCTGACTCTCAGCTCCTCTTCAGAGGTTATCTCCCTCAAGCTGCAATTTTAACATATGGATCGTGTTAAACTTATAAGCAAATTGCAAAATTCAGAGTCTGGAGCAATCCCATATAGGACCTCCATGAAGAAAATAAAGTAGTTAAAGTGATTAAAACATAACCATTCTACTGTGCTGATTTTATTTTCAAAATATATTCAAGGACTTGCTCATATTTGGTTAGCTATCACCTACCTTCTCAGTTATACTGGGACCATCAACTTCTGACCTTTGTTCTGCTGAGATATTTGGAGCCTCATTCCTCTTCAAAAGCTTCACATTATACTGGGTAGCACCTGAAAAATTCTAAAATAGACTAGAATGTTAGATTAAATGCAAATCAGTAAAAAAAGAAAAAAAGAAAAGAAAAGAAATCAATCATTTAAAAATGATTCTTTCATGTTGGGGGAGGGATATGAGAAGGTAGTTTTAATGCTATGACTACAAACAGTATTTTTTTAAGCCAGGTGTTAATGGAGAACCAGTTTTAAAAACAATCTTCTCTTTGTTGTTGCATGCCTTCAGGTCATTTCCAACTTATGGTGATCCTAAGGCAAGTTGTTCAGAGAGGTTTTTGCTTTTACCTTCCTCTGAGGCTGAGAGAGTGTGACTTGCCTAAGGTCATCCAGTGGGTTTCCATGGCTGAGCGGGGATTCAAACTCTGGTCTCCAGAATCATAGTGCAGTGCCCAAGTAACTATACGATGCTGGCTCATCTTTACTACCCAGTCCCATACAATCATACTCCAAACACCTACAGAGGTCATCTCCCTCAAGCTGCAATTTTAACATATGGATCTGTATATCCATTACATAAATATTCACTCTGTCTTTCTAGCTGGGATCTTCAAAGCCAACAGCCAACTTAAACCATATTACAAATCCAAGAATGCATTTAAAAACAGCAAAATGGTTTATGTCCAAGTTCTATTCTTGTCATTTTGTTTTCTCTGTACAGTTTCTCACTGTATGCCAATTATCAAATTGCTTTCAAAGATGTAAAATACTATGTGGCAAGAATTCAAAGATACAGTATAGCCATGTTAGTCTGTAGAATCAGTATGTAGAGAGATCTTGTAGCACCTTTGTGACTAACTGAAGTAAAGAGGTTGGCAGCATAAGTTTTCGTAGACTCAGGCTGCCAACTTCCTTATTTCAGTTAATCTCAAAGGTACTACAAGATCTCTCTACATATGTGGCATGAAATGAGAGGAGGGAAACTGATCCTTAAGAAATTCACATACAGTACTACTTTATATTTGTATGGACCTTGTTTCAAGATTTCATGAGAACTGGCAGTAGGACTATGAATCCTTTAAACAATGGCTCTGAAAAACAAACTGGCTACCAAAATTATATATATAATAGGCTTAGAATAAATAAATTCTTCCATTCACAAAAGAGTAACTAAAAGTGACCCAAGAAACAAATTAACAGAGCTACATTTATCAGAATTTGCAAGCAGACTTGAATGATTATAGTTACCGGTTTATTTGATACTTTATGTCTTTCACCTTCATTTCTTGCATCTTTACAATCTTCTTTGGCTACAAATACAATATTAATTATATCAATCAAATACTCATTTTACCAAACAACATTTTAAAAAGAGTGCAACCAATCCTATACATGTGCACTTGACTAAGTCTTCCTGAATTCAGCGGACAACAGGACTGCAACAGAGACAATTTTTTCACACCAGTATCTTTCTTGCTATCTATATTAGCACTGTCTGATCAAAAGCGATGGAATATCCATGTTTACTCACACTATCTGATTAACAGGGGAGGAATCTAGGTGCAAAGGTATAGAAGAGTTCTCCAGCTCCAAGATGCAACTCCTCAGCAAAAGAGTCATCAGAATATAAATACCACAATAAAAATGTAAAGCAGATTGAACTAAAAATAGTCAATCTTACAGCATGACCAAAAATGAAATATGGTGGGCCTTTCTTAAGAGGTAATTACAAATATTTGGGCCATATTAGTATTATTTATTTCTATCTGACTTATTTCCCCAAAATTGGGACTCCAAGTGGCTCAAAATTAAAAGAATTCAAATATACAAAATGAAACAATTAAAGCAGAATTAAACTATTTACAGTATTAACAGTATTAAAATAAATTAAAAGAATAAAATGCCATTAAAATGATAAAATGTTTTTGGGCAATAGTGTCTTATGTATGAGCAAAAGAGAGAAGCACTGGCAGTTCCACCAATTTATACTAAATAGGATAGCAGAAGAATATACCTTCAAAAATTGAGAGACTGGACTTATTCATTTAGGGATGGCAGTTGGGTCAGTCCACTATGATTGGGTTATTCCTGCATACCAACTGAATCTGCAGAATCCCAAGTTCTTTTTCAGTTATCACTGCTGAGCTCCTTCCCCACTCAGTTTGATTATCCAGCCCTACCCAACCTACCATCTAACTGCTGATTTGTATTCTGTAAGGGCAGGTGAAAGTCCAACCTCTCATTCATGGGATAGCACAGAGGAACAATCCACTATGATTGGTATTTACCCAGTCCCTCTTCTTATGAGTGGGACATTCAGCTAGCCACCACTGACTGTAACACAATCCTGCCAAAAGTTGCCTTTGCTGATCTGTATTTATCTATGAGTCTATAGTATCTCATGAAGGTCAATGGCTCTTTCCATCCTGCTGCATCAAAAATGTCCTACAGTGAAGTGGACACTGCATAAGCCACACTAGTAGCCATTGATCTTGTTGAATGCCCTGGTCTTAGCTTCTTCTCCCAGTCATAACAAAGGAAAATACAAGCCCTCAACCACCTACCCAGTCCTTCTTTTGAAGCCTTCTGGCCTAATGTTCTTGGATTGTAAGACACAAACAATGATTCCATTCTTCTGAAATGCTTGGTTCTGTTTAAATAAATTTTATTATCTCTTCGTACATCCAATGTATGCCACCATTGTTCCTCTGGATGGTCTTACAACCAACGTTGAAGCTTCATGTGCTTAAAGCAATGTGCTCTACATGGGGCAACTCTTGTACCACTCTCGGAAGCTACAATTGGTTCAGAACATGGCAAGACTGGTCACTGGATCCTCCAGGGCCAGTCACATAACACCTGTGCTTAAAGATCTACATTGGCTGCCCATTCGCTTCCGGGCGCAATACAAGGTGTTGGTTATCACCTATAAAGCCCTAAATGGCTTGGGCCCAGGGTACTTGGCGGACCGCCTCTCTCCATATAATCCGCCCCGCACACTCAGGTCAGCCGGGAAGCAACTGTTGCGAGTTCCAGATGCAAAATATTCTATAACAACACAGAGGGCCTTTTCCATCTTGGCCCCACAGCTCTGGAACTCGCTTCCCAGCTAGCTTCCGCTTGGCCACCTCCCTCGACCTATTCAGGAAGGGGCTAAAAACCTTCCTTTTTCAGCAGGTTTTCCCCTAATGTCCCAGTTGTACTCCTGCTCTCCTTTTACAGCTTTGCATTTTGAGCTGGACTGGATGTTGTTAATTGTACCTTTTAATGTGTTTTATTGATGTTTTTATTATGACATTGTATACTTGTGCAATTGTGTATTTTGCATATTGTAACCCGCCTTGATCTGTGGAAAGGCGGGCTATAAATAAAGATTTTTTTTTATTTAAGTACTACATTATCTGCTTCGCGGCTATGCACCTCCTTCAATATCGTGTCCCCCTCTCATAGGACTATTGCTCTGGAAACCAGAACTGCTATAGGTGCATCCACTAGGGAACTTAAAGGGATTCTTTGCCTCTCTTCTCAAAGAAATATAGTCTATCTGAATATGCTACCAAATGTCTGGTATTTAAAGGAATGCTCCATTCAGACTGAATCAATTCCTTAAATAACTCTATGGCATCTCTGCACCTTGAGCTACCTTTCTCCAAATTATTGACTTGACTTGTTTATCATCTTCCCTCCTAGTTTGTGACCTCACTCTATTATGATCCAAACCTAGAATTCTCAATAACCGCTTCATTAAACTCTTAACAGCCTATTCCAATTCCTTTTCATTTTCCTGTTCTGAAAAGTCTGCAACAATGTCATGTTTTGTATCATACAGCATCTCCTCTTCCCATAACTCTTGGTCCATGTCCATATCAGAACTTTTTGAATGTTTTGTTTTCTTAAGATACTTTCTTGGTTTGTATTCTTTGTCTACATATATCTTCCTCTTCCTGTTTCCTGGCTTTTCTCTTTCCACCTGTTCATAGCTCTTTTTCTATCATCATTTTCATTCTCTTTGATATTCTGTGTATTTTAATGTATTTCATTATATTCAGCCAAATCTGCTTATTTAAATCAATTGGATTGTAATTCATTTCATTTGGTCTTTGCATTTTATTATTATGCTGTATTGTTTCTTGGTTTAAATTAATTGATTGGCTATTTTCAAGTTAATTGCATTATCCATATTTAGCAGGTCTCATCATATTTAATTAATCAGATAGCATTTCTCTTATCATTTTAGGTAAATCAGTTGTATTACAGTTATTCATTTCCTGTGCCTTACAAATTCATTGCTGACTGACATGACCTTACAGTTTGTTCAGAACTGTGTACGGCTCTCCTCCTTGGCTCTCCACTTTTTGCATGCCTCTGGCCTTGCTGGCCTGCAGAAGCTATGTTAGGCACATCTTTAAAAAGTAGCTTGTGAAGTTTTGCATTTCACTCTACCACAACAGTTTTCTCCGATTTGGTACTTTTGACTCAGTTTTAGTTTATTTTTCTTCTTATTGTTTTTATTCAACACATGCTCTGTTATTCACCACATGCTCTGTTTCATAGAATCATAGAGTTGGAAGAGACCACAAGGGACATCCAATCCAACCCCCTGTGGACAGGACAAGGAAGGAAGGAAGAGCAAGAGGGAGGAGGAATAGCAGCAAAGGCAACACAGATAAGAGGAGGAGGAAGAAAGAAAGAGCAGGAGGGAGGAGGAAGAGCAGTGGCAGTACGGGTAAGAGGGGGGAGGAAGGAAGGAAGGAAGGAAGGGAGGGAGGGAGGGAGGGAGGGAGGGCAAGAGGGCAGAGGAAGAATAGCAGCAGCACAGGTAAGAGGAGGAGGAGGAGGCAGAGGAAGGAAGAAGAGGAGAGAGAACGAAGAGCAATAGCGGTAGCACGAGGAAGAGGAAGCAGAGGGAGAATGAAGAGCAATAGCGGTAGCATGGGTAAGAGGAGGAGGAGGAAGAGTGGCGGCGGCATTTTGAACAGGGCTGAGAAGCATAGATCAATATCTATATGGGTGTTTTTAACTCAGGGTGGCAAGACTTGGTCCTCCTCCTTTTCAGGATCTGTCCTCCATTTCAACCTCCTGTCCAGGAGGGATTCCAAAAGGTCCTCCACTTTGAGCAGGGCTGAGAAAGATGGATTTAATATGAGTGGCTTTTTGTTTTGTTTTTAGCTTTGGTTTGGTCAAGTCCTCCATTTTTTTCTTGAGTGTTTTTCCACCTGGAAGTCCCACCTCCCCCACCCTCGGTACTGGGTGACATCTGGTGTGGGAATGCCACTGAGTTTGGGCACTCAGTTTCTAAAAGGTTCGCCATCACTGGGGATATGCCTTTACACTTACTGTATATTCATATATAAGTCTAGAAATTTTAGTCAAAAAATTGACTTCCCCAAAAATTGGCTCATCCATGGGTTGACTCAGAGAAAGAATTAGAGTAAGCAGTGTATTCTAACTCTTAAAAAAAAAAAAAAAGGGGGGGGGGAGGAACCATCCTCTGGTGAAAAGCAAGAGTGTAATCTGTTTTGGAAGCACTAACCATCCCAACCACTATCTCATCCATTCAGCCTTTAGGGTAGGCACAAACAGTAATGCTTCTGGTATTCTGTAAGTTCTTCAGCATTGTTTTCCTTTGATTCATTCTTCAGATCCTTTGTTACATGCCCCTAAGTTTTACCCTCAACTTATCTATGAGTCATATCAAAATGCACAATTGAGACCCCAAAACCTGCCCTTGACTTATAAATGAGATTGACTTACAGTTGAGTATATATGGTCCTTCCTGCATCTTTCACTTCCTCTTCTGTGATTGTTTCAGCTTCTCTATTTTTATTCTTCATACTGTACTATTATTCTGAAAGTTCCTTATTTTCTATCTATGGGTCAGAACAGATGGCCTATTAAAGATGCCTTCCAGGCATCTTGGGAGCACAGCATTTACACACCACATGCTCCAATGATGCCCAGAAGCATCTGGCGGAGCGGCATTTACATGCTGCACACCACTGGAGTGTCCTGAAGCTACCCTGGGGCTCCAGCAGGGCCGTGAAAGCCATCTCTTTCCCAGCCCAAATAGGAACAAATACTTGGGCTGAGTTCAAGGTGGGTTGGGACTGCCGCGTGTGTTTGCAGCGGCCCAATGTGTCTTCGGCAGGGGCAGCTTCAAGCCGCTCCTTCTTGCCAGTCTGTTCCGGCCCTAAGTTTGACTGAGAAGAGCATAAGTTTCCAGTTAGTCCAGTGGGATAGTAAAAACTGAGAGCAGAAGGAGCTCAGTGGTCACAACTGAAAGAGAACTTAAGCTTCTGGAGATTCAGTTGCTGTGTGGGAATAACTCAATCATAGTGGACTGTTTCTTCCTGCCCTTCCACAAATAAATGCTTTCCAACTGGAAGCTCCATGTTATTAAGGAAAAATTAAAATATTTGAATAAACATACTTACATTTTTTAAACAATTCTTGTTTTCTCTGATGTCCTTTGAAACTACTCTCATTAAAGCCTGGTTTGCAAAACTGGCCACTGGTACTTAGCTTTATAGAGTGAGGTAAAATTCCACCCTAGAAAAAGAGATTTTTCAGTACAAGATCTTGCATACCATGCAACTCCCACTTTACATCCACCCCAAGATAGAAACCAACCTTCTCATGCCTATTTTGTTGAGTAGGGTGAGACTTTCCAGAGCTCTGTAAAGTTTGCCAAATGCTGCAAAATTCATCATCTTGTTTGTTCTGAGGTTGCTGGAAAATAAAAATAAAACAGACTCATATAAACAAGATCTGCTCTGTATTAATTTTAACAATTGAGAGAAAAAATGAGATTATGTAGTTTTCTGTAATAACGGGCTATTTTCAGAACAGGACCAGCTATGACCTACCTCAATAACTGACAAACAAAAGGCAGTTAGTTGCCCACTGTTTCACATTGGCCCTTTTTTGAAGCTTACTAGTGAAAATGACTTTTCATTTTTTAAATTAAATTTCATAAAATTTAAGGCAGTGATCTCTGAAAGAGCTGCCCAGGCAGGGTACATTTTGTGTGGGTATGAAAGAGGTAAATCCCTTCTCCGTAGGATTTTAAAAGCTTCCTTCCTCATCCTCCTTTCCCTGGATCTCTGCCCCAGACAGCACCCACTTCCCTTCCTCCTCTTCTTTTCCCTGGATCTCTGCCCCATGGAACACCCCACTTCCCTTCCCTTCTCCATGGGATTTTAAAAGCTTCCCACCTTTTCCTCTTCCTGGATCTCTGCCCCACATAACACCCCACTTTTCCCCACTTCCCTTCTCTTCTCAATGGGTTGTTAAATCCTTTGTGAAGTCAAAGGCATTCATGGTCGGCACCCATATTTTTTGTGGGTTTTTCGGGCTATGGGCCATGTTCTAGAAGAGTTTCTTCCTGACGTTTCGCCAGCATCTGTGGCTGGCATCTTCTAAAAGATGCCAGCCACAGATGCTTGTGAAACGTCAGGAAGAAATTCTTCTAGAACATGGCCACATAGCCCAAAAAACCCACAAAAAACTATGTTAAATCCTTGTCCTTCAGCACCAGGGAAGTGGTGTTAGATGGTCAGGAGAGGTCCAGAGACAGAGAAGGAGGGAGGGAAGTGGTGTTTTCCTTTTATTTTCTCCTTTACATCCGTTGTTACTGCCCCTAAGTTCTACCCTCAACTTATCCACGGGTCATCATATCAAATCCATGATTTTGGCCCTAAAACCTTCTACATGAGGTCAACTTATACACAAGTATATATGGTATGTGATTTTCTGTTTTGCACATTCTCTTTAAGACACTGAAAGGTAGGGTAAAATATATCAGTAACAATAAATAAAATCTAATAATAATAATTTGTTTTATTTATATACCGCTATTCCAAAGATCATAGCGGTGAACAGCAAGTAGGCTAATTAGCAAGTAAGCTAATTTGCCCCCAACAGTCTGGGTACTCATTTTAGCGACTTTGGAATGATGCAAGCCGGAGTCGAGCTTGGGCCCTTTTGCTGGTCTTGAACTCGCTACCTTGTGGTTTTGAGTGAATGGCTGCAGTACAGGCATTTAAGCACTGCGCCTCCAGGGTTAATTTTTCACTTCTGCAGGGAAGCCCTATGCTCTTTCTCATCCATACACAATACATATCTATTAGCACACACTAATAAAATATATATTTTTAAAATCCAACTTACTTTATGTTTTTGATTGCCAACTGTATATGTTCCTTTCTGGAGGGACCCAGAATTGCCCTGGTTTTCAACCTTGAGACTGTTATGCTGCCTTGCATTCAGTTGCTAGATCACAGAATAATAATAACAATCATCATCATCATCACCATCATCATCATCTGGACAAGCTATTCAACTAGCTTCTTCCTCTTTAGAGTACTCCTTACTTGGCTGAGATTCTTTTTGGCCAATAGAATAATATGTCAAATAAACATGGCCATTTTGTATTTACAGTTCATTGGATCAAATTAAATTACTAAGAAAACATCTATTGGTAATATACTGCACACAGACCTATATGTATAACTTGCTCACTTTCACCAGCAGTAACTACACTGGGACATTTTCTTATCTGTTTTTCCTCCTTCAATAATATTATGGGATACAATACATGCCAAACATATACCCTACCCTCAAAGCACATCTTTAAGTTCTTGAAAATTCCAGCTCTAATGCAAATCCACTCAAATATGATCTTGATTAATATAAAGTCTTGTCTAAACTTTACCATCAAAAAAAGTTCAGTTAGCATCCATGGGGATCTATGTTTAGCAACATCTTCATTTTCAGTGATATAATTTCAGGAATAACTAAATATGGACTTACTCGAGTTGGGACAAAGAGGGAACGAGGGGAATGGTTCAGACCTCCTAGATGTGCTTTTTGTGAAGATACAGAAAATGATTCAGGTGAATATGAGCTGTAGGGACTCACAGCTGGCTGAGGTTTGACTATGGCAGTTAGCTTCTGATTTCCTGTTTCAGACCGATTACCATAAGAAAGGTTAATTAAGGCACTAGCTGGCATGCGGTAGCCTCTGGCAGGTGAGCTCCTACAGGAAGAGAGAAAGCCTGATAAAAATAGTTGTTTTACTTATGCCAGTGGTGCATAGCAAAACACAGGAATATTAAAAAATGAATCTGAGAACACTAACACTCTAATCTAAGAAACCTGAGTTTAGACTGCACCTTCATGAGGAACACTGGTTGTCTTCCTGGAGGTGCTCTTCACCTCTATTTCCCAGTCTATAAAATGAAAATGTATAATTTTTTCGAAGCATGGCTGCTGAATTAATGAAATATGGATAGCAAAGAACTTCATTCACAAGTCATAACAACTTTTCAATATGCTGTGGTTACACATTTCCTACTCAAACACACTAAAAAGATGGAAATAATGTAGCTCTCTTGAACAAACCTTATTGTTAATCCTCCATAAAATTCTTCATCAAACAGTACTTCATACAGCACATCAGATTCTCTGCTGGCTGAAGAAAATATAGATGATAAACAATACTATTTAACACACATGAAGATACTTCCATAAATTATTTCTTTCTTCAAGCACAAATATATTAATCTGTAGGATTCCACTAGTCAGTTACACACAGAGGATTGGAAATACCATTTTAGAGCTATCACATTCTGCATTTCAAGCATTCTTTAGCTAGTGAACAGACAGGTCCAGCTCCATCAGGGCTAGCCTGAAGAAGAAGAGCCCTCCCTCCATGATAACTGTCATCCTTCGGCCTGTGAGGGAGTGTACAGGCAGGCCCAGCTCCACTAGGGTTAGCCTGAAGAAGAAGAGCCCTTCTTCCAGTCCATCTGCCTTGGTCCAGGCCTCAGAGGGAGAGAATAACCACTGGACCTCATCCCCTTTCCCACCACCATTCCCTTCTCCTTTTGTGTCATGTCTTTTAGATTGTAAGCCTGAGGGCAGGGAACCGTCTAATTGAAAATAATAATTGTAAGACGCTCTGATAGCCTTTAGGGCTGAAGGGCGGGGTATAAATACCATAAATAAATAATAAATAAAATAAAATAGTGGTCCTCCTGGTCCACACAACTGTTGGTAGTGGACCTAGAGATCATTCTTCCCACTCCATGTCCTGACTTCATAGAATGCAAACAGCTGGAGCATACCATATATACTTGACTATAAGTCAATCTCATGTATAAGTCGAGGGCAGGTTTTGGAGCAAAACTCATATATTTTGATATGACCCATAGGTAAGTTGAGGGTAAAAATTAGGGGCATGTAACAAAGGATGTAAAGGATGAAACAAAGTAAAACAGTATCAAAAAACTTACAAAACATCAGCAGTTATAACTATTTGTAGTCACGCTAATGGCTGGCTGGATGAGAGAGAGTAGAGGGTGGTCAGTGCTTCCAGGTCATATTATATTTTTGCCTTTCAACAGGGGATGGTTCCTTTTTGTTAAGAGTTACAGTACAGCCCTTACACTGACCTATGGATAAGTTGACTCAGGTTTTTTGGGTCAATTGTTTTGACTAAAATTTCTAGACTAACACATGAGTATGTACAGTGTGTGTGTGAATGAATGAGTATGCATGGGACTTGTTCACAGTGCCTGCTGAACATCTATCAAGAATCACTTCTTCACTTTGGGATGAGAGAGAGTGGGATAATAACTAGAAGACACAATTTCTTAAACCAAGTGGGAAAATGAATTAACCTTAAGCACAGCTGAAGTCTAGGAATAGAACTATTTGTGCAAAACAAACAAATCTGCATAGATCCTTCAAGGAGAGCATTCCTTGTCCCCTTATCTAGGCTTGCCATATCCCGCCTGTGGGCGGGACTTTCCCGGTTTTGGGCTGGTCCGCACGGTCCCGCCCCGGGTTGGCCCCGCCCCCGGGATTTCCCCCGCCCCCGGGCTTTGTTGCAAAGTGTGCAACAGCGGTGGCGGGGGAAAGAGAGAGGCCTCTGTAGGCCTCTCTCCTTTGGCGGGGGGCTTCCCTCCCCTCTTTGGCTCCGCTGGAGCCGAGGGAGGGAAAGAAGCCTCGCCTGCTGAGGCCAGACTTCTTTCCCCACCTGAGCTCTGCCGGCAAAAACGGAGCCCAGGCGGGGAAAAGAAAGCCTCCCTGGGTGCGGAGAAGGAATCCTCCCCTCAGCGAGGATTCTTTTCCCCCTGGGCTCCGTTGGCAAAAACGGAGCCCAGGGGGAAAAGAAAGCCTACCTGGGGGCGGATTCCTTTCTCCACCTGGGCTGCTTCCAACGGAGCCCAGGCAGAGAAGGAATGCTTCCCTCAGCGAGGCTCTTTTTCAAATGCAGGGCCCAAAAAAAAGGTCCTACATTTGAAAATTTTGTCCTACATTTGTCCCGGTTTGGAGGTCCTGACTAATGGCAACCCTACCCTTATCTGTACACTCCCAAAAGCAATTGCCTGTATCCTGAGCATGGTGGGTTGGAAAAAATGTCACGGACCATGTTGGGGCTGAGCTCCTTCTGATATGTTGTCATGACCACTGACATTACCTGAAATGCTACTGATTTTTCAGTATATGGCCAGAAAGATAGCAGCAAGTCACAGGCAGCACCAACTAGACTACTAATCCAAGTTACTGGGATGTGAAACTTCAACATAACCTGTTTGCACATCAGGAAGTTCCACAGGAGAGTGTCAGGTTTAGAATGCTAGAAGTGGAAGAGATCCCCAAGGGTATCCAGGAGCACTCCCAACAGATGGCCATCCAGTGTCTGCTTAAAAACCTTCAAAGCAGCTCCACCACACTCTGGAGCAGTGTATTTCACTGTATCACAGCTCTTACCATTAGGAAGTTCTTCCTAATGTTTAGGTGGAATCTTTTTTCCTGTTTATTCTCTTTTTGTACGGCAATAAAGCACATGGACTTCTGGACTTGGTCAAATAAGGATGGGAATGAGTGAAAGATAAACTACCAGAAGCAGTTGTAACTTGAAAACAGAATGTTTCAAAAGGGAGAGGCTCGTATCTGAAGAGATTCAGCAGGGTTTGAGGTTGATATTGATAGTGTGCTGAGCTGACAAAGACAGAGTTTTGAGTTATTAGAGAAAGATTCATGTATTTGAGGAAGGGAGAACTGCCTATGATACTGGGGAGCCTAAAGAATAGAATATTGGAGTAGTTACTGAACATACTATGTTCATTAAATCTATTTCTGTTGTTTTAAACCTGTCTCTGACTATCTGTTAAGCTATCTGGCTGGCAAGCTTGAACTGGAGAGAGGCCACACATACCAAATTAAAGAACCCACACAACAACACAACCACAAGTCCACATTTATAGGGGTCACCCTGAGGCCCAATAACTCTATCCAGCAAAGAAGGGATATGGAGAACAAGGGCAGGATGAGTGGCAAGATTCTTAGGAGTCAGAGTTTTGGGGTAAACCTGAATAAAGAATCTGTCACACCACCTGTAAGTCAAAGATACGTAATAACCTCCTTTTATTCCTATAATGGTCCCACGAAGTCCAATGGGAACAGAAAAGTTCTCTCTCACATTCACAACACGGTCAAATAGCCGATAATCTGCATCACGGTCTGGTATAATTCCATGCTGTTGTTCTAAAGGCTAAGACAAACCAAAGATTTAAATAATAGTATAAGTATTCAAATAATGTTTCAGTGTAAGACTGTGGAACAACACAAATGATTTATGTCTCTGGACAGAGAGAACATGGATATTAGAGATGGTAGAAGACTCAGAGTGGATCAGATTGAAAATGGCCTGTGCCATAGCAGTAGTGGCAAAAAAGAATTCCATCTAAACGACCACCTTTGCATTTGCAAAGTGTTGTCTGGAAGAGGTGTTTCGAATGGTCTGGGATCTTTTATATTTTGCTCCACAACAGCAGTATATAAACTACTCGGCAGCCCACTGGAAAGAATTTGCACAGCACTTTGTGGTTAAAATCACTCAGATCTACTCTGACTTGTATGCTGTAGGTGATACTGTGGCTTGGCCACTGCTTGTCTGTATTATTGGGTATATTTCAGTTTGTACAACCTGAGATATTAACAGGATCGTTGGAGAAGTGAAATCCAAAATATGCATAACAGACCTATGGCTGTTAAAAGGAGCACTGGCACAGTGGGTAAGGGAAGTAGTAAATGCATCATTACAGCAAGGCAGGTTTCTATCTTGCCTAACAGAGGCTGTGGTGAGGTCATTGTTGAAAAAAATCTTCCTTGAGTTCTACTGTACCCAAGAACTATTGGCCAGTGTCCAATATCCCTTTTTTGTGCAAGTTTCAAGAACATTTAGTGGCCTCTCAGCTCCAGGGACTCCTGAATAAAACAGATTATCTGCATCCATTTCAGTCTAGCTTCACACCTAGTTATGGGCCAGACACAGCTTTGGTCACCTTGGTGGATTACCTACACAGGGAACTGTTAGTCCTGCTAAACCTCAGCTGCTTTCAGTATCATCAACCATGGTATACTTCTGAGCCACCTCTCTAGGATGGAACTCAGAGGCTTCTTGAAGGTGTGGACTCAGGTCGTGCTGGTGCATGCCTGTTTGACATTGTGGTCACTGGCCTATGGTGTCCCTAAGAGCTCAGTTTTGTCCCCCATGCTGTTTAATTTTTAAACAAAACAGCTGGCAGGTCATCTGGAATTTTGGGGTTCAGTTCACCAGTACATTGATGACATCCAACTCCATCTGTCCATTTTCCATCTGATTCCAGAGAAGTTGTTCCTATACTAAACCAGTATCTAGGGTCAGTAATAGATTTATTCCAGACAAGACAGAGGTGCTTCCAGTCAGCCACAAAACAGATCAGGGAATAGGGAATCAACCTGTGCATGAGGAAGTTACACTTCCCTTAAATCTCAGGTCTGCAGCTTGGTTGTACTCCTGGGCTCAGAATTGAGCCTGGGTGTCCAGGTTTTAGATGTGGCCAGAAGTGCACTTGCACAATTAAAACTAATGTGCCAGCTGTGCTTGTTCCTTGAGAAGTCAGATGTAGCTACAGCTGATATATTCCTGGATTACATCCCTTTTGGACTACTATAACATGCTTTTCTTGGGGCTGCCTTTGGGAACTGTTTGGAAAATCAATGGGTCCAAAATGATGCAGCTATGCTGATGACCAGGGCTGGCAGAGGGGTCCCTGTTGAAACAGATTCACTGGATACTGGTCTGCTTCTGGGAAGTGCTAGTTTTAACCTTTAAAGCTTCACATGGCTTGGGTAAAGAATGGGTGACAGACAGTATCTTCCTATACAAGTCAGCTTGAGTTTTAAAATCTGCAGAGGAAGGTTTTCTTTTGGTTCCACTCCCTTTCCAGATGCATAGATGAAGATATGAGTGAGAGTCTTCTCAGTGGCTGCTTCTGGGCTGTGGAACTCCTGGTTGGCCTCCTCCCTGCTCTCTTCCCACCAGCAGGTGAAAACCTTTCAGATAGGCCTTTAAATTTTAATTATGCAATGGTAGTCTGTGTGTGAAGTGGTGTGCTGCATTTTTAATCTTTTATCAGTAGTTATGTTTTAAATGTATTTTATACTTTTTTTTACCACAGGCTTAAAAATAAAATTGTTATTTTTTAATTTTCGTAAAGTAAGATTTTAGATTAATCCTGTTTAAATTACTGTAAACTGCTTTGAATCTCATCTCAAGTGAAAAGCAGGGTATAAATTCAATAAATAAATAAATAAACAAACAAACAAACAGATAAACAAACATGGTTTAATTGTGTAACATATCCAGTCAATAAAAATGACCTCAAAATAGTAACACTGTGTTCTTACAAGAGGTTGTTCACCAAATTTAGTTTCTGTATTGAATTAATAACCTGATAAACACATATTGAGTGGAGCTAGTCTATATATACTGTATACCAAATTGCCAACACCATTTTTAGAATGATCAATCCAGCAGTGTTAGAATTTGTAGAGATGAAGAAAAAGCATCTGAATATAAACTAGTATGAAGTACTTGTTAATTTCAATATCTCGCTATTATGGATAGAACAACACTTGATTGTTAAGAGAATGAATTTACTATTGAATATTGATGATTGATTCAAGTGAATTTGTACAGTTGGCTTGTTTAAACCATGGGTCAACCCTGATTTCAACCAAAGGACTTTTTCATATTTTTTTAAAAGTCTGCTTATTATTGCTATTTTACAACCCTCTTAGTGGGCTAATAATGGTTCTTTGAATTTTACTGTTTTAAACAGTGTATTGGTATTCATTTTTAGACTAGCATCAAGTTTCTGTTGGTTCTTTTTAATCACTTTATTTTATAGTAATTTTATAGTGCAAGAAATGCCATTCAGAAAGAAATCCTTCAATTAACCTAAGTTCAACCAAAACAACTTACTTTAAAAGAGTACTTTTCAAAGAACAATAATTTAAGCTAGTGGCTACAACACCTGACTACTTAATTTTCTGATTTAGTCCTGTATCAGTATAGTTTTATACTCCTATATGTTGGATACCAACCTGTCAATACAATTCCCAAAGTTTTACTGAAAGATATCAATCATACAAAATCCTAATAACTTTGGATTGCCAATGGTAGAAAGTGTTAAAACATGGTTGATCACGCTTTCTAATACATCAAATATTGTTTCACAGTATTAATATAATAAGCAAGATTCTTTTTTTTCTTTTTTTTTGCATTTAAACATTAATTCAAAAAAATTGGTTTAAACAAACCAACCAACCCTGTCACTTGTTGGGTTTTTTTAAAAATGTTTTTTCTCTCTCCAATCCTGGGAATTACAGTATGTCCTTTATAAATAGCACACTTTATTTGATAATATCATTTAAAAACTGTACTTGCTATTTTAAAATAACCAACACTTACTCTGTATAACAAATGAGGTTTTACTGTCACACGCACTTTCTTATTGCTTTTTCTTTGCTACATGAAAAACAGAAATGGTTAGATGAAGTATTATTGGATTATCACTGCCTTACAAAATTGAAATAGTCACACCTTCTAGTTCAATGTTTAACTCTCACCCTTTCCTTCTACACAATGAAACATATATTCTTAACAGTCAATAGATTCATAACTAATTAAATATGTCCTTTAAGATTTTCAACCCTGAACCCAAGCAATCTATTAGAAAGGCAAATAGTTAGGTTGTTTTAACAATCTCATGGGAGACACTCAAAACACTAGGAGAACACAATATATTCAACAGTAATATCAAAATATCTTTTTGGAGCCCTTCAAATCTCATGAAATATTATAATATATACATGAGTATGTAGTTATATCAGGTAGTGAGTAAAGCTGCAATTTCTAAACAAAAGCTTTCAAAGCTACCCTGGTTATAAGGTACAACCTTCTGTACTGGATACTGAAGGGCAGGTATACCTGTAACTGTAGTTCTTCAAATGGTCATCTGTGAATTCAAACAAAAGACCTAGTTCAATGCATCCTTTGGAAATGTCTAGAGCAGTTACATAAGCTTTTTGGCAGCAACTCCATACATCCTCTGGGCCCATTAGTAGAATGGTTCCCACCTAAACCCTCAGTTCCATGGACACCATGACAATAGCATCCAAGGACCTAAGGTACGGCACGAACACACAAAGGGAGGCTAGGTGGGGTTATGTGAGTTCACAAATGTCCATTCGAAGAACTACACAGCCCTGGTGGTGCGGTGGTTAAGTGCCTATACTGCAGCCACTCATTCATAAACCATAAGGTTCTGAGTTCAATCCCAGCTCAGGGTCACCTCAGCCTGGCATCCTTCCAAAGTTGCTAAAATGAGTATCCAGCTTGTTGGGGGCAATTAGCTTACACATTGTAAACCGCTTAGGGAGTGCTTAAGTGCACTGATAAGCAGTATAGAAATATACTTGCTATTGCTATATTTCTTTCTTCTTTTTGTGCAGCTTCTTGTCTGTCTTATGTTTAGACATCAATGTAGACTGCTCTGAGATTAGAGGGTACACTGAAATGTAACTTTATACCGATGGACTTAGTGGATACACCAAATGTTTCTGCAGAAAAAAACCAGAGTCAGAAGCTGGACTAGCACTGCCATCTTGAGACATGTTAGTCCAGATCCCAGAATCAAGTAGGAGTCTTTTAATTGCCATTCTCCATGATGACCCATAGACAATCAGAGCCAAGACAGAGTGAGGCAGAACAGAATTAGTGCTGGAAGCTGCAAGCCTAAGAGCTTGCTCATACAGGACTACTTTCAGCCTGGAATTGTGGTTTTTGTATGACTGAAGGTGAACACTTTACTATGGATGCAAGACTCCACATTCTGGCCCTTGCCAAGACACAGCAGGCAACATGAATTCCCATCCTATTCAGGAATCTCAGTAGCACATGAAGTGCATTTTTTGAATGAGCTAGTTGAAACCATAACTGGGAAACACAAATATCACTAAGCCAGAAATGTAGTTGAGGGAAATTCAAGCCAAACGGAGAGTTCAGAGAAAACAAATCAAAGGCCAAAGGAGTAATCTTAAGAACTACAAAGAATCAAGCCAGAAGTCTGATAAAAATCCAAGCCAAGTCACTATCTGAATAAGAAGTCAGAAAAACAGTCCAAAAGTCAAGAAGGAAAGCCAAAAGAGAATAATTCTAAAACAGTTATTATGATGATGCTGCAAAAGCAGACAAAAATGAACTGAGAGTTTAATAAGGCTCCCAGAGTATGGCCAGGGTTATTGTCAAAAAGCCTATGTAGCTCTTAAAGGTTCCAAATAATGCAGTACACAGGTGCAGATAACCCATTTGTGTGAGTCACAGACACCATGAGGAAGAACTGTCTGTCACAAAGATGATCAATTATGTAAAGATAGGGCAAACGGTCATGTAAAAGGCTAGAGTTTTCTTTGTTAATAAAACTTAAAGCAAGTTATAGTAGAATGTTAAGCTAAAAATGTTGTGCCACTTTACTAAATATAATAGCAGTATCCAGAAATATTATTCCTGTACACAATTATTCTTTAAGTTTTTAAAGAAGTACCTTGCACTTTTCTATTTCTTCTTCAATCTTCTCAACAATAGCAGCATCCAGAATGAGTAAATCACAAGAGGAACGTGAGAGTGTACTAACAGGATGAGCCTTTAGCCAAGCAACAATTTCTTGAACTTTCTCAGCACTACATTTAAAAATATTTCACATCAATAAACATCACAAAGAACTCAGCGTATGTCAAACAGCAGATTTTAATCAAGTTTATCAACCACATCCTGTTAAGAGTTACACTTTGACAACCTACTAAATAGGAGCTCACTATACAAAGATATGCTTTTGAAAACACAGTACAGGTGACCCTCTGTATCCATGGATTCTTTATCTATGGATTCTAGTACCTATGGCTTGGGGAATTTTTTTTTTAAATAAATTAATTCCAAAATGCAAACCTTCATTTTGCCATTTTATGTAAGGGGCAGCATTTTACTATGCCATTGTATTTAAAGAGCCTTGAGCATCCATGAATTTTTGTGGGGGGGGGGGGGGGGAGTCCTGGAACCAAACTCCTGAGGATACCAAGGGCCCACTTTGTCTACTGTAGACTACCAACAGTATTAAAAAAAAACTAGATGTATTAGGTTTTTTACTACTACACCTTAAGTAAAGTTGTGATAGATAGATGGTGAATAAACATGTTTATTTTAGGATGTTTTTGCTCGATGTATATTACAGATATTAGGTTAGATATAGCATTGAAAGGACAGTTATAGCCTCCTGGTTTCCAAATCATTCGCTAAACACTGGCAGAATTCTAGGGATTATGCTTGGGTGTCAGCTATAATGTTGTAGAGCAGATCCAAACCCTAGACTGGGCCCCAAAAGCTTTAGTGAGCAGTCATCTTTTCACTTGACACCAGAATGATGGCAATGTTGGCACTAATCAAATCTTGGGTATTCCATAAATGCTGTGACACTGCAGAGAAGGCCCTCTCCTATACAAAACAGATTTGGTTAATTTTAAAGTTCAAATATCAAATTTTAGGGAAGTAAGGAGAGTCACTGATGAAGCCCTTTACAGTGGGCCCTCTACATTTGCTGTGGTTAGGGGACAGAATTCCCATGAAAGTAGAAAAACTACAAATATTTTTTTAAAAACCTAAGTGAACACCTCTCTAAGAATCTTTAGGTCTTCCAATGTAACTCTATGATCAACAGAAGCTTTCTGATGACATCTGAACAGCCCAAATACTGTAAGGCACATTGCACAAAAGACTCTTCTACCCATTCCAAAATAGTGGTTTTATGTAGATTGGGCTTAATGAGATTTATCTGATATTATTTCAAAAGTTATGAACACCTTACCCATTCTCTTCTTCCCTAGGCCAAATGTCATCTTCATAGAATATATCTTCTTGACTGTTTTTGGCTAGGTAACTAAAAAGTTCTGGTACCCTGATAAACATATAAATAAACATAAGTAGATAACTCATCTTTCTATGTACCTACATTTCACAAAACTACCCACCTAAACCTTTCAGTTGCAAAACATAATAATAATATCAACATGCAGAAAGAACTTCCCCACCATGTATATGAACTATTGCAATGTTGGACATCTCAATGACAATGTTTACCTTAGGGCTTACCTTTCTAAATATTCAGCAAGAAGTTGTTCTACTGCAGAGGAATACATCCACTCATTTCCTACTTTTTTTGTATAGCCAGGGACTTCTTCATTCTTTTTATTGAATTTTAGGTTCAATCCTACATTTGCTTTGTGATCTCCATGTGGACTGCAAACAAAAAAGTTAGGATTTCAATAAAATTCTGATTACATTTTGGGCAGAAATTACCAAGGTTTAATTGACATTTTATTAGAATACTTAACATGGGTGTGTTACAGACCGCCCGTTTGGGGCGGCCTGTAGGCGCTCCTTTTCCCGCTGGATCAGGGCCTCAGCTGCCAGAACGGCAGCCTCTGAGGCCCTGATCCGCCGCTTTCCAGGCCACGGGGAAGCGGCAAAAGGCCGCTTCCCCACGGCCTGGAAAGGGGTGTCCTTGGGGCTTCATGCCCCAAGGACACCCGACGGCGGTGGGGAGGAGGAGAAAGGGGCCGCTTGGCCCCTTTCTCCTCTGTGTCGCTGGTGCAGCCATGTAAAGGCTCCACCAGCGACGCAAACCGCGGAAGGAGCTCCATTTCGGAGCTCCTTCGTGCGCCCTCCCACGGCGAAAAGACGTCATGTCCGTGCCACCCTGTTTGGAGGCGGTGCATTCGTGACGTCGTAATGGCGGCCCCCGTGTGGAACAGGCACCGCCATTTTGTACGTCCTGGGGACGTATTGGGATTAGGTGCGTGCGTAAGGCACACACTTTGCCTAACCCTAGTATGTCCCCAGGACGTACTTAACGCCCGTTTGTAACGGGTCTTAAAATAATATTTTATTTGCCTAATTATATTTTTTGTGATATAACATTTAAGAGATATAACATCTAACTTTAGTTGGAGTCAATCATTCAGTAAATTATTTCCATTCACATAATCTGGGTTTAGTCAACTATTAACTTGTTTTATGACTTATAAGGAGATCTTGAATGGTAGTTTTAAAAAATTTGCAATTATACAATCTTGTAATTAAAATATTCAATCTCTTCTAAAGTTGCCCAAGTTTTTTGTTGAAGGTAATGGGGCAAAACAGGGTGGTGAATAATGGTAAGTGCATTAACTGAATGTTGGTATGTGGGCAATGTGACTGAGATGCTGCTGCTCCCATTTCTGCTGACACTATGCAGAACTGCTGTAATCAATTAGGATAAGGGAAAATAACTAACCCCACAGTTCACTTTGGTCCCCTGACCTGCAAAACAGCCTTTGCCTCTATGGCTCAAAACGCATGGGCCAAATAAGGCAGATTCCAGCTGCTCTGGGGTGTGATGTTTACATGATGCTTGCCCCCAAAGCAGCTGAAAGCCACTCCAAGCCCATGTTCAATGGGGAAAAGCCAGCCCAAAAGGGGGCAGATATAATCCCCTCCTGTTGGTGGCAAGTTTGGGACTGCGGTGGCAGCCTGGTTTAGGAACAGGTCATGCTGTCACCGTGGTTTCACTCCAATCGCATCCAGAGCAGCCACTGGCCACTCCTTCTGGGCCGTGTGCTTCGGCTCTTCATTCCCCTGGGACTTTTCTGTTACTAGTTTAGCTTTTCTCCATCTCTCTTTTCCTCAAACATTCTTAATCTTAACCAAGGAAATCTGGGACATCATAGAAATATTCTATCACACATTCTTACATGTATTTCAACAGCTAATGCTACTTTAAGCTCAGCTAAGCATACAAAAAGGCCCTCTGAAAGAATAGAAGAAAGTGATGCAACAATAGTTCTCCGGTGATAAGCGGCTAACATTAACTAGAAATAGTAAACAGTTCACAGAACTTGCATTTAGGGCTGAGAAATGGTTGTTGGACCATCATTTTAATACTATCTTTAGCTATACCACCCTCTCCCAACTTTCATGAACACCCTAATGCAAGTGCAGCTTTTTAGAACTGTCCCTCCCCACTAGTGGACTTTCTGACAGAGGATTTCAAGTCTAAAATACCACTATGGTGCCCTTTACTCAAAAAGAACAATATCTCTAAAACATCTTGTGCTTTATAAAGTATACATAATTTTGTTTATTTATTTATTAAAATATTTGTATCTTGCCATTTATAAAGAGATCTCAGGGCAGCATACAATAAAACCAATATATCAAATTTAAAACAGTATAAATAATTAACATAAATTTAAAAGGCTAAAAATATATTAAACAATTAAGAAATTAAAAGACAGATTAAAAGGGTTAAAATTGTTTGAAATGATTTAAAGAACCCTGGTGGTGCAGTGATAAATGTCAGTACTGCAGCCACTCACTCACAAATCACAAGGTTGTGAGTTCAATCTCAGGCAAGGCCTCAGGGCCAACTCAGCCTTGCATCCTTCCAAGGTCACTAAAATGAATACCCAGCTTTTGGGGGGCAATTAACTTACAGTTTGTAAAACACTTAGAGACTGCTTATTGTGGTATGAGACAGTATTTAAATGAAGCTGCTATTGCTATTGCTATTAAAACCACAGGCATGAAAAGGATTTTGTAAAATGAAATTGGTCCCAAAAGTTTGCATGAACAACCATGTTTTTTATTTGGCACTAAACAGCAAAGAGCTAGTATGGTGCAGTGGTTTGAGTGTTGGGCTAAGAGTCTGGATATCAGGGTCTGAATCCTCACTTGGAAACCCACTAGTTGACCTTGGGCGAATCACACACAGCCCCAGAAAATGCCCTGATAGGTTCGCTTTAGGGTCACCATAAATTGGAAATGTCTTGAAGGGACATAACAACAACCGATCAGTACTAATGTTGGTAACAATCGGTCTTCCAAGATGAGAGTGTTCCACAAAAGGGGGTACTACAGCAGAAAAGGCCATCTCCCATGGTCTTGCAAAGCATATTGCTCTGATTGATGAGACACTGCCAAATGCAAATGAAGCCATAATTAACATCTGCAAAGCGTCTTCTGCCATTAGTTTTTAATGTTTTATCAGGATCAAATGTCAAAGTAGTCAGAAATACTCTGCAAATGCATTTCACCAAAGAATAAAACACATTCCTGCTCAGAACATACTTTCTCTTTGATCCTCTTCCAATAAAAATGCTTCCTGTAAATCTTGACACAAGATAGCCACTCACTCCAAGACGACTGGCCAACACGTATCCAGGATTGTACTTCACTGAATATTTCTGCAATAGATATTGTATGGTAGAAAATTTAAATATTTTTTTCTTTAAACTTCAAAGTAAACAGAGATCTTCCACATTTCTTTGAATAGCATTTGGCAGAATGCAACCTCACCTCTGTTTGTAACATCTAGATCCTACTGTTTGCCAGAACTGTAAATAAGCCAGCTGCATACCAACATTTGATGTTAAACTACATGCACTCACATGCTTCCAGATATTCTTGGAGAAAATGTAGGGTATAAATAAAGATAAACATCACAATCATCCACAGATCTTGAGATCTGTGAGTTCAAAATATTGATAGCTTATTCATGTATGACTGAGAAGTCAATTCACACTTTTAAATTTGCAAGATATAAAATCCAAGATTGAATCAATCTTCAAAATCCTAAATGCATTTAGGTATGATATAGAAGAGTACCAACAGAAGTAAATTTAACTTATTCTTGAGAATCAGGTCCCCATATAAAATGACAATCTGTGAAGTATTTTCTGTTAGGATTTTCCTACTTCCAGCTAAGTTAGATATCTTCAAATCTGAAAAATATAAGAGTAACCATACTGATCATTAAAATAAATTCCAAAATCCAAAGAAACATTCTGGTGAACTGTTCATATTTGGTTGGCATAATAAAAGTACCAGCAATGTTATTTTGGATTTTTTTAGTGGTCAACGTGGCTGCTCCTGCATTTTTTCAAGATAAAATGAATGAAACAAGCTCTGCTAGCCTAACGTAGCTATCAACCACTTTTTATGAAATAACAGAAAAATGACCATCACATGTCACTATAAAAAAGAGCTTCAAAACCACCTCTATTTTTCAAAAAAATCTGGACTGACACAAACATAAGGCTGTTACATGAGACTCAACAATTCTTTGGATTCTAGCCTCTGTGTAAACAAAACACTATGAATACAAACAAATCCAGTCAGAGAAAACAACTGTGCTGTGGTTAAAGATTTTCCAAAAACCTATAAAAATAATGTTCATGTGCTGCCCATAAAGTTATGAAAAAAATGCAAAGAAGCTAGAGAACACTTACATGTTGATTCTGTATTAAGACATCTAACTGCGGTTCACATGGAATGTTGAAAACAACACGGATTCGACCCTCTAAGATAACATCAGATGAATCTTGAACCTTAAAAAAATATGCATTTATAAAATTATTCCAACATTGGATTTAAGTCTATTTCACATAAAGCAACCACCTGATAGTATTTTCGTCTACCTGAAGCTGTATCTTAAAGTGATATCAAGTATCAAATGATGATCAAATAACACAGAAGATAAGGCGAAAAGCTCCATGAGCTATGATGGGTCCTAAATTCCAATGTAGATTAGTTACTGGTTAACCATATAAGGAGTTAATTTGATTTTGGAAAAGTACTTGAAAAAAGGTTTTGAAGGACTAGTTATGATTAAAAACTAACTTCTCCTGTGCAGCCATAGTATGGTGTTCCCAGCATGAAGACTGTACATCCAAGAGGAAATAGATCATCCAAAGTTTTCAGCTTGGAAAAGCAGGAATCAAAAGTTTTTATATCCTGCATGAAAAAGTAGAGAGATCTATTATGTAAGGTTAATGTACATTTATTAACTAGATGCATCAATGCAAAACAACGATCCATTGCAGAACAGCTCACTCAGACCTGACTGCTCACCAAAAAACACACCAACTCAAATGTCAAACAGATCTGTCAAACAAAATTCTTTAGACTCTGCAACTATTTTCCAGTCCCCATTCTTCAATAGACTGTGAACCAGGAAGTTAGAAAATTCCTATGGGCAAAGGCAAATGAATCTATCTCCTCAGTGTGCACCATGGACTGTATGAAAGCTACAACTGTGCAAGAAGGATGCAACACAGACTCAGCTAGGGATAACAGTAACAGAAGTCCTTACTACACTTCACAGTAAATATAGCACACTTGCAGGACTTAGGCATAGTTTGAGACATTTACTACACGTGTGCATTCTACAGTATTCAAATGTACAAATTTAAAGTGTCATATTTTGAATCTGAATTTTACAGTACTATGGCGGGTTACAAACGGCCCTCAAGGGGCCGTTTTGCCGCCGCCGCCATTCGCTGCGCAGGGAAGCCCCAGCTGCCAGACCGCGAGGCTTCCCTGCGCAGCAAAAAAGGAGCAGCGAAATGCCGCTCCTTTTTTGAACGCGGAAGTGGCGCCGCGAGGGGTGGAGTGCGCCCTCGCGACGTCACTTCCGCCGCGACACGTCTGGACGCACAGCGTCCAGTACGTCAACATGGCGGCGCCCATGTGGATGGGCACCGCAAAAAAGTACGCGCTCCGCGCGTACTGGGAAGAAGGGCCGTCAGGAAGGTAAGAACCTTCCTAACCCTAATACGGCCCTTCCTAACCCTAGTACGCGCAGAGCGCGGACTTTATGGCGGTTTGTAACCCGCCTCTAAATGTTTTACCTTACAGCAGAACTGATACTGATGGAAATCCACTAGGGGGAAAAGGAGGAATTCAGCAACTGACCTTGACAATTGTTTGGTATGCAAAAGGCAGAACTTGCTTGGACCACTGCTTCTCCAAGTTCACTTCACCACTTTGATTCAACTGGTATTTACATCCAGTAAGTAACTGAGCATATACGATGGCAGATGTTTCATTAATAATAATTCCTTTTCTTCTCTGGTAGCTAGAAGAAAAAAGAAGATTGCACAACAAAATGTGTGTGCTCTTCTAAAAAAGGAAAACAGTTGTAAAAAACAACTTTGTTACCATTTTAAAAGTTATTACTCCAAAAAAGTAAAGTAACCCATAACTTTCTGCAGGATCCTCTGGGCTGAATTACAGTTTCCAAGGAAATACTGCATTTCTTAATGATATAATTATCTTAAATGAAAGCATGTGTTACAGAAAGCATCAAGACTTATTTCAGTGAGCAAGCCTTAATGAATTCTAAGCAACAGATGACAACACAGGGACTCTGAGTCTTTTGTGAGATAATAGAATCCCTATACCTTTTTGAAATGTCCTTAGCTTTCTTCATTACACAGGCAATATGGCAAGAAAACAAACAAATCAAAATATCAACCAAATAAAGGAAACAATGAGTCAAAGGAAACATAAATTGAAGTATCTTTCTATGATTCTTCAAAAGCTGTCTCAAACATTTCTATCTTTTCGTTGTTACTTAGGCCCAAAACACACAGGCCAAATACGAATGTTGGGTACTTACCGTGACACGTTCATTTCCAGCAGATGAGGGTCTTGGCATCCTGTATAACATAGAGGAGGAATCCTCTGCCTCATTAGACACCATCTCATTATGAGAATTCAAAATAAAAGTGTAGGAGCCCTGGCAACACCACCATGTGTTTTCCAGTCTGCAAAGGATCCCCCACACCTGTTGGGGTCCTGGGTGCTATTGGGGCCAGAGATGGGAAGGAAGAGGGAGACCAAGGGTTTATGCCCCCATCTCTCCTCTTGACAGAGTCCCAAATCTTATGCTAGGCATAGTGCCTGCAATGGCCATGGCAGAGGCCTCATGGCCATGCCTGCCCTGAGCGAGGGCATTAGATCTGGCATTAGACAGCTTCTGGACACTTTAGGAGCATGGCATTTAGAAAATGCATGTTCTCAAAGTCACTGGCATTTGTGTCGAGGCTGCGCTCCAGGCCGAAAACCAAGATTAAAAAGGAGTCAATTTAGATAAACTCCTGGTTCCCATGGCTTGGGACTGCGGCAGCTGGCTGCTTTGGGGACAAGCGGTGCAGTTGCCGTGGTTCTGGCCTGATTGTGGCTGGAAGGGCCATAGGCCGCTCCTTCTGGGCCGTGCACTTCGGGCCTAAGAGGTCAGTCTCGTTCCATTTAAGAACACCTCTAGTCTTTATGAAAAGATTACATTTTGTTCTGTCAAGAAAAACCTTGGGCATTCAAGTAAAAACAGCAGATATAGGTAATCCATTTGTTGTATTCAGTAATTAGGGTCTCCATTCCAATACAACGCACATGGGACCTCCTGAATAAGCAGACTCTCCTGCTGGTTTCTATACCCAATGTCAAGTTATTCACAGCACACCCTGTGTTGGCCACCCAAACTTTTAAGAGAGTGGTCATCATAACAGGGCATTGTCACCATGGATAAAAATGGCTTCCATTAAGGTTAAGGGCCCACATACAGAACTTGCACACAGATCTTCCTTTCACAGATTCTATTTAATTTAAATAGGCTAGGCTGAAGAGCTAAACAGCTGTCAGACATAAACACTTTCATTCATATGTAGATATGATTATAAAACTGTAACAGAAGCTAATATCAATAAAGCTAACACAAATTACTATGCAATGGTAACAGTTTAGTATCCATCACATCCACAAGTATTACCTATTACATAAAGGACAAAAAGCGTGTCTGTCTCTCTATATTACAAAGTATTTTTAAAGCAGTTGCTCATAAAGCTATCTTCTCTTACAATAAAACCACAGAAAACTTAATATGGATAAAGACTTACTGTTCTGAAATTCCCTGGATTTCTTTCATCCATATATTCTGTTCTTTATCTCCAACATATGTTATTTTAGTTGGTGGCACAGCATTTCCCATGTAGAGTTTCTGTGTTCCAGGAAGCTCCTCTAAACTAAACCTGAAATATAAAAATGGACTTCTTACTGACACTAGCAGATATTCTTCAGACCCACTCCCTTTTCAAACAGACTGAGGGGTTGTTACTTGCCATCATGTGCCCTTCCCAGCCTCTCCCCAGATGGGCTTTCCCTCGGGGAGGGAGCTCAGGGTGATCCGGCTGGGGAAAAGAACCATATTAACCTGTGTATAAGTTGACCAAAGTTTTTGGGTCAATTTTTGACCTAAATTTCTCAACTTATCCTTGAGTACATACGGTAATTCTGCTTGCATCATCTCAAATAGTAACTGTGTAAATATTTCCCCTTACCTATTTATTTATTTATTTATTTATTTAATTTATGTAGCCATGCTTAGAGTGGGGGTGGATTGTTCTTCCAGGACATCTAAGAAAGACCATTCATGGTTAAGTACCGACCCCTCATTTTTCTGGATGGCACAGAGAAGCAATCCACAAACAGTTGTGATGTAACCAAGCTCCCTGTTTACCAGTAAACCTACTTTAAAAAAGGTAAAGGTATTCCCCATTGATAAGGTTGTCAAGGCGTGTCCGACCATAGGGGGTGTTGTTCCTCTTCGTTACTAAGCCAAAGAGCCAGCATTATCAGAGACTACTCTGATCATGTGGCGAGCATGATTGCACAGAACACTGTTTACCTTCCCACTAGAGTGGTACCTATTTATCTACTTCCATTTGCATGCTTTCGAACTGCTAGGCTGACAGAAACTGGGACTAGTGATGGGAGTTCACCCCATCATGCGGCACCTGGGCCTCAAACTGCCAACCTGCTGATTTGTAAAATAGTCCACTCAAAAGCAGCTTGTACTGATTTATACCTCTCTGTTTTATAGTATCTAATAAAAGAGCTACCAATACCACAAATACTATGGCCTGCTCCGTGCATATTTCCACTGACATCCTTTGAACTATTGGAGGTGTCAAGAAAGTACACTGGTGCCTCGGGTTACGAAATTAATTCGTTCCGCCATTCCTTTCGTAACCCGAAAATTTCGTAACCCGAAAAGGCTTTCCGTTAGCACTGGAAAGCCTATAGCATTTGAATTTCGCGCCGAAATGAATTTCGTAACCCGAAAAATATTTCGTAACCCGAAACAGTTTTTGCCAATCCAACTTTTTCGTATCCCGGAAATTTCGTAACCCGATCATTTCGTATCCCGAGGCACCAGTGTATACAATATTCATGCTAGCCATGATACTGCCAGTGCATTGTGCTGTTCTGCATTTTAGGAATAGAAAAATCTTAGCTTGAAAATTGAACCAGAGGCAAATAAGTCCATTTGGAATTGTTGTTCAGATGATGTAATGAGCTTCAGCTTATGTTTAAGTAATGGGCTTCAGCATCACTGACTTCTCCAGGTAAAGAACTATTACGGACTTTGTTACTTTCTCCACTCAAAGGAGAATGGAGCCTGCCTATCTGACAAAGCTGCCTCAAACCTCCTTGTTTACAAATGCAGGACTTCACTGACATGTTATCTATTGATATCTGCAAATTCTGGTTTTCCACCAAGTGTGAAAATGAAAGAATACAAAAGCTTACTAACACACTATATCTATCTATACTACACACACACACACACACACACACACACACACACTGCATTATAAGCATAATAGTGTATAGTAATACTGTAAGAGGTGCACTGTCCACAAGACAGAAGCTAGGCAGAAGACAAGAGGAAAAGGGAGGATGGGCAAATGAAAGAGAACCACTGTCAGAAACGTTAACTGAAATACGTTTGGAATTAAGATCTTGTTCTTACAAAAAAGGGGGAAAGTTCAAATTGTGTGTTTTAATACAGTTATTTCAAGAATTAATACAGCAGCCATTATTATATGATCATGCTATGCAATGCTTTGTTTTTAAGAAGGGACAACTTCAGAATAAGAAAGCAATCAGAATTCCAAAGCAGAAACTCTTACTTTGTTTCACCGTCTGATACAGCAACCGCTCTGGCTTCTTCCAGATGTGGCCAGTTAACAAAGACAGATTTGCCAAGGACTGAACTGGCTACATTTTCTATGTTCTAAAGAAAACAAAAACAGTTCATTAACCTATCAAAACAAACCCATAACAAATCCAAGACAAATTTTAAAGTACGTAGCAATACAGTATCAAGCAATTAACAATAGCTAACTAGCAACTGAAGCTAAGGCTACTGAGGAATAGTGCCATTTGGATGAGGATTTTCAAAATGCTTTCTCAAGAATTATTTAGAAAAGATTCTCCAGCAGGAAAAACACAAAAATGGTTCTCCAGCAGGAAAAACACAAAAATGGCAGATTATCAACACTGCAATAGTTTGAAATGGGCCTTCACCATGTCTCTAATAATCAAATAGTACAAAACAAACTTGAAAGTGACAGGCACTCACCAGTTCCTCTGAATCTTCTGTAACTAGAATTTCTAACAACATATTTTCTCCATGACTGCTTTGCTGAAAGACCTGCACCCCATTTTTTTTCAGATAGAACTGGGATTGGAGAAGAAAGGCAGTATGTATAGTCAACAACTGTCACAGAATTTTATTGGACATAAAATGTATCTATTAATAAAAGTATCACTTTACCTTATGGGTAATGTGCTTCAGAGTAGGAAAACCACAGAAATACACCCTTTCCAAATCCAATTTCGTTATTTTATTATGGGCTATATCTACACGCCAAGCATCCAAGGACATAGTTTTATGCCTACAAAACAAGAGCACATGGTCATAACTGCGTCATTTTACAGGTACTTGACAATACCAAGAGGAAGGAAAATAATCAAGCACGGGAAATCAATGTAAGAAACAAGTGGACTCTAAAAATACAAAGTTAAATAGAAGAGTCAGAAAAAAGGAGAGAGGATTCTAGAAATTACTCCATTGTTTGTAAAGAAAGAAGAGAACAGACAAAAAGAAAGGAAGAAGGAGTTTTCAAGAAAGAGCTAAATGTCATGATCCATGGTGATGCCAGAGAAAACCTGCTCTGTGTAGATTCTTCCTCTGTGCTTTCCAGAGAATGTAAGTATTGTCTTTAAAAATGCCTTAACAGACAAATTGTTAGCTCTTAATAGTCAGAATTAAAGTAAGACAGACTTACCAGGTACATTCTGAAGATTTTTATTTGCAGCAGATTACTTATGATTATATACTGCTTTTACACCAATAAGATTTTGAAGATCATGCCCAACATAAAACCAATTAAAAAGAGGCAGAACAGAAACAGTGCTTTAGAAACTTCAGATAAGTGTTCCTGTAGTCATACCTGGTATGGCAGCGTTCTATGGAAGGGAACTTTTCTGGCCATGGTGACAGGTACTGGAACTCTGTATCATTATCATGTAAGTACATTATGCATTCACTGTGCCTATTTCTTTGTCTTTCTTCTACTGTCAAGAAATTGTTGCAGGGTTCCATTGCTTCTAACAATTGTTTCTAAATTAAAAGACAATGGTAGATATAGTACACTATACAGTACGTTCTAACAGCCAGAGAGTTGTAACAAAGTGTAAAAAGTTGGGTAGGCTTACTTAAAATCAGTTCTCACTGAAATGGATAAAATATGTTATCACAATATGTTCACCAAAGCCTCACTTAAATCATAATAATTTCCCCCACTGATTTGAACAGAAATGGATATAAATTGTATGGATATAAATTCACTGCCCTTACTCTGCTTTTTTTTTTTACAAAGAAAATAAGAATAAAAAGGGGAATTATCCTGCTTTATAACACCTGTTGTAGGAAATAAACATTTTAATCAAAATTAAGGTCTACCAAGTTCAATGGAACTAAATTCCAGTAAGGCTAGAGCAAAAATCCAGATCAGCTGAAAGCTGTGGAATGGGACAACTGGAGGACTGAGCTAGTCAAAGGCGGGGAGACTTGCAAATAATAAGAGATGATGTGAGGATAGAGCCTCTGTTTCTTGAATAGCTTTGTCACAGTTAAGTGCCTTGGAGATTAGGTGGTTTGAACATATCACCCCCTTCCTGCTCAATATTGAGCCGAGAAAGAGAAAGAAAGAAAGAGAGACTAGGAGAGGATCTCAAGTTTGCAGCCTATCAACCCTGTTCCTTTTCCTAGAAAGTAGAACTAAACAGTATACTGAAAATGATATACAAAATTAATTGAATGAGAAATCTCCCCTCATCACTCCTACTGTTTACTGTATTTTCTGGTGTTTAACACAATTTTTTTACCCAGGAAAATCTTCTCAAAAGTCAGGAGTCGTCTCATACGCCGGGTGTCAGCTTATAGGGCAGGTGCTGAAACTTCTGAGCCAGATTGGAGAATCTGCGCTCACCGCATATGATGGGGGAGCTCAAAAACGGCTGTGGATGCATCCCCACCATATGCGGCAATCGTATGAAAGCAGCTACCGTTCTGATAGTCTTGGAGACAGGGAGGGCTGGGCAGGCAGGGAGAGCTGACGAGTCCAAGCAGGCTTTGTATACAACAAGGTTTCCTGCTAAGTATCTGCATGTCATAAGCATTTGAATAAAAATTACCATAATGAAATCAAATCTGATGTTTTTTAAAAAAAATTATTTGGCGTACATTGGAAGAGGGGTAGTCTTATACGGCGAGTATATTCCAAACTCTGTATTTTAACTGGAAAAGTTAGGGGTCGTCTTATATGCCCAGTCGTCTTATAGGCCGGAAAATACGGTAATTTCTTGGTTTGACATTTTATTTGCCTCTATGGCTAAAAGAACTGAACAGGAGAAGTAGGATGGGAGTGACAGCAGCTTCAGCTCCCATCCCTGCTATTTCTATGGATTTTAAACTCTGACCAGCAAACATTCTTGTTCTGTTTGTACTAGATTCCACAATGTTTACTGAACAAAGGTTTGAGTACATCCACCAACTACTGGCAAGGTAATGCTCCTCATGAAGCTCTAAAAATATGTTCTATTTATGCAGAGTGGTGGTTTCCTTTTGGACAAACCCTCAAATGTGACCAGGGGCAAATATTTGCAAACCCCATTTTTGAATCGTGTATGTCACTGTGATCAAGCTCCAGATGTTCTCCATTATAGTACTGCTTTGTCCATTGTATATAATTCCGAGGGAAAAATTGTTAAGGTTATTAAAAATGAATATCTCTTTGAATGAGTTATCAGTGGAATACCTATTGGAAGATCAGAACTCACATATTACCAGGTTAATGGCCAATTTTCTGGTGGAGGCAACAAGATTATGGTTTAAATTTTAACAATGATTCTGAAGTTTTATTGTAAATGCATGTTGTTTTTTCTATGCCTAATAAAGGTTTAAAAAATTACTAAATTAATCTTGTTTTGCTGCCATCTTTGAATTTTGAAAACTTAGTTATGTACTATTTGCTCACACCCTGGAAATTAACCTTTTGTCAATGGAAATGTATTCTTCATGACCTTTCAATGCTAAAAGGTATATATTGCCGCTCTGAAAAGAAAAATGTCCCTCTCTCTGGGCTTTAATATTCAGTAATATTATTGTTATTATAACCTTTATTTATAAAGCGCTGTAAATTTACACAGTGTACAATGTAAACGTCTACAATGTACAATGTAATGGAAGACATCACATCCCTTTTGGAATTTGTACAGTTGGAACTCCATATCTGTGGAGGATCCATTCCAGATCCTTGCCCCCGCAGATACCCAAATCTACACATGCTCAAGTACTGTACCATTTTAGTTAATGGTGGCACACTTGTATGCATGCGTCGTCATTAAGAAAAATGGTGGCCTGACATCATTGGTTAAATTCACAGATGGCATGTCCACCAATTCAGAGGGTGGACTGTGTAACAAATTATTGGCTTTGTATCAGAGGTATACAAGACTTTGCATGGACACATATTTGGATATGTGATCATTTCTTCCTAGAGAGGTTTGCATAACCGTTTCCCATTGTTTATTTACAATTTTTTTTAAAAAATTAAGATGATTTTTGCTCAATAAAAAGTAAATCAAAAAGGCAGAATTCCTTTAGATGGACAGTTTCTCCTCAGGGAGTTTTTAAGAGTGAAAAGATAGGATTTAGATTACTCTATGAGAATTAAACTCTAGATAGATATTTACTCAGTTTACTTCATCCCACTTTTAACAGAAAAATAAAGGAAGGAACTTGGTATTTGGGTGTATAAATTTGTACAATATCAAATATTTCAGCTTCTCCTACATATTAAATGTCATCTCTACTCCGACCCTCTTTAAAGTGAAGAAAACAACTTTCCATGCAGGAAGAACTAGAACAGATATAAAGTTCTAAAAGAGCATCAATGCCATCCATATACCAATTTGAATGGTCACCTCAAGAGCATAAAATGACCAAGTGTTTACCTCATCGATGAATGGAATTAACACCACAGCTTCCCATTCTTGTTGCTTTCCATTCAAATCTGTTTTAAATTCTGGTGGATAATATTCAATAATGGGGGAATCTTCACAGGTCATCAGGTGCTAAAAAAATAGAAAATATATAATACAGATAATTCTGAATGATAGTGTTATGGTATTTAAAGTTTAAAAATTGACAACAACTCTAATCAAAACAAAATAGCTTTAACCACCAGGAATACAAAAATAGAAATACTGAAATACAGGCAGTATTATGTCAGAGTCGATAGCAACCAGGAAGGGCTGTTATCTAGATGAGCAACCTGATATCACAGCATGCCAAGGGTTCAAAGGGTTTGCTTCCGTGAAAGCTGAGTGAGGACACACTACAGATTCCTTTGAGACTTAGGCCTCATTACAGCTGTTACAGATGTTTATATCCCTTTGAGAATTTTTTTGACTACAAGGTCAGAGAAACAAGAAAGCTTATCCAGGCATTTGAAATGCCAAAAAATTGGTGATAAATAGCATTTAATAGAAGATAATGGCAAGCCCCTGTCAAAGAGCGATACCAGAAAGTCCAAGACATGTGCTGTCAGTGCTTCATTAAGATCAACAGACATAGACTGAAGGAACTCCACAAACTTTGCTCATTTGTAGGAACAGGAATGTCATGTAGACAGCTTGTGCACTGCCTTGAGCACACATTTATCAGGATTCGATAGTAATGTCATAGAAAAATCCTCTGTGTTATGAGATTGAGTGCTTGCAAATCAAGATTGCCCCCATGGATGGTGAGAAGATCCAAATGAGATGGCAACTTCAGGTATTTCCTTTGGGAGAAGTGAATCAGAGGGGCAAATTAAGGTTGCCTTGGCCACGGTAGGTGATCAGAATGCACTTGCCCTTGTCCTGCTGAATCTTGGCAATCACTTTCATGATGAGGGGAAACAGAAGAAAGGCATACACCATGGGACCCCTCAAAGTGAAAATAAATGCACTGCTTAAAGAACCCCGTTCTCTGTGGGCTCTGGAGCAAAAGATCTTGCAGTGCTTGTTCAGAGGCAACATGATCAAGTCTATGGTTGGTTTGCCTCATCCTATGTAAACATTGCAGAGAACTCTTGGGTGTATCATCCCACTCATGGCAGGAAACTACTGTCCAACTCAATGCACCTGCTAGGATATTCTGTTCAGCAGAAGATGAATTGCTGTTACCGAGATTCCCCATGGGATGCACCAGTTCCAAAACTGAACTGTGAGGCCTAAGAGGATGTCCAATTGAATGCCTCCCTGCTTGTTCAAGCAGTAGAGCACCATGGTGTTTTAGATACTGCCTGAACCACTTTGTTACATTGTACCTTCTCAAAAGATAGGAAAGCCCTCCTCACAGCCATCATTTCAAGTACATTTACATGGAGTGCTCTTTCCTCTATGGACCAATGACCTTACTGTCAGCCTCTCTGAGTGTGCGCCCCAACCACTGAGACACACATCTGTAGTGACTGGCAGTTGACAAGGCAAGAACAGCATCCCTGCTTGTACGTTTTTATGGTCCATCTACCACCTGAAAGAGCAACAAACACTTTGAGGAATGGTTATACTTTTTCTCTGTGATTTTCAGAGTGGGTCATAATTTTCCAGGCACCATGCTCGGAAAGGCCCCATCCTTAGTCTTGTATATGCTGTGATTGCTGTGGTCGAGATCATGAGACCTAACAGGGCCTGTATGTCCCTGGAACAAATTCTTCTGATACAAAGACACCAAACTGTAACCTTTCAAAGAGCCCTCCAAAAGATGGCTTCTTGAACTCAAGAGTCCAAAAGCGTTCCAATGAACCTCACTAGCGTTGATGGTACCAGGTGCGATTTGTGGTACTTCACAACAAGTTCGAGAGCATGCAAATGCTCAAGGGTGCGATATATGTCTAACAACAGTTGCTCATGTGTGTGAGCATGCAGTAACCAAACACCGACACAAGGGAACATGACAACACCTTGTTGGTGAAGCCAAGCAGCCACTACAACCATGCACTTGTTAAACACATGTGGGGCAGGGCATAATTCAAAAGACAGGACATGGAAACAGTAAGATTTTCATCCCTCAGTGAAACATAGGAATTGTCCAGGGGCTGTCTGCACTGCATTATGGAAATAAGCGTCTTTTAAGTCCAGGATGGCAAATCAATTGTTTCTCTGCACCAGGGGAAGGATAGTATTGATGGTCACCAGGAGCCTGGACTGAATGTAAAAGATGACACTTCAAAAATCTAGAAAAGGCCACAGATCACCATCCCTCTTGGTGACAAAGATATAGCAGAACCCCTGCTGTAGGTAGAAGAGAGACAGGCTCTAGTTATCCACTTCTCTTTGAGTGTAGGTGAAGAACAAGTAACACTCAGAACTCCTGTAGGTGGGTCTTCCAGAACTCTATGGCATAACCCCTTCTGATGATGTAAAGAACCCAGAAATCTGAGGTGATGGAGAACCAAGCTTGATAGAATTTGCTTAGCCTGTCACCAAAAGATGGAATGGTGGATGAGATGGAGCTGGTGGTGGAAGGTGCACCATGCCCGACAAAGACACCATCTCCCAGAGTCTTGGCACCCTTTTTAATATGGAATAGACAAATTATGTAGCAGACATGTTTTTAGCTGTGGGTTGGAAAATAATCTGCTTCTGTTCACAACTTGTGAAACAACTGTAGGTACTTCTTGTTCCCGATGAGAATTTATGGAACCTCAAGTGAGATGTTTGTGGAAACCAAATCTCTCTGCTGTAGACTTCATCTTATGAGGATGTTCTAATTTTTCATCAGTGGCAGAATTGTACAAACCAGCCTCATTGAATGAGAGATCTTCTATGATTTACCATGGTTGTTGGGACAGACCTGATGAGCACAACCAAGCATGACACTGAAGCACCAGTCCTCATAAACGTATACAATGTGTCAATCATCTTAGATGTAAGTGGAACTGAAGACAGGGTTGCCCAGGATTTCCTGGCAACCTTCAAAATGTAAGGCAGTGGCAGATGCAATGCCTGGCTGTGTACTTGCTGGAATACAGGATCTTGAATAGCTGGTTCTGATTTACAAGGACAATTTACGAGGGCAAATTGTAGCTAAGGTGTTAGAGGCTGTATGAAGAGCCCTGTTCTCTGCCACTGCCTCAGTAGTCTCAAGTGCTTTTTGCTCACAGAAGTGCTTTTGATCTCAAATCCCAGTTTCAGTGGGCTTGAGGAATAAAGGACCTACAATGGGAACAAACACCAATGTTATGGCCCTCCCAAGACAAAGAAGACACTTCATGTGTCCGTCTGTTTCAGATATTTTGCCTCAGCAGGAGCTGCAGCATTAAAAAAACAGAAGAGGCCATAAACTGGTGATGGCTTTGATGAACAAGAGTACCAGCAGGAGGAAGAATGACAAAGAAGGAAATAATTACAAATCTGGTTAAATCCAAAAAGACAGTCTGTTCAAGAGATGGACCAAAATGCAGTAGAATATATTAAACAATCTAGGTCAGAAACAAAGTTAGAGAGAGGAAAAGTACATAGCTCAAACAGCACCTAATTGACACTGCTACAGCAATGGGGCAAAAAAGAATATTTGGATGCACTTTGGAAACTTTCAAGTAGTCACTAGTAGATTCAAAATATTTTTGTTTACTTAGGCAAGACTTACCTGACTTGATAGTTGCATTTTACATGTGCATATTGTTAGTTTTGTTTTGACTGAAAGCTTTGTTGAAACATGTTGACCTGCTCTTTTTTTTTCTTTTTCTTTTTTGTGATGCAGGAACCTGCCCCTATTCTTACCATTTCATTTCTGTCTCTGGTATCAAATTTTCTGTTAATGAAGTAATATTTATGCATTGTTAACTGAGGTATAACTGTATTCAAGATGTGAAGTAAATTTGTTGTTGCTGTGTGTTTTTAAACTGTTTCTGACTTGCAGCAACCCTAAGGTGCAATGACAGGGTTTTCTGAAGCTGAGAGTGACTCACTCAAAGTCACCCAGTGAGCTTCCACAGTCAAGCAGAGATTTGAATCCTGGCCTCCAGAGTCGTAGTCCAAACCTCTGACCACTACACTACACTGACTCTTGTGAAGCAAATAATTACTTCCAAAGATACTGAGTTAAAGTATTCACTGCTTGAAGAATATGCAGTGTACTTGACATATTGGCACGCTAGTTATACATGTACTGGAGTATCCTTGACTCACCATGCCCCTTATTATTCAATGGCAGTGTGTGCTCACGGATGTGTGCACATCGCCACTGTGATCACACATCACAGAATAATATGGAGCTTGAGTGTCCACATTTTTTCTCATCCATAGTGGCCACCAGAACTGAACCCATGAGGATGGGAATAGTCCAATGAACATACATTGAAATATATTACTACAGACATTCAGTTTGTAAAACAGAAATACAGTTTATGAATGACATATATGCTATTAAAAATATTGCAGCCTACCTGGTAGCATTTTGGAAGCAAATCCTTGCTAGCTGCTGGCAAGACTGCAAGAAGTTGTTCAAATGGCATGAATGGCTTTCCTAAATCCAAATGAATCTTAAGGTCACTGATATTGCGGATATCCGAGAGGTAAGGTGCATAATGGTAGGGATAGTACCTACAAGAGGGAACAAGAAATTTTAGTTCTTCAAAGTAACCGGGGGAACAAAAATACATACATATTACAAATGTATTTATTCTAACAGCCTGGAAGTAGCAATCATTTTTAGAATAACGAGAAGTGTTATTCAGGGTACATTATTTTTAAATAAAATACAGTGGTGCCTCGGGTTACGAAATTAATTCGTAACGCGGCCGCTTTCGTAACCCGAAAAGCCTTCGTAAGCCGAATTGCCATAGGCGCTAATGGGGAAAAGCCGCGATTCCGTGCGAAAAAGCCGAAAAAAGCACCAAAAGTTTTTTCGTAACCCGAAAAAACATTCGTAACCCGAAACAATAATTCCCTATGGGATTTTTTCGTATCCCGAAAATTTCGTAACCTGGGTATTTCGTATCCCGAGGTACCACTGTACTGTTTGGGATTAGGAGAGCTTCCATGTATTCACATTTCCAGTACATTTAACTAGTGTCAAAACGTATAACACAGAATATACTTTATCTCAAATGTGACCTGGAGTATCACTTGAAGACATCTTACCAGCTCCATGATTGAACCCCATGATAATAGTAGTGCAATATCCACTGTATTGCCTGGATATAACATTTTGCTTGATCTGCTAGAAAGTCACTGAAAGAGAAAAAAAAAATTATGTATGCTTATGCAGATGGCCTTCCATTTTCACAGGGGATCCGTTCCCCCCGGCCCCCCGTTAAAATGGAGACTCACCAATACTCAAGCACCATAGGCTCAAGTCCATGGGAACGGAGGGGCAACTGTATTAAATAACATTCTCTTTCCACTTATGAAGATAATTGAGGATTAAATTGTTTTACCAACTACACCCATCTCAGAATCCTCAAAAAATGACAGAAGCATTATGTTTAAGGTTGAGAGAATATAATGCTAATACACTTTAAATGCACCAACTAATACCTATGGGGATTACCACACTACACTCTTATAGTGCTGCTATTCCACTTTTACTGCTCTGGCTGCCTCCTACTGCATTCTGGGGTTTGCAATACAGTGAGGCCTAAGAGCTCTCTGGCTGAGAATTCTAAATGCCCTCTCCCTAGTTTGCAAATCCCAGAATGCAACAAGAGGCAGCCAGAGCAGTTAAAATGGAATAGCAGTACTGTAAGAGTGTAGTGCAGTAATCTAGAATGTCTACAGATACCTAAAAGGAGGATACTACAGTACTTCAATATGTTATCTGTAAGGTACTCTCTCTCACCTGTCGTTTAGCAACTGAAGACACCTTGGTGTTCATACTTACTCTGAAACTACTTCTACGCCCATCTTTGTCATATAGTAAGTTCTTTTGTACTGTCTAAACTCTGTTTCAAACAAATCATCATCTTCTGGCTCATCTTCTAAAGCAGCTACAATAAAATTAAAATAAAAAAAAATGTTTTGAGCATTAATTGTGCCCATGTTCCAGATTTATTAACATTGTCTGTGCTAAAAAACAAAGTGTAAAGTTCCAATGTTATAGGCTAACAAAAGTGAAGTTGGTATTCTGATTTTAAAGTTAAATCAATCTCTGGTTGGTCAAGATCATCTAGACTACTATTGTGCTGACCAACAGTAGCCAACAGTTGTCTTTGGGAAACCTACAAGAACATGAAGGCAACAAATTTTTAGCATTGCTGCACTCAGCAATGAATTTTTCTAAACATTTCTGAGCTGGAATTATTTTCATTGCTTTAATTCAACTGAGCTAGCATATCTGACTGTCATTCAGGAAACAGTGAAGCCTATATCACTTTAATTTTGTGTGCTGTATATTTTCAAATAGCCAAAACCACTCAGTTGGGGAAAGAGGTACAGCAAAGGATTTGAGGTTTGGGTTTTTTTTGCAATTTGAATATTATCCAGCTATGTCAGGATTTTAATGTTTAGTTCCCTTTGATATTAACACCACCAGTAAGTTATACTGAATTGTGATGTTCTTTGGATTCATCTCAAGTTTTTGCCAACTAGACAAAGGGTGTGATTTATACATCCAACAAACAAATTACAAACATTTAAAACCCCTTCAAAATTATTATTATAGTATATTCAGAATTAGTATTATTAAGATACATTTAAATAGTTTAAGGCACAACTCAATAGCATTTGTAATAGTAAAGTTCTAAGGACAGCACAAAAAACTGTTAACAAAGGCATTTTAAAAAGCTTGAAGAAATGAATTGCAAGTATATATGCTTGCTAGGAATAGCCACCTGGAAAAAATGAATTACAACTTTGATTTCAGATTTAAATGACATCCCATTCTAGTTGTCCAACAGCTATCCTAGGATTAGAGTACTGCCTCTGAACATATAGTTTTCATGGCATGATCATAGTTAACAGTCTCATCCTCCATTAATTTTTTTAGTACTCATCTAAGTAAAGAAGTTTGCCAGGTACATTAAAGGTGAGAAAAATAATGTTTAATAGCAGCTTAGTTTTAATAAACCCTGAAATTGGAAGCAATGGGCACCAACACTTGTACAAACAGATTAGTAACAGAGGGGAGTCTAGATAACGTCGTCTACCCTTTTATTCCTACCCTCTGTATCTTTCTTTGGTCTGTGTACTAAAGCCTTTTGCTTTCTTCTTGTCTGCAAAGGTCACTTCCCTCTTCTCTCAAGAAGTTAGTTTGTTTTCTTTTGTTTGGAAAACGTTCATGAGGCTCCAACCCCAATAATGGATGCCAGTTTACACCCACACATGAAAAACAGCTTTTAGGGGCTCTTGTAAGCAAGTATATGTCAACTTCTTTTGTCTATCTCTTTTACTAACCTGAGATGGACTTCCTGAGAAAATAAACATAAGTTTATGTGCTCTCTCTCTCTCTCTCTCTCTCTCTCTCTCTATATATATATATATATATATATATTTTGCAAGAGTATTTCTCCTTTTTCTACCACAAGCTTATATTGCACTTGCCTTGCTTTGTTATTGCTATTGTTGTGTGCCTACAAGTCATTCCCAGGTTAGGGGATATTATTTATTGGTTGAGACATTAAACTACCCTACTAACCTTGTGATCTTAAGGCAAACCAACTATGGGCTTTTCTCAGCAAGATTTGTTCACAGAGGTTTGCCTTCACCTTCCTTTGAGGTTGAGCCTGTTATGTTTTATTTTGACTTTGTATTGTACTTCCTGTTGTACACCGCTTTGATCTAATTTGGAAAAGCGGTATATAAATAAACATTATTATTATTATTATTATTATTATTATTATTATTATTATTGAGCAACTATGACTTGCCCAAGTGACTCAGCAAGCCGGTTTCCATGCCCAAGTGGGGATATGAACTCTAGCCTTCATAGTCCTAGACCTACAGTCAAACAACTATGGAGCATTGGCTATCTGTATTCTGCTTAGTATAGATACCAAATATTCCTACAGAAATAATGCCAACTTTCACTTAAAGAAGAGTAACATATACTAATAATGACAAACTCACTAATATTTTATCTACAAACAGATGAAGCACAACAGTTATTTCATAAATAATTTTAAACTCACTTTTTGAATTGACTACATTTCTATTGTCCTTTTTCTCTAAAGCTGCCAAGCATAAGGCATTTTCTTCACCCTGGTAAAATAAATTCACAATTTTGAAATAACATAAATGCTCACAGGAAATTGATGCAAGAATGCAAACTAAAAATTAAAAAAGCATAAAAGCCAGAGCTATATGCTCATGAAGTCCTTTAAGAGAAAAAAGCATTTAGAGAAGTTCTAACCTGTCCATATAAGTATACTGGCTTTATGTGGATGAATAAATAATAAATAAAATAAAACTTTTATTTTTATCCCGCTTTTCTGTGATAAAACAATCAAAGTGGTTAAGAATAGATTAAAACAACCATATACAATCTTCTATCTCAACATCCCTCCCTTAAGAATTAAACATAATACAGTTAAAATAAGTATTAAAATTTCTATTAATAATAAACATAACATGTTCAGTGTAGCAGCACAATACTATACATGAAAAGTTTGATTATCTGGGTTACGATGGGAATCAAACTTACTTGGATGCACTTTCAATTATAATCCGAGATGCAACATTTTTATTACAAAACATTACAGAAATCTGCCTTAAACAATGTGTTATTAAAGTATATGAAAGAAAGATTCATTAACAATAGAGTTTATTCTGTTCCCTGTATGATTTATCTTATATGCACATTTAAATGATTATCTTACAAAAACTTCAGTTGTTTTTGAGGGATGAACCCCATTTCTGACAAATCCTAGCTCTTTTGAAGTTCAGAGTGATGAAAGGCAGAGTGGGAAGAAAGCAAAAACCATCTACACCAACAAAAAGGAAGATCAGTGACAAAGTTTTAACTGGAAGTACTTATATATTTTACAGTCTATCCTATGAACCTAGCTGGTTCTCTCTTGTGGTCACTGCACTGGCATGATGCATAGATTAAATTCTCTCTCAACCCCTTAGAGCAACAATTCCAGACGCTTTCTCCTCAACACATTGACAAACAGACATATTGGTAAATGCATACTTACATTTTGCATATTTTGAAGAAACATTAAAATCTGCAAGAACTAAAATCTGATTTTGGATTTTAAAATTTCTGTAAGAAGCTTATTATTTATTGGTTGAAACATTAAACTAACCTACTAACCTTGTGTTTCTTATGTTTTTTTGATTCTTCAGCTGCAATACCAGCGGCCTCATTCAGATATTTATTGCCTACTTTGCTTTCAAACCACTTTAGATCTACAAAGACTTCACTGAAGTGCTCACGATCAAACTGTAAGCACATATGGAATAAAAACAAAACAGTATTTAAAAACATGCTCTAGAATACAGTAAAGTACAGGACAGAAACCATTTCTGAAGCTAATGAAAATTCCACTGAGTCTGTGTTTAGTTCATTAAAAAGGTCTACCTATTTTAAGGCTATTTTCTTAAAAATATTTTGATTCCATTGCTTATTTCTGCTTCACAGATTACTTGTTACTTTCAGATTACTAGTTGCAGGGAAAATATTATTCAAGAAGTAGCCACTATGAACAGAAGGCTACCTTATTCCAGATCAAAATAGTAAAATAGTGGCTGAAAGAATGGATGTAGGACTTGATATTCTATTGAACTACAGTACTCTCCCTTTCACAATTAGCTACCAACTCAAAGGGTTATAAATTTTAAAATGAATTTTTTTGTCACTGTGTGTATCATGTGTTAGAAGTAAGAAAAACCAGACCACCACAGGCTGTAACCACGCTACACTAATAGGATTGTTCAGAATTCCAGTAGCTGTCCGAAATATTTAAAATACTCTAGAAAACTTGAAGAAGTTCATATTCTCTATAAGCTTCAACAACTGTGGGGTCAGCTGAGCTATAATGTTTCCCTTCCTTTCTTCATTTCCATGCATAATATTGCACAGCATATGAAGCAAAGAGTTGTCTTTTTTGGACTCTATATGCATGCTGGGAAACTAGGATCAACTATGGGTACCTATAGCAGACAGTCTCACATATTACAGAATATTTCTAATTTGTCTACTATTTTCAGAATTTGGGGAATTGTCCTAAGGTTTTCAGTCAAGCCACCTTCAATATTTGCAATTTTATATCTTCATAAGAGCGGGATATCTAACAAAAAACAGAAAGAAAACAGAAGGACAAAACAAACCGCCCCAAAAGAGCAGATTGGAGCTTCCCTGGTGTTGCTCGCTCAGGCATTACAGGAATCACACATGGTGTCCCCAATCCACCCCAAAGCCAGCCCAATTAGGAGCAGAAGAGATCCGATCCTATTTGGGCCAGTAAAAAGCTGCCTTAGGTGGCACTGCCACAACCCAGGGCAGCTTCAAGCTGCTCTGGGTGCGTGTGGTGTCAAAACACCATGCCTCCCAGCCACCCAGAAGCCAGCTTTTACACTCTGTCTGTTCAGCCCCCAAGATTCACAGAATTCTAGAAGGAATCTATACGGTGCAATTTTAGATTTGTACAGTGGAAAAAACATATACTTACATCAGACAGTTTTGTAAGGTATTTCTCAAAGCGTGGTAAATTGAGATGCCCACTTTCATTAATGTAACCTATCAGAAGTAAAAATGTGGTTTATGCTTGTTATTTTGACCAGCATTTCCCAGAGATGGCATTTACATGCACCTGCATGAATGAAAGAGTGCCTTCTGCTTATAGAGGGAACTAGGATCCAGTGGAGACTACTTGATTAAGAGATTTTCCCCAAGTTATCTTTGGCCTTGCAAGCCAGGCCCACAATTTCTGATGTTGCCCTTACAGCCCCCCACCCTGCCTGGCCCCAGCAATACTACAAAAGGTGTTGCTGAGGTGACTCTTTATCAGCAGAATTCTCCTGACTACAAGTTTGGATCCAACACAAATTGTCCAGGGCAGATAATATAAAGGAAAAAAGGTAACTTCCAACAGGAATACAAAACAAAGAAATCAAAACTATTGTTTACTTCCCCATTCTACCATTTCCTTTGTTGTAGCTCAGAACACAAGAAGGAACTTTGAAAATCACATTTTCGGAACTGTGTAACAGACTGCTTACCTCCAAGTTCAGGCAATACAGCCATGTATGTTCTATAAAGCATTGGCAGTGCATCATGGTTAATATGCAAATGAGGTAGATGAGGGATAAAATCATTTCCAACAAGAAATCCCATTAAGATCCAATCATCTATTATTTTTTCAATTTCATATGGAAATGAAATCTTGCCCTGTTAAATGAAAATGCAAACAATTCATGTTAAATTTCATTTGTAAATATTGTAGCAACATTTGCATGTAGTCCATTCATACTTACTTTAACTGGAGAAAATTCATAGTCGATATATTCTCTCATTAATGATAAGTGCAGCAGATGGAAAGTGGTTTCTTCTGGGGCACATGCTCTGTAAATTATTGAACACAACTCAGTAAGCTGCTTTCCTGCTAGTGATATTCAACCAACTTTTTCAATATAAAATATTCAAACAAAAATTTACACAGCAATCCAGTAATTTTATCTAATCTTCCTTTTAATGCTATTAATATTTGTACACTAGGTTACCTTTGTGACTTTTTACCACCAAATCGGACCTCTTCTCTTAAAAGCGAGAAATGTGGCTCATGACTTGTTAGTCCAAGCATAATCTGTTGAAAGAAGTATTTTCTTTTCTAGAATCAACTGTTTCAACAACATATTTGGTGAACCTTAAATTAAGAGTTTTTACAGTAATATTAGTAAGTGCTGATCTGAAAGGATCTGAGATCCACCACATATGCAATAGCATTTAGCAATAGCTTATCAGTGCACTCAGCACTCTCTAAGTGGTTTATAATCTGTAAACCAATTGCCCCCAACAAGCTGGGTACTCGTTTTACCGACCTGTGAAATGGTGGAAGGCTGTCAACCTGGGATCAAATCCACAACTTTGTGGCAGCAGTACTGGCATTTAACTACTGCGACACATGCAATGCAGTTGCCAGGACCCCATCAACTGCCACAGTACTGAATAAGCTTTGTTGACACCCCAAGCAAGAAGAGAAAGTCGCACTTAGGGGAATGAGAATCTCAATGCTCAGATGAAAATTAGTTATGCAGTCTAAAGAGACTGTTTGGGAAACACCCATACAAATCTCATTTATTCCCAAATATGCCATATCAAAATTTTTACCGAACATACCAAGTCAGCATCTAAGCCATACAGACAATGTCTTGTGTTCGGATCATGGTCGGGCTTTGCCTTCTCAGACCTTATAAATTCCATAATTTTATGTTCTCCTTCTCCTGGTGTCTAAATGAAAAGAAAAGCAAAATGAGTAAACACTGCTTTGTTAAAAGTTAATTTAAGAAGTCATTATTAATGTAAGAAGTAACCTCATGGCCCGATAAGTAGACAGTTATGCCTTGCCAGGATTTGTCTGTAGATATCTTCATATTTACAAAATACTTCAGGTGTTCATGCAACTTGGCCATGAATTCAGTCCCTGGTAACAGAAATCTAAAAGTTACACCTTCATACACTAAAAATTTAAAATCTGTACAATAGTAACAATGCATAAAATTAAATTTCACATACTATGATAAAATATTTTTAAAACACAATTCACACTTACTAAAATTATACTAAAATTTTCATTTTTATTTTGCTTCAACTACTTTTATATCTTAACGCCAAAATACATTAAAGAAATAATCCAGTTTGAGACAACTTTAACTGCCCTGGCTCAATGCTAGGGAATTCTGGGAACTGTAGTTTTGTGAAATATTTAGCCTTCTCTGTCAGAGTGCTCCAGTGTCACAACAAATTACAAGTCTCGGGTTCCCCTAGCACTGAGCCAGGGCAGTTAAAGCAGTCTCAAACTGGATTATTTCTGCAGTGTGTTTTGGACCTCAGAGACTTCCATGTATTAAGGAGTTGCTGATTTCAGCTTCCCAGAAAAATTATACAGTCGCCCCTCCATTTTCGCAGACTTGGAGTCCATATCCCTCATCCATTCGCGGGTGGCATTCAAGCCAATGGGGCTTGAATATTGGAGATATTTCATTTACGTGTGTGTGTGGGGGGGGGGGGGTCGGGAATAGATCCCTGCGAAAACGGAGGGGCAAGTGCACTTTGCCTCAACCAGGCAAAATTACAGTGTTATCATTACTGTAGGATGAAGGCATGGAGTAGCCTGGAAGAAAACAGGTAGGGAATAGAAGAAGATGCAATTTAAGTACTGTATGTGGTCTTTATAAAAATAGTGCAAACCTAACATCCCTTTTGCAAAACTTGCAAACAATTTTTGTGGGCCAAGATTACACAAAACAACAGTTTTGTAGGAATTGTCATCAAAGTTGTGGCAAGCAGAGGAATTGTTCGATTTTGTGCACGGAAATAAACTTTAAGCCATACGGTGAAGTGACTTAACTGACCACTATATCATGAACAGCAATAACATATAGCTAGAATCAATGTTATGCTCCTTTCTGTGTCATGACTTTATTACTTCACTAGTTTTAAAGTGCAATTTTTTAAAAAAATTCAAGGCATTTTACCTTGTGAGATAAACTTAGAGAATGGTTTAAATTATAAAATGAAACATGAGAAAGGGTCAAATTGAATAGCCAAATGTTTCCCCATTTATTTTTTTTTGAATGAAAAGAAACTTCAGCTAACATAGCCCATAAGTAAATCTTATATACCACATATTTAGGTCCAAAACACAGTGCAGAAATAATCCAGTTTGAGACCGTTTTAACTGCCCTGACTCAATGCTAGGGGGAACTGTATTTCTGTGAGACATTTAGCACTGGTGCCACAATAAACTACAAATCCCAGGATTCCCTAGCACTGAGTCAGGGCCGTTAAAGTGGTCTCAAAGCGCTTTAAAGTGGTTTTGGATCTGTATCCAGAGTATTTGCAACTATAAACCACAACCCGAAATGAAACACTGAACAATGTTGTAAACCTGTTGTGAATTTCAAATTATTTTCAAAGCAGTCCCATTATTTTAATAATGTGAAACTTTAAGCCCTAGAACTTTTAAAAACCATTATCTTTAAAAACCACAGGATTCTTATGTGGACAGAAATAATGAAACAATTCCAGAAGACAGCCCAATATTTAAAGATAACAAAATTATAAGGTGAGGAGACTTCCTTACCTGGGGTAATGCAATTAGAATCAAATCTGGCGTCTGTGGGAAGAGTTTCTCCTTTTTCTAATGCCTTTTTTATTTTGTCCTCTGCCTCCTTTGCTGACCTAGAATGACATTTCACATTTCAGTGCTGTGAAGAAGTCAAATCACTTCATATCTCATTAATTTCACAACAACATTGCAAAGGTTAAGGCACATTATTGTGATCTGAGCTGGTGGAGAGAAACAGAGTTTGTGAATGGAAATCTTTCCCCCCCTTTTTAACCATAAAGTATATGATTGTATTTATAATCTCCATACTGTAGATGTGGGGGCAGAGAGAATGAAAAATGAGGGACAGTAGCTTGCTTATGATCACTTCATCAATTACAGGTAGATATGAGATTCAAATACAGTAGTTTTATAATATCTACTCAGAGCCAACATGGTGTAGTGGTTTGAGCATTGGACTATGGCTGAGGAGAACCCTGTACACCAAGGAACTCCTAAAAAACTGGATGGACTCAGTGGTAGTCCACACTTGTTTAGGAAAATCAACCTACAGTGCACACACATACCCCGCCCTCATATAGCCTTTTCCCCATATATCCTGAGAAGAAATGGGAGGGGGAGTCTCCAAAAAGAGGGTAGAGGCTTTGCGGTACTTGAGGAAAAAGGAGGGCAATGAGCTGGTGACTACAAATTTTGGCAGTAAGGACAACCAACAATTCTTGAAGGATGTCTCAACAATTAGCAATGTTGAGGCAGCAACGGAAAACAGGTAACAGCCTCCGACAGACAACAACTTTTGAATTCAGAAAGTATGAGGTTAAAATAAAGAAGAGCGCACACACACCTAAAGCGCCTGCCACGTTGCTGATTCATTTTTGCTCTCGGAGCTACTCCATCGACTGCCATGAAGAAAATTTTCCGTGGTTTGATAATGCGAAACAGTACTTCCAAATAGTGAAATATATCAGCAAATATTTTATCTTCAGAAATTCTGAAGTGAACATCATCATCATTAGGATGTGAGCACTGATGAATGATACCATTCATGTCCAGGTACAAGTTGTCAAATTCTGGAATCTAAAAAATAATAATAAAAGAAATAACACAGGCACACCAAGGAATATATTTGGTGAGGTCTTCTCAGTAAGACTGCTCCACTATCATTTCTCTTAATGTGATTCTGCATGAATTGGTGAAAAAAATTACCTCAATTCAATAACTAATTTCATCTCTATTTGAGACACATACTGCATATAGTCATGTATAAGTCTAGAAGTTTCAGTCAAAAAATTGGACCCAAAAAACACAAATCAACTTATCCATAGGTCAGTGTAAATACTGTACTTTAACTCTTATTAAAAAAAAGGAACAATCCATTGGTGAAAGGCAAGAGTTATCTGTCCTGGAAGCACCAACCTCTCTACTCTCTCATCCATCCACTTTTTATTATAAGCACAGTTATCCCTGCTGGAATTGTGTAAGTTCTTTGGCATTGTTTTCCCTTGCTTCATCCTTTAGATCCTTTGTAACATGCTGCTAAATTCTACTCTTGACTTATCCATGAGTCATATCAAAAACCATAATTTTGGCTCCAAAATCTGCCCTCGACTTATACATGAGGTTGACTTATAGTCGATTATATACAGTAATTTGAAAGAATGACTTCTGGAAGGACGTACAGTTGTCCCTTCCGATTCATGGGGGGTTCATGGTGCAATTGGAAAAACTGCAAATATTGGAGCCGCATAGTTTTTAATGGCCACATGCTTCTGCGCACAGCCTCGCGCATGTGCCATTTTGTCCCTCCCAGCTTCCCGTCTGCGGAAATTCAAAACAGCAAACGGGAAGTCAGTGAATCCGGAGGGACAACTGTATATAAATCCCTGATCTTCGGAAAAACAGAATTGTCTCACTATTTTCAGAGCATAGTTACATGCAAGCAGTCAAAAAGCAAGGAAGGCTCCCACAGCTATTCTGCCTTCTGTAATATATTTTGAGAAAAGCGAAGATAAGAAGAAAACCTCAACAAAATAAGGCACTATCCTTATCTACTCTCTGTGAATATAGTGTTAACTATATATATTTTTAGAACTATAATCTTTTATGTTGATTTCTTTTGGCAGAACCTGACATGTATTAAGTGTGTGGATAACAAAAATTGTATTTTCTTCCTATTCTGGCATCAACAGTAACAAATACTGCAATACTCCTCTTCCTCACACTTGTTTGTTGAATCAACACTTGTTTGTTGAATGAAGAAGAGTTACATTATGGTTTCATCAGATGAACAAAGGGTTTCACGTAACCATAATTTTCCTAAGTGATGTAGATGGAAACCTCATGTTTCTGAATGCACACTTTTCACTCCAAAACTAACATACTTACCTAAGTTAAAAAGGACTTCAGCACCTATTTTTTAAAAAAATGTGACACTCCCAAAAGAAAAATAGCCTATGTATTCTAAACAAATAATTGTAGTCACTTTTGAGAGCAAGCATGGTGTAGTGGTTTGAATGCTGGACCAGGTCCAAGGTTCAAATCCCCACTTGGCCATGGCAACCAAGTGGGTGATCTTGGGCAAGTTATACTCTCTCACCCTCAGAAGAAGGCAACCAAAACAAATTCTACCAGGAAAACCTCATGACAGTTTTGTCATAGGGACACCATAAGTCAAAAACGCCTTGAAGGCACACAACAACAAAGTCACTTTTAGAACAAGTGGATTATTCTAAAACTGGAACTGGAAACTCTGGTAGACAATATTTTGGCTTTCCACCTCCATGGGCCAAGCCTCAGCAACAGGTGGCTGAGTAATAAAGTCCCACATCTTCTGTGTCTTGAGATGATTTGGGTCAGAAAAACCACAAATATTCAAAGCCTACTACTGGTACACACACAAATATATGTGGATAGATAGACAGACAGATATGCACACACATGTGCGTGGATACACACACATACACACATATGTGGATAGATATACACACACATATATGTACATGGATGTGTATATATATATATACAGTTAACCCTTCCATTCTGGACCCCCTGCGAATCAGAAAAATCATAACTATTCAAAGCCTACTGTTTAAAATGGGCCCATGCTCCCCTGCAGGGCTCCACATGCGCCCCATTTTCTTCCTCCTCGCTTGCCGCCTGCGAATGAGCAAGACTGTGGACTCCAAATCCACAAACAGGAAGGGACTAGTGTATACTCACACATGTATATGGATAGATAGGCAGATAGATATGTATGTGGATACACACATACACATATATATGTGGATAGACAGATAGATAGATAGATAGATATACACACACATAAGTACATGGATATATAAATATATACACACATATGTGTATAGACATTACACACATCTATGTACATGGAGATATATATATATTGTGTGTGTTGTGTATATATTTACTGTATATATAGATAGATATATATACACATGTATACACACAAGTGCTGTATGTGTATATATATATATACGTGTATATACACAAGTATGTGAAGATATAGATACACACACACGTGTATGTGTGTAATACACATATAGAGAAAGAGAGAGAGACAAAAAGACATATATCTCCAGAGTCACAGTTCAACAATTAAACTACTGAACTACACAGGCTCTCTCACATATATGTGTGTGTGTGTGTGTGTGTGTGTATACACACGTGAGAGAGCTAGTGTAGTGCAGTAGTTTGAATGTTGAACTACGACTTTGGAGTCCAGGGTTCAATTCCCAGCTTGGTTGTGAAAAGCTGGGTGACTTTGGGCAAGTGACACTCTCTCAGCCTCAGAGGAAGTCCAAGGCAAACCTTGCCAGAAAAGCCCCATGACAGGCTCACCGTAAGTGGGAAACGACTTGAAGGCACACAATAACAACCACACACACACACATTATATATATATATACACACACACAGTCTGCCCTCCTTATACGCTGATGTTTTTATCCACGGATTCAAGCATCCACGGTCTGAAAATGTTCCCAAAAAGGTTGAATTCCAAATCTGAAACCTTGGTTTTCCATTTGTTTTTAATAAGAGACACCATTTTGCTCTGTCTATATATTTAATGGGGCCAGATAGATAGACAGACAGATGTCTCTTGATCTGGGAGGGGAGCCCTCCTGCCTTCTGCTCACCTGGTGCTCCTTGACCACTTGGCTGAGGCAGGGATAGCGCTCCGAGACCCACCGGTAGAACTTGGGCACTCCCATGGTGATGATGGTGATGGCGGAGGCGGCAGCTGCTATGCCTCCCTCCAAGCGCCAGCCCCGACAGAAAGAAGGGCCCTCTGCGCTCGGCCCCTGCGCCCACCTTCTCTTTCCTTCTCTCTCTCTCAGCCTCGACGCTCACTTCCGCCAAGGCCCCCTGAGCCATAGAGAATGGCAGGCTTCGGCTAGAGCGGCTGCCTCGGCGTCCAAAGATAAACAAGGCGACGGCGTCACGCACGCACGCACGCCATCGCCCCCTGCAGGCAGTTCGAGGGAAGCGCAGGCGTGGAGGGCTGAGCCCTGAGCTCTCTCTTCTTTAACAGCAAGAGCAGCTGTTCCACAGTGGAGTATGTTGCCTCTGAGTGGAGCCTCCTTCTTTGGAGGTCTCCTACAGAAGCTCAATGGCCATCCGTTGGGTGTGCTTTGGTTGTGAGTTCCTGCATGGCAGGAGGTTGGACTGGGTGGCCCTTGCTGCCTCTTCCAACTCTGATCCGATAAGTCATTTTCCAACTTATAGCAACCCAATCACAGGGGTTTTGGGGGGGCTGCATCTACACTGCTGAAATAAACTAGCTTGACACCACTTTAACTGCCATGTCTCAATGCTATGGAATCCTGGGAATGGTAGTTAAGAGTGAAAGCTAAATATCTCCCAAAATGACAATTACCAAAAAGCCGTAGCACTTAAAGTAGTGTCAAACTGGATTATTTCTGCAGTGCAGATGCAGCCTTGGCAAGTTTCTTCAGAGGCTGGCCATCCTTTGAGGTTGAGAGAGTGTGACTTGCTCAAGGACACTCAGTGGTGAAAGTAGAAGGAAATTGCACTTTACTTACACACACATATGCAGGCTGCGGATGTCAAGGGTTAAAAAGCTACTAAAAGGGGAAAACAGCTGTTTATGGATTGGCAATTTCTGTAACGTTGCAGCATTCCATAATGAACAAGGGGAAAATGAAACGATAGTCAGTAAGGAAACTACAACAAAAGGAATGGACTTGGTAAAAAAATGGGGGATTTGTAGGCAGCATGGCATAGTGCTGAGTGTTGGATCACATTGCAAACATACATTGGATCATGGAGTTCACTGGGCAATTCCAGAAGAAAATCTTCCTGTGCTGCATCGACTACAGTAAAGCCTCTGACAACATGATCATGAAAAGTGATGGCTTGCAAATAGAGGAATGAGAGTGCCACATCTGAATGTCCTGATGTTTAACCTATACTCAGGACACGAGGAGGCTGCCGTCAGAACAGAATACAGAGAAACACAGTGGTTTCCAATCTGCAAAAGGGTCAAGCAAAGATACACACTATCACCCTGTTTATTTAACCTGTATGCAGAAAATATACAGAGCAGGCTGAGTCAGAGGCAGAGGGAGTGGAGATAGGAGAAACATTGACAACCTAAGATAAGCAGAGGGCACAATACTGCTAGCATAAACAAAGACATGGAGCAAGTACTGAAGGTCAAGGTAGGATTTGGGGAAACGAGGGTTCAAATCCACACTCAGCCATGGAAACCTCTTGAGTGTGCAAGCCATACTGCATCAACCTTGCAGGAAAGGGAATGGCAAACCCCCTCTAAACAAACCTTGCCAAGAAAAAACTGAGATGGGGTTGCCTTAGTCACCATAACTCAGAGGTTTCAAGGCTCATAATGGTTAATACCTAGGGCATAGCATCTCTATGTCAAATCAGATATACCTTTAACAACAAACCAAGTTTATGCCCACCTCCTTCTTGAAACAAAGTTCTGTAGTTCACTTTGAGAAGCTGTAGAATGTTTTCCCCCAGAAGGCCCTATTTCTCAGCCCTTACATTACTTCTGCAAAGACTTTTTTATTGTAGGGGAAAGATCGCATTGGGCTAGAGGTTTACTGCTTTGAGATGACTTTTTGAAAAACAACTTTGCATCTAAACAGCACACTTTATTGTGGATTTTTCTCATGTATTTTCTACTGATAACATACACTAAAAGTGCATGTAATTTAACTGCTCAGAAAGACAAGCTCAGCATTTTAAAACAGGCAACTAAGAATAATCCATGATTCCGCTCCCATTAGAATCAAAAGCTAATCAAGTCTGCTTTCAAGTCTGAAAAGTAGTTGTCTGTGGTAGGATTAGGAAAGACACACAATTCAAAGAATGTCAATAGCAACATAAATCCTAATTGTAGTTCTATGAGAAAAGTATATCAGTAGTAGCTTTTGAGTTCTGAAAGTCCATCAAGCAATACTCATCCAAAGCTAAGGAGATTCAGGTTCTTGTTAGTGCCTAGTAAAGCAGATAGTTTAGGAACCACAGTGCTTAAGCTCCAAAACTGGGGCAAGGCAGAACAAATTCTGGTGCAGCTTGTTTGTAAAACGTTGTTCAGACATTTGTACGCATGCACAGGAATACATATATACACAAAGAGAAAATCAGATTGATTTTTAGTTGAAAAGAGTTTATAAAAATCTTTGATGTTTATTGTTGCTTGGTCTGCAACTGTAATAACCAGTGTTATTTATATTCATTATTTTTATTGTAGCATATGTATCAATTAAACATCTAAACACAGCCTATTTCTGTTCAGATCATCCACAATTACAGGTTTATTTGATGAGAGGTTGTATGTTTCATCTAGCTGGTATCCCTCCACTGGTGGAAAGCTCTTAGATACAGCTGACACTTCTGGCAGCAGAATGCGGCGGGAAGTGATTTTCATTTGTGAGAATAATGGAAACATCTGAGTGTGAGACGTATGATTTCAACACCAAGTGTAGTTTAAACTTTTATCAGTTTCTTTTAAATTTGTACTAACAAAACTGTTTACTTTTTCTCTATAGAAACAATGATGTAACAATGGCAAAACTGTGCTTAACGGACCATGCCACCTAGTTTTTATTCCTTCCTTTTCTGTGAAGTAGGGATGTGGGAATAAACACTGTGTGACCCTTCTGGCTAGGCTGTTATTTAATGCCAAGTGGCTATCCCTAGAACTAAAGTTGCTGGCCACTGTGCTTCTAATAAAACACAAGGGTTGAAGGAATTGTCTTGGTGACTTTTCAAGGCAACTTGACAGATATACAGTAAAGTTGTTATGTACATGCTGTGGAAAACCTCATTTGCCAATTTATGCAAGTCTAGCTACTGATAATGCTACATGAATAGATCTTCTGGTTAGATACAACACTCCTGACTACATGGCAAAACTAATCAGGAATGCTAATATGGTAAAAAACAAACTGGCATATATAGTATCCAGAATCCTCTCCATTAACAGAATTTTACAGCTGAGATGTGGAAATACATATGGACCCACGTAGACATTCTGACACTTTCAAACACATCTTATAGGTGTACAACAAAAAAGTAAATGTAAACAAAGCACTATCATCCTTCAGTGCACCTTCTTTAACAGGGTCTTTGCTCTCCACTGTAAATCAGAGATATACCTTCTCTGTTTCAGAAAACACCAGTTGAAAAGCACTAGTTGACTTAATGAAGATATGTTTGCCACTGTGATTTCATCAGTGCATATTCCATTTAATCCATGGTGATTTTTAGGTACAAAGTAGAAAAATGGTGTATTGAGTAGTTTATACTACAAGGAAACATTAAAAAGGCTTCAAATATATAAATGAGTTTTCAAATATAAAAATAAAAAGTATTAATATACAAGAATACAATATAAACAAAAACTATGCACACACACTGAAACAGACATGCACAGTTAGAAATTTCCGAAGTAGAAACAGCTCTTTTTAAATGAGTAACAGCTCCTTCTTTCTCTTTAATAAAAAGTAGTTGTGACAACTCATTTGTAAATGGCAGTATTTCACATGTATGGAGCCCAGCCAAGGTACATCTGGCACAGCAAGGTCTCATCAGTTGCATCTTGGATAAGATGGTGAACATGTCCTTCAATTGACAATGGTAGGCCTTTTACTCTATTCCTGTTTTTGATTACACCTTGTAGTCGCTGATCAATATCCAAGACATGGGTCTTAGCCTGAAAACAAGCAAAAAGCAGTCCAGTTATTAGGAATACCTTTCTCCCAATATTAGATGTTATAGGTCGCCCCATCCCCTTTCCAGCAGTACCAAAGTAGTGATAAAACCTATTTTTGAGTGGAGATTTCATATATTTTTTCTGAATTCTTTCTATGTACACATTGAAGGAAAAGACAATTTTAAAATAAGGAATGTTTTTCAAATGGTGGTCTCCCAATTCTTAATCAAAAGTTGATTGGATTCACTGAACTTGTAAGGTGTGGGGTACCTTAAAATCTCCTTATTTTATTAGGGTTACAAAGCCATATTCGTATTTTAGTAATATAAAGAACCAGACTCAGCAGTGAATTTTAGAAAGTTAAATGAGAAGCTCTCTGTATTCAGAGAAGCTCTGTATTCATGGATTCAAACATTCATGGCTTGAAAATATTTTTTTAAACTATAAATTCCAAAAAGCAAACCTTGATTTTGCCATTTTGTACAAGGGACACTGTACTATACCACTGTATTTAATGGGACTTGAACATATTGTGAACTGGGTAGAAAGTCAGATATCAGGTGAAAAGAAAGTATGGTGTGTGTAATAATGATCTGCCATGCTTCATACAAGAAGAATAAAATGGCTTATATGGTGGTCTCTCATTTGATCATCAAAATGATCCTCGGGGAATTGTAATGAGCATGAAACAAAGAGCAGGAGATTGGACCAAGGGAAGACTGGGATTTAGATCGAGTTTAAAATGTATTAATGGTATATATTTATTTCTTCTTTTTGTCCTTGTCTAACTTACAGTCTTTCTTTGAGGGCAAGGGGTATAGCAATGTTCATTTGCTGCAGTGACTTAAGAAGCTAAAAAGTTTTTGTAGACCTCTATAGTCTTTAGGGTGTCAAGTCTCTTTGTTGTATTATTTTATATTTTTGTGGCTTTGTGGACAAGGATACTGTCTTTCATGCATAGCAGCAGCTATCCAGCCCAAACCTTTGCAATAACAGCAATTATAAATTTTTTAGTCATAGTGAAATCTGAATATTAGTGCAATCCTATTGAGAACTGAGCTGATGTGGGCAAAATCAGGTGATTGATAGATACTACTTGACATTAAATAATGTAATGGTAGACTTAAGTTACAGCTGTTTTTCATCCTTTATTCCTGAATGCTAGAACTGATAAATGGAGGGGGGAAAAATTTTTCATTAGAGGTTGCTAAATGTCATTATTGCATGGGTAATAGTTGTAGAGGGAAAAATAAAAGTTCAGCAGAAATGTGACAGCACCCATCTTATATGGCTACCTATCCATGTTGCAGCTGCCAAGTTTTTCTTTTCAAGAAACCCATACTGTGTATCACTTAGCTTCAGATACTGGGTTTGGAAAAACAAAACAAACTGAGCAACTTTAGGCAGTCAATATTCTTATCTAAAGCAACCCTGCAGACCAATTCCGGCTCACCTTTTCATTGACAATTTCTCCAGTTTCATTCACTAAGGTTTTTGTACTGCCTCTCACTGGTTTACTCCACTCCACCAAAGGATCATGGAGAAATGTTTTCAAAACACTAGATGAGATTTTGAAAAACAGAAATCAATTGCGTGAGAAAATATGTTCAGTTACAATTGTAGTTATGATGGAAGTAAAACATCCCAATCTCAGGGATTCCATCTCCCTGCCCTTTCAAATAAAACCCACTGATTTTAAAATATCTGAGAAGCAGAAGAAACAACAGGCAATGTGCCAGTACTCATCAATATTACAGCTATATTACACTCAGTGTGGCATGGCTGCAAAAGTGTGAATTCCAAGGAAAGGTAGAACCTCAGATAATTGTTTGCACATCCCCATTGTATGCAGGATATTTTTCATTACATAACGAAAAATAGCACTGGTTTTAAAGAGTTTATATTGTAAAGTGAGATAAACCACTCTGTTAATGTACCTCATTAGTGGTTCTCTCTGGTCACGCATAAGTCTTAGTGTAACTTCACAAGCCCTTCGGAAAAGTCCTTCTGTTCCCATTGGACCCATCCCATTGACCATATTATGAGTAAGACGAAATGGAACAATCTCCGGAAAATCAAAAGTTTCTCCCTTCAAATGAATAGGAAAAAGTTTATTCTGGAATTTCAAGAGAGTCTGTTTTTCTCACAGTGGAGCTCATTATGCTTTTGTTTACCTCTACCAAAGTATATTCAGGTTACATGCTTGTAAAATTTATGGTGCACTATCACAGAATTTTCAATTCACACTGCAATTAACAACATATGTTTTAATTTTTCTTTATAGGAACAATGACATCCTCTTGATGTATTTTCATGTGTGTCATGCTTTGTTATGAACTGCCTTTGGATAACATGTGTATGGAAAACAGTATAAAAATAAAGTTAGTGTACCTTCCTGGCAAATCATTTAGTGTATGGGTGCAAAAAAATGAAATTCAAATAACTGAAAATTAAACTTGTTCTGAAAATGTACAGGAATGTTTCCAGAAGGCACCACAGCAGGACATTCATAACACAATTTCAAACATAATGGCTTCACTTATCAAGCACTTGAGAGCATGTATGATGTTTGTGTAAGTTCTGAAAGGGAAAGTAATTTCCAATTAGATGAGAGCAACAAAAAGCTGTATATTTAATTTCTCACCTTATTAAATAGACAATTAAAATCCACATGTACACAATCACCAGTTAAAGAATCAAACAGAATATTCTCCCCATGACGGTCTCCAAGACCCAATATATATCCAACCATTGACATCACTGCAGTGGAATGACAATATGCTGATCTGCTGCTGTACCTAGAAAGAACAAATACCATGGGTTGCTAGTGTAATTTTGGTATTTTGGGGGGGAAATTGTGGATAAGTAGGGTTTGTGCACAGAGCAAATAACTAAATTTATTATGATTAGTAAACTCTTTGTCTTCATAATTTCTGCTACATTAAATTTCGTCCTCTTTCTAAACCTGTGGATTTACAGTAGCACAGTTACAAAACTACATCAACTGACCATGAAGTTGGATCAGGGAATTTTCTCAGAAACCATTCCTGAAAAATTGGAGGGTGCCGGGGAAGTAGGGTTTCTTTGTAAACTTTCAGTTTTTCGGACAAAGGTGCTGTCTTTGGAAGCATACACTGACGTAGTTCTTTCCCAGTCATATAGATACCTACAAAAGGAAAATCAGTCAAGCTGGTGCTGTTCAGCTACAGTAGCTAACAACAGCTGGTTGAGTAAAGTAGTAAAGCAACACTGCTTCTATGAAGCTGAGCTTGTATCATTTATTTTATAAATAAATAAAAGCAAAACAGTATGTTTTGTTCTGGAGGACTTTAGAACATCCCACCTGCTTTTTTTTCATGTACTCTTGTTTTCCTTTGTAGACATATTTGTTTTTTGTTTTTCTATTTAGAACATTTTAAAAATGTATTTATTTACCTTTCTCTTTGTACAATTTGATCAGGATATTTCTTAAGCCAGCTGTGTTGTTCACCCATTCAATTATTCCACATTCTTCGTTCAAAGGAATAACAGCATAAGTACGGATGTGGAGTTCTCGTCTCCGTGATTCTGCATCTTTTCTTAGACACTATGGTAGAAACATGTTATCAGCCATAAGGCCAATATAAAATGTAATTCATTTCCATTTAAATATTCTGTTTTACAGTTCAAACAGGCTCTGAATTTATACAAATTCGATATACAAATATCATTTGCTTTCTTTATTTTATCAAAGAACAACAATTTTTTTTAAAAAAACTCTTTACTCATGCAGGGTTATACAACTGACATCATTTTAAAATTGACAACAGCTACTTATACAGAATCCCACTATATATGGAATAAAAGCAAGACATAGATCTTTGGTATGCCAAAGCTGGCATTTTAAATTTACATTTGTGTGTACATATGGATACACATATACACACAGCACCTAGCTGTGTATATATGCCCTATTGTTACCTAATAAGGAAGAATTCTTAATTCTTGAGGGGAAAACAACATTGGGGCCATGAAAAGAGAGTATCATAGGGGAGCGTTTAAGGAGGAAATTTCTACAGACAAAGTGTATGGGGGAATCTCAAGTGTTTTGAAACACAGAAGCAATTCAAAGATCTACATATACAAACACAGATAGTATTTAGTTTCATGAATGCGCTTTGTAGGTTCTTTAATAAGAATATTTTTATCAGAACACTGTCAATGGACAGCCTGAGTGAAGATGGAACCTGCCAATATCCAGACTACCAATACATTTGAAAATAAATGAACCTTATTTATTAGTGAGTTGAACTCCATCAGTCGACAGTCCTTTCTCAGGTCATCTTTGGGTTTACACATCATGATATAGGATTTCCCATCAGAACCTTTTAAAGTAATTTTTTTTGGTTTCTGAAGAGATGGAAGGATTTCAACCTTGAGGGAAAGACAGCCATAATTATTTAAGGGTTTGTGTGTGTGTTTAACTGTACACTTTCATGCTTTGTTTACATCTAATTCATACAATCTCAGAACTATAACTAACAAATGTCACTCAGATCTCCATCCAGATCATTCTCCCTTTTCGAAGTCCTTTCCCCCCCTCTGAATTGTATATTGGGGTGGACACCTTCAATGGCTCTGGAGTCTCAATTTCTGCCATAATGGTTGCAAAGAATTGCCAGAAAATGAAAACAAAACAAAACACCATAGTGCGGGGGGCAGGGGGAGACATATAGTGCAATATGACCTTGCAGCCTATTTAAAATGTAGATTTCTACTTAGAAGCTATCAAGAGAGGCAAGTCATCCTTTTTGGCCAGGAAAAAAACACCTATAGAACTGCATGAGGCCACATTGTGTCCAACCTTGTTTTACATATTATGCACATCTGCAGCCAACTAAACAACATTTATGATTTAAATCAAACTCATGCCAACATTATAAAAATGTAAAAGTAGGAATAAATAGATACTAACTGAATCACCAAAACCAGCAATGTAAGCCCAGCATCCAGGAAAAGGATCATGATTGGAATGTGTGCCAGGAACCGAAGGGAGAGTTGGTATCATTACAGATTGCAAAGGAATAAGAATCTCACTGAACTTCTGGTCTTCTACCAGCTTTTTGAGACTTTTGAAATGAATGCCCATGCTCAGTGTGGTAGTGTTCCCATCAACCTGGAAAAACATAAGACATATTGCTCAAAAAGACATTATCTTTTTTACATTTTCGTTTACATTTCTAATTTTTATGTTCAAAGACAATGACAAATGTTTCCAGCTCTTCCTTCACTTCTGTGAAATGGAAGTGAACTTCATCTGTCCCAAATAAATTTAAGGGTGTGAAATATGAGTTATAGCTAACCCAAATGGAATAAAAGTGAGCAAATAGTTCCCAAAACATTCTGGGTCAACAGTTGTATCTTGTTATAGATCTCTTAATATCGATAGCAGTATCCAACTAGTATTTCTCTGCTGATGGAAGGTTTCTATCAACAAAATGGAGGAAGGGTTTGCTTGTTTGTTTAGAAATTCTTCCTTTCCCTGCAGCCTTACACGCTCTTCTAATCTGCATTGAAGGATTTAACATCACTACTTCTTTATTTTAAATGCCAGCAACTGAGTTTAGGAAAAAACAGCTTTTATACAGATGGTTACCGGTTTGTTACACAGTTCTAGGAGTTTATCTGTTAAGCGAGCTGCATCTCCAATAAACTTTCCCAAAGATGCCTTCATATGAACTGCTTTATTGAAGATTTCCTTGCATCTGTTTACACGCATTGGATAAGATGACTGAAAAAAGAAATAGCAAATTTCTATACTATTCTTGAAAATTTCATGGGCAGTTTATGCTAACACAAAAGCAAACACTGTAACGCAGGGATAAAAGAGACTGCCACAAAGGGATGGCTTCAAGCTGCCCCTGACAAAATTGGACTGTGGCCACAGCAAGCACACGCTATGGCCCCAATCCAGTCCAAACAGGAGTGGCAAGAAGCTGCTCCTATTTGGGGCAAATTGAAGCTGCCCCACCACAGCTTCAGAAGGCTTCAAGCTGGCTTGGGAGCACATGGCATCTGAATGTCATGCCTCAAGTCACCCAGAAGCCGCCTGCATGTAATCTCCTGTACAACTTCTGGGTGACTGAGGAGTGTGATGTGTGTAAATGCCACACCCCCAAGCTGGCTGAAGCTGCCGGTCTGCTCCAGCCCACAGTTACATGAGAAAAATAGCAGCACTAAAACAATCACAAGAAAACCAACAAAGTACACCAGATGTTAAAATAAAAGGTATTTGTTCCTAAGGATAAGCAGGGTATGACCATCAGAAAGGCTTTCTTGCCCAAATGATACTTATCACAAATCAGATGGGAGTCTCTGATAAAGACTCTCAAAGAGACAAGTAGAGGTGGAAGAAGTTGCTTCAAGCGTCCAGATCTCCAAAAGACTTGACAACACTTGTAACTCTATTTGCTAAACTTTTCAAATTGCTCAGGGTAACTAACTTAACTGCATCAGCATCTCTCGACAATTGTAACTGATCATTAAGAGATAATGAAAATGAAGAATTTAATAGCAATAGGCAGTTCGCTCCTCATTGTGTCACATGTCCCCAGTTCTTTTCTTTTAGGCCCACCTTGGATACACATAAGGCTACAGGGCACATGAAACACATCAAAGAAAGCAGCAGTTCCACATAAGCAAAATGATTTCTGTTTCTACCTACATCTGAATGGGCCTCTTTTCTCAAAGGGAGGGGAGAAATCTACTGATAAGAAAAACACAACTTTATTTATGAAATTACCTTAGATACTGCTGTCATCATCCACATAGCTTGTTGAGGGTATGCTAGGAAAACCTTAGCAATTATTGCCATAAGAACAACAAAGACTTCATCATGGGAGTGGCAAATTCGGGAGATCAGTTGAGAGAAAGCTGTTAAAAACTGATAAGGTGCCAAGAGCTGTGTATGATCTGCAATTGCCTTGTTGATTTTAGCCAAGTCAGTTTTCATTTGACTACGATCTTGGCGACCAGCTAGGTGACACAATACATAACATTAGTATTTTATTTCACCAAACAAAAAAAAAGAAAAGAAAGACTGTATGACTGTAAGAGCTGTTTGACAGTGGAACAGACAACTTTGCAGAGTGGTGGGTTCTCTTTATTTTTGGAAGTATTTAAACAGAGGTTGGATGGTCATCTTTTAGGAGTGCTTCACTTATATATTACTGCATGGGAAGAGATAGGACAAGATAGCCTTTTTAATCCCTTCCTTCCATCTTCATGATTCTGTGACTTTAAAAATTCAGCATACCAGTTGAATGAATGAGTCTTCTCTAGCATGGAATAGTAATGGGATGGAGTAAAACAGTGAATGAGATCCTAGGAAGCTATCATTATACAGATGTTTTGCACATTATTGGACATGATCTGTTTGCTGGACTGTACTATGCTTCACCAACCGCACTCTGGGCTTGCAAGATATGTGGTCTTGCACTATTTCCTCAGAAACAAGAATCAATCATTAGTCCCACTATTGTGACATTTTTTGTTACCCTGTTAATATTTGAACAGATAAAACAAAACAATCAAGTTTATTACTTAAATTTTAGCTGAAATTTCAACTATTCACATATGTAACGAAATTAAGTTTAAAAATTAAAACAAATGCATATTTATTACATTAAATATCAAGTTATATATAGTGATTTCACAGCAGTTTTTCTTTGCACATATGGATATACTAAAGCAAATCCATGCTTTAGAGGTAGAATTAAATTGGACATTTGAACTCTGATTCAGTTCAGGTAACTTTAAATATATATTTGCATTGGAAACATTTCATACCAAAAAGCACCTACTTTCAAGTAGTACCGAAAAATCAATGAGTGCGTATAGTCTGCCAGTTTCATATACTAAAAATATAAAATGGCAATCTGAACAGTTTCTTCTCTCAAATAATTAACAGAATAGATCAAAGTGTCACAATATTCTATAAGCATCAAAAACTCCATGAAAATCATGAAAACCTTATGAAATAAGTTGATAGGTGACTTGAAGGCACATATACATATTCAAACCTATACTAAAAGAAATGAATCTGGCAGATACAGGAGAGTAATTTAACATTAAAATTTCAGAGCCAATGTGTTCTGCGCCTCAGCAGGTAGGGGTGTGTATGTGTGTGTGTGTTCAAGTTGCTTGCTAACTTGTGGTGACCCATGAATTTCATAGGGAAATTCTTTAGGCAAGTAATACTCAGGGGTGGTTTGCCATTCCCTTCCTCTGAAATATAGCCAAGAGCACCTGGTATTCTTTGGTGGTCCTTCATCCATCCATCAACTAGGCCTTACCCTGTAGTACTTTCAGGATATTTAGGACCTCCTCAGCAAGTGACAGTAAATCTATTATTGCTTTAAAGTGAGATACATAAAGCAGCTAAGCAATAGTAGTTTTAAATAAACATGTCAATAGCTCCTTCTTTAGGAACCATTTTTATCTTTGCTCTCTGTGCACCAGCAAAGAGCCCAGTAAATAAAACACAGCGGAACAGAGAATAAAGAAATAACCCAAAGATAATGTAGCTAATGCCCTACCTTTCTCACATTCATATGCTTTTGCTCCAAAGTCAAGCCACAAGGATAACATTCTTGGCATTGACTGATAGATGAACTGGTTTCCAAAATGTAAAGACCTGAAATGAAAATTGATTTATATACTTTCTGCCTTTTATTGATGATCTTATTTTAAATTACATATCACATTAGGATTGCTACATTTTGTATAATTACCTGGAATCAAAAAGCAGTATACACATATTTTAATACATAAGTAGTAATCTAGAATTACGGATGTAAAGACTCCTTAGTTTTGCAGGAGGCTAAGTAAAATCCAGTGCCTAAACTGGGTCCTTAACTCGGTTTCCCACAAACAGAAAGGCTCCTACCCTCTAGGGAAGGCTTCTGAAAGGTGACTATTTTAGCTTATTCCTTCTTATTAATGATACCCCAGAGTATCATTCAATCCCCTGGAGAATATTTCAAGAGGTCACAATAGGCTGTAGGAGATCCACTAAGCTGGTGTGAGAATGAAAAAAGTAGTTGAAAACCAGGAAGTGATTTTATTCCATGGAAACATTTTCTTTGCTGAAAAGAAATTAGTGGTGAGAATGACCTGTATATATGCCTGTTGGAAAAGCATGTGATAGCTTCCAGAAACTACTGTAAACCCAAGGTGAAGCTTCAAAATATTTAAGGAAAGATATGTTATGAAATAATGTGTGAAATTGTTTTTGCTTAATATAGCTATACATAAAGAAAACAGAAAAGATTTTGTCCTCTTGTGATTTTTCAAAAATAAAATTATTAAATGTTCATCTATGTTTCTTGTTCATTATGATTTCTGATACAGGTGTTCTAATACATTTCAGAAACACACTTAAGTGCACTCTTTAAAATACCCTACATGGAATACATGTGTTTAGTCCTATATATTATGGCAAGTGTAAGAGAATGCCTGATTTTGTATCACTTTTCTAGCACAAGGCAGATTGGTAGACAATCAGTACAAAAGACTGGGATAGACACATTTTTTTTGAAAACAAGCCTAATTACTTAAATCAAGAGTGGGGAACCTGTTGCCCTTCAGATATTACTGGATATTTATGGATTTCCCCAAACCTGCCTCCTATCTGTATTGGACACATTCCAGTTATACATGACAGAGCAACAGATATTTATCTAAGCAAATATAGCTTTGGACTTGTTCATAGGAGCAAAAGGGACAGGAGCATAGTACGATGTTCCCATCAGTGTCATGTGTTTTGGCGAAGAATTTCAGATGAGGTCAAGCAACATCATCTGAAAATCTTTGCCAAATGACGTGACACTGACGGGAGCATGGCTATGTTCCTGTCCCTTTTGCCCATTTGAAAGTTCTTAGTTATTTATTTGAAAAAGAATGATGTCTTCCAACCTTCCAAAGTGAATAACGATATATTTAATCAAGTCTCCCTGTTTTTCCATCTTGTTTTCTGTCACTGTAGGCATCAGCTTATCATAGTACTTAGCAAGATAGAAATGTCCATTTTCCCATTCTGGCAAGCAAACAGTGACATCCTGAGGGGAAAAAACAGGAGAAAAATGTTTCAATCTGTTGGATTTGAACAATCCCCTTTTAAATCTGAACAGCAGGATGCATGTGGGTGGGTGTTATTACATTGATGTCCTGTTTGTCCATCTCCCATATACATGTGATTGCCCATTAAGGGAAAGAATGCTGGGCTAAATAGACCTTTAGTATGATCCAACATGATTCTTCTTAACGTCTTTTGAACAGTTGCTATGTCTCAAATTTAAGTAATTTCTTCACATGGATTAATACTGTGCTGTAAAACTGCAGAACAGTACCCAGAAAAAAAGAGCCATCTTGACCATATTTTGTAAAACATTAGACTAGTTAAGAACAACCATTCTTATTATTGTACATATACAACTAATAAGTAAGCACACACTACAGATGTGTTAGGAAAATAATCACTGATGTCGTTACATAAATGAATATTAAAAAAATTCAAAACAGCAGAAACATTTAACAACTTTGTCTACTTCAATATATCGATACACAGCATGTTAAACTATGTGACTTAAATGCTGAACATTTAGTTTTTACCTTATATTTTTTCATTATGGCATTACTTTCAAAGTTGGCTGTTTCTTCCATAAATCTGCCCACCAGCAATAGGGCTTGCCCATGGATTAGTTTACTTTTAGTATCAGATGGTACCTGCCCATCTGGAAAACATAGGTCAACCCCCTTCTGAAGGATGATAAGGCCTTGATGAGCCTCACCCTAAATTAAAAATAAAGGTCAATTAATTTAACATTTCTTTTATCAAATTTATCATGATGACTCTTACACTCATGTAATTATGTCATGACCAAGTCAGAGAAAGCCTATTATGCATATAAAAGCTCTAATTACTTAAAATTTATTTTCAACAGGTATATGGTACTATAAAAGGTTCACTGTTCTCCACAGAATCATTTATATATTGATACAAACAGACAGAGAAATTTTACCATAAATTCAACAGTTTATGGAGATAACTGGTAGCTATTTCAACAAAATGCAAACAACCTCTCCTTTTCTTAAAGGAAAAAAACTAGAGTTGTCACTATGTACTACTCACCAACATTTCCCCAGGTAAAGTTGTGCAGCCGCATAAAAGTCACATGGAAAATCAAGTTATTCTACAAAACCCCTTAAATTAGCATAGTCCTATATTTAACCATAATATTAGATTTAATAGGCTGTTGTCTGTTAACCGCTATTAAATATCATTGCTAAAGAGCTCTTCTATTTTCCAAGGCAGTATTCCAGTGAATAGCAGCTGCTAGAGGTCAAGAACAGAATAGGACTACTGTTTCCATGCTCCTTTATATATTTCTTAGTAATACCTCATTACTACTAACAAGTGAATCACTAGGTGGATCTTTAATTAGATCCAGCAGGGCTTTTCTTGCACACTTATAACCAACAATGTGCTCAAGCTTCTGATGAAGAGCAAAGGACCATATATTTTCTCCTGTAGCCCTCCAAACACTGTTGGACTGAAACTTCCAAACAGCTATTACCAGTATAGCCAATTGTGTAAGACAATGGAAAGTGAATTCCAGTGATACCTGAAGGGGAATGAGTTGCCCACTCTTGCTTTAAAAGCAAAGTATCAAGCATTTTCAATTATTTTATGACTGAGATGAAGCCACAGCACATGGATCAGTCTTCTACACTTGTACCTCCACATTCACTGGGGTTAGGGACATATAACAAAATAACCATGAATTTACCTGAAAGAACACCTCTCTAGGAATCTCTAGGTCCTCCAGTGAAACTCTGTGGTTAACATCTGCCAGAAATTGCGCTGGAGGAGCTACAAATGCTTAGTGAAGTGTTCTCTCTAGGAATCTCTAGATCCTCTAGCGACTTTTGGTTAAAGTTGACCAAGGAGTTGCGCTGGAGGACCTAGATATTCCAAGAGAGAACACATTAATAAAATTCGTGAATAATCAAATCCACAAAAGACAATACCGCAAATGTGGAGGGACAAGTGTCAATTTTGTCTATGTACAGTTTATAATAGCATCTGCACTGTGATCTTCTCTTATACTGTATTTTAATTCAGAGTGACAATTCTTATAAACACATTTGTGAATCCTACCTGATAACATATGCTGAACAAGAAGTAAAATAAAAACAGAGGTAGTCAGGCTTTCGTTTGTTTACCTTGGACCATAGCCACTTTGCTCTTTCGACATAGAGTTCAGACAGCTTAGATTCTCCAGCATTGAGGAGAGCATTATATGCTGTTTGGTGATGGCCTGCTTTACGGGCAACACGGGCACTCTGGAGCCAACATTCTCCCATCTTCTCACTGTAATCCTCTCTGTAGGAATATGTATTTTTATATCGTCAAAAATATAAAGAGCTAATGATCAAAACTGTCCAAAAATGTGCCAAAGAACAAATTCCACATGGTTCTAATTTGACAATTTCTGTCTATCTTTAGGCCAAATAGACATGCTACTTATTAACTTCCAGCTTCAATTCAATCTACCGGCCCCAAATTAGACTTCTACAAGACTTTGGTCCCCTCGCATCGTCCCATCTTTAATGTAAGTTTTATAATGTGAATTTTAACATTTCTGTGTTTTACTGAGATGTTTCAAGATGTTATAGGCTGCCCTGTGGCCCGACCTTGTGAAAAAGGCAGGATACAATTTTTAATAAAAGTAATTATTTGACTAGGCATGGTTTTCTTTTGGAGATTCATGACTCATGAAATAGCACAGTAATTACACTATAAAATTTGCTACCAGAAAATGTGACAACGGCCACCAATTAGAAAGCTTTGACTGAGGATTACATACATTGATAGCTATCAACCGTGGTTGCAAGGCAAAATACAAATTGCTAGACAGTAAGAGAGTGGCCTACTGCCCTTTCAGAATCTGCTTGTGGGTTTCCCATATGCATATCACTGGTTATGGTAGGAAACAGAACACTAGAATTGTTAGCCTTTGATCAGATCTAGCAGGGCTTTAATTTTGGTCAAAATATGCACAATTCTGGAAGTGCTTGTTCGATTCTGAGTTATTTTCACTCTAGGCAGCTGCCCCTAGATCTCTTTGGTGAAACATAGGACCATAGATCTGTATATTCCAGTCTATGTAAAGTAATTAACTTGTCTACACAGGGAAAATGGGTTCTGGATATCTAAACTGATTCTGGGATAGGTCCAAATCCCCACTGATCCATAAAGGCTCTTCTACCTGCTTGTCTAACTTTTCTTTCATAGGACTGTTGCCAAATTAAAATGGAATGACCCCCAAAGTTAATTTCAGCAAGTGCAGCTTATATTAGAAGTATTTGGTAGTGAGATTTTTTAACTATTACTTTTTGTCAAATTTAGTCTATGACTAAACATAACATAACATAACATAACAGCTGAAAGTCAAGGGGAGAACACATGCAAAATACTGTTTCACCTTTTAGTCAGGCTGAGTAAAGCCCGTCTAAGTGCCAGGATGGGTTCTTTAGCTCTGTATGAATTTTGTGTCATTTCCATACGAGCATGCCAGTTCAAAGAATCTTTACTGCTGTCACTATCAGGTTGTTGAAGCAGTGGTCCAATACTATGTTCCAGCTCACACAGCATGTGTAACCTTGATTTAAAAAACCAAAGCAAAAATTTTAGAAGGTGCCTTATGTTTTCATTTCACTGTCACATTTGCCTATGTGAGCAATTCTTGCATTAATAACAGCAAGAAATCATTCTGGCAGTGGTATGCTTGATCAATTCTATTCCCTTTGGAGAAAATAAAATTGGTTCTTACTGTTATGTTTATTATGAAAAGTCCTTTATACCAGCAGTGTTCAAAATGTGATCATTTGATGCCTGCCTTTTTGGGCAACAGGAGGACTGATAACCATCTTTTTTGATACCCTTTTCCCCATCAGATAGAGAATAATTGCTGTGCTTTGGATGCCTGGGTATCATGAAATTCCTTGCAAAATATAATGTAGACAACCATGAAATTCTAGATTCAAATCTCAGTTCTAAGGGCCAAAGCAGACCGGTGGCCATTCCAGCCACGATCAGCCCGTGATCAGCCAGGGACAGCAACAACCACACAGCTCGCTCTGAAAGCAGGCCACTACTGCAGTCCCAAACAGGCTGCTGGCAAGGAGTGGATTTTCCCCACTCCTTTTGCCAGCAGTCTCAGAGCAGCTTCTGGCTGTGGTGGGAAAGTGCATCATCTGCACGCCATGCCAGAATGCTTCAGCATATATGTCCGGAAGCTGCACCTTTTGACCCATCTATTTTGGGCCAAAGTGAGTTTGCTAGGTGGGTCTTTGATTAATATTATCCTCTCCATAATGCAGATGGGGTGTGTATGTTAATATTACTAACCTTTCTTACAAGGCTGTTTTAAAGCTTACCATGATAGTGTAGCTGAAGCATTCTGAACACTCAAAAAATACATAATTAACATAATGTAGGTATCATAACAAATAACACAATTCCATTAAGAATCTCATTATTTTCACCCCATTCCCCCCCAAATGTAAAAAGTGCAAGTATCCAAAGATGGTTTTACAGATGAAGAAAATTACTGAAGTTCAAACATTTGTAATATTTAAAATGTTAAGTTCAAACATTTAAAATAAAACAAAACAAGCAGTTTCAAACATTTAAAATGTAGTAACATTTTAAACATGACTCAATTAGATTTATTAATTAAGCACATCCTTTCGATCATAAATCTTATTCAATGTTTTACAATGCAAGAATATCTTTCTTTGTAATTCTGGCCATGGTCTGGAAACAGAAGGGAAAGAAAAAACAAACTATACCTGATAATGTATTCATATCCTCGTTGATATGAGCCCCTTTCAAAACTTGCTGCTGAAAGTGGACCTATCTGCTCTGCTCGAACAACTTTCAAGGTTTCATAGAAAGTAGCAGCTTCCTTCTTTTTAGCTGACAGCAATAACTGTCCAAGCCGCACACTCCAAGTATTAGACTTGTCATCTAATTGGGGGGGGAGACATTTTATAGTAATACAGATCAGTAACACAAAAGAAGTAAATATTTTATAATTTTGTCTAAAAGATTGATATTTGTTTAAAGTAAAAGTCAAGTTCTGAGAATTTTAGAAAATTTACCATAGAATAATTCTAACAATTTTAATCTTAGTATTTATTTGCTAAGGTATTTTGTGTGCATTTTTGTCAGAATCACAAAAAAGGGTAGTCTTTAGACAAGAGTCCCCAACAGTTGTTGGATGACAGCTTCTGAAAACCTAGGCAGCATGGCCAACAGCAAGAGACTCTAAGAACTGCAAACCAACAACGGGCGAGTTATAATTTGGGGATTATTGCTCTACACCATTAGCTTTCAACTGGAACTCATTCTTGGGTTGCAAGGTCAGCACTAGAACTATATAAATATATGTTTAAAAAATAAGAAGTGGGTTTCCAATATATGTTTGTGATAAAATTCTGAAAAAGTTGAGTTCAGTGTCTCTTCACAGTGCCTCTTCACAGTTACAGCTTTCCAGGTCTACCTACAGATATTATAGCTTGGATGTGCCATGCTTTGTCATTTTTTTGTCCCTCAGGTAAAAGACAACAAAAGGTATGCCTGAATTCTAATATCCTTTTTCACTAACTGGGAACCTTTTTTGAAATGAAACAAAACAGGACAAAAACAGACGGAAAAGTACGACTAGATTTTTCAAATGTATCAAACTTGCATTAATTCATACACCAAGGGTAACATCCAATTGATGATCACTGCAGGTGGAAGGCATATATAAACAGATTACAGAGAGGATATGATTTCCAGTTATGTCCTCTCCCCCATACCCTCCCTGCTCCAATGTGCTCCAGAGGTCATTTGAAACAGTATGGGAGATGGGACAAAGATTGCACAATGCCAGGCTATCTCCCATTTCAAATTTTCACTGAACCCTTCTCTCAACAAAGGTATATCAACTGGATACAACCCTATGAGATGAGGAAGTCATGACTAAAATAAACAGAGCAACCTGCAGCTAGGTAATTTTCCAGTGAATCCCACTGTGTCAGTTTCCAGGCTGCCTCCACTCTGTAGGTATTTAATTCAGGTGTCCACTCAGGTCTGTTAAAGGTAGAAAGCAAACATAGGTCAATACACAGAAAGCTTAAACTCCTTCTATGTATGATTTTATCATGAAGACAGCAATTAAACTAAATATACACTATTTTTCAAGTATTTCACAAAAGTCCACAGGTAGGGGAACTTTCCTTCAGCTAACAAGAGAAAAGCTGATTTGTTAATGGATACCTGGTGAATTTTATTTTTTTCCAAGAATATATTTTTAGAAAGCTGATAGGCACTGTCAGAAAAAAATATACCTTCTGGCAAATCCAAAGCAACAAAGATATTGCTCCCACTCCTGGATAGCTTACAATCTGTTTACACATTTTGGGGGGCTTATATGATCCAGTGCACACATAATGGGGGCATTCTCAAAGCTTAACTGGGCTAAGGAAGTTTCCTCTAAAGCAGTTTGCAAATCTCATTCAAGATCTGCAAATCCTGGGATTAGTATCAGCACACAAAGAAATCCCTATGAGCCTGCTTGAAATTTGAGAGCCTCAGTGAAAACACTGTTGTGTGTCCTATCACACCACAAAGTTAGGTTGGTCAATTCACGTCAAGATTTTGTCTATAGCAGCACACCAGCTATGGAACTCACTTCCCAGGCTGGCTCCATCCCTTCTTAGGCCTCAAAACAAATGGCCCACCATCAGGCTGATCTGGGGGCGGGGCATGCACATGATACCCATTCCCAGATCGTTCAGAGGCCGTGCTGAGGCCACTGAACCAGCTGCAAAAGGAGCTGTTTCTTACCCCTCCTTTTCATGGCCTATTTAGGACCACAGCAGTGGGCATTCTTGGGACCACAGCCTCTGCTTGTTGTGGTCCTGTGGCAATCCCGTGGTGACTGTAGCAGGAGCAGTCTCTGGTCTGTCTGCTTTGCCCCTTAGTTGTGTTGTTTTGCATAGCTTTCAGTCCTTAAAACTAGACCTGGCTTCTCTGACTATTTGATCTATGTATTTAGAGTCATTTTGGTCCATTTGAAATGTTCATATTTAATGTTTTAATTGTTCTTACCCTTTGTACATCACTTTGGGGGCTATTGTGGGCTTAGAAATAATAGATAAATGCTTTAAATAAATAAAAAATCATTTCAGAAGGCCAACATTATACCAGATTCAGAATGTTTTTATGTATGTGTACAGAAAAAAACTTTAAATGAGGAACATAATCAACTGAATTACCGTTTAGCAAGTACTCCATTTACTTGAGTGATTACAGTAGAGAACTGACCAAGGCCCAGCATAGATTTCACCACACCGTGATAGTGAATTATCTAGAAAAAGAAAACAAGAAATACAATTATATCCCACCTTTCCTCCAATGAACTCAAAGCAGCTACAAGATTACTGTCTCCTGATCACTTTATCCATTCAACCGTCTTCTGATTATTATGGTGGCCTTGAGTTATAGTAGGGCATGGTTGCATAGTGAGCTTCATGGCTGAGTAGGAATGGGAAATTGGGCCTTCTCATTCCTAGTATTATTCTTTAATCACCACACTGCAAAAACAGTCAGGAAAATTATTAAGAGACCAGAGGGAGAAAAGGATAGCAAGAGATGAAGTGTGGGCAAATGCAGTTATATAGCAGTTATATATATTTAAGATGCCTTATTTCAGATGTGAATTAGCATTAAGAATTTAAGTGTAATCTTTTGTTAAGTTTGTGCCTTAATGGGCCAGACTACACCATTATTTGCTGGATGGCACCAGGCCTGGCCTTGGATCTTTTGTCATCTGAGGTGAAGAAGAAAACACATACTCCCTCATACCATAAACAGAGACCAATTGGCAGGTGAATGGTTCTTTGACACTGGCAATAATACAGTGTTCTCTACTGCTCTGGTGGGAGCAGTAGAGACCCTCCAAACATCTGCTGAAGCAAGTGCCTCAATATTACAATTGTAGGACAAGCCCTGTATAGGTTTACCTGCAGGTTTCCAACATCCTCAGACATGGTCAAATTATGGTAAAGGTGTTATCTTCTTGCTATGCCAATACTTAACATGCCAAACAAAGACACCAAAATCCCACTTTTGGGTGCATTGTCACTTCATTTTCTCTCAGAAATCCATGCATGACTCTTGAAAAGCAGTGTTGAATCAAGTCCCCTGATATGCCATTTTTCCTGTGTTAATTTGTCCCCTTTGGATAATTCCCAGATAAGCTTTTCTTTAAGAACACTGCCAACATCACTAGTCTAGATCAGACAAAATCATATTCCATCCATCTCCTTCTAAATTGGCAACATAGGAGGTTGGTTTCCAATCTAGGATTATTGCTTGCTGCTATGGCTCTACTATCGACTACTAAATACACCTCTACTGTATCCTATGTTGGGCGCTGTGATGTTATGGACTATTCAGGGAAAAATATGTTTCATGTGCTAAAGAAAATAAGATAAGAAATGTTGGGAGTGAATGCTGAAAAGTGGAATGTCTAGGAGGGATTTGATATGCCACCTTTCATATTTCATATGCCACCTTTCTTCCAGAAAGGGACCCAGTGTGGTATAACAATTGGTGAGGAAGGATGAAGAATGTAATCTGTCAGGTTTAGTTAGTGAATGGGATTTAAGAGTTTGAGTTGTTAGGAAAGTTACAGAAGGTCTGACTTAGCTGGAGATGAGAGTGAGTGATGTGTTTTAATTGTATTAAATAATTGTTATCTTATGTTCAAATTCTGTTAATAAAGTATTGTTTTTGTATTATATATTTTTGGCTTCCAGGAATGATGGGTATTAGAAAGGGGTTAGACACGGTCAGTGATAGCAGCAGATAGTAGATTAATAATATTTCACATGGGAACCACGAGAGCATCTAGGAGGTCCCCATAGTTGGAGGCCACAGCAGGGGGACAGGAGGAGGTTCTTACACTGATGGTTCAGAGGTAAGGATAAGGGAAATTCCTCACATTGGTGACAGAGAGTGAGATAAGTGGAAGTCTCTATATTTGATGGCAGTGGAGGTATGACCAGAACCTCACAGGTAGATATGAAATTGGACTTTTCATTTCTCTGACTTTACAATTTTTCAAGAAAATCCAAAAGAAAAATGTGAATATTATCAATTTTACCTGCTCAGGCTCCAGCTGAATTGCCCTATCATAGCAAGCTGTTGCGTCTCTCAACAACCCAATGCTTTCATGTTCAAGGATCTGTTCTTTGAGCGATGGTTCTGCTTTCCGTATTGCACTCACTCCTTCCACTCCATCTGGCTCATGCATTGCTGCATACAATTTCTTTGTATGGGGAAGAGAAACATATATCACAGGAATGCACTTGGTAGCATGATATTTATGGGGCAGAATCTTGGCAGATATATTCAAATATATACTGGCACTGTGCCATAAAGGTTTGATTTAATCATTCTTCCAATAAAATAAAGAATCATATCTCCTCACTGTCCTTTGAAAAGCAAGGTTTTTTTTTTTGTTTTTTGGGGTTTTTTGTTTTGCTTTCTCATCCTTTTATCAGTTTATCAAAGATTTTTAAAATGCTGAATTAGATTGATTTTTACTATTAGGCAGATCTTTTACTATTGGCTTTTACTATGAGGCACTTCACTCTTATGATGTAACTGCTGCTGACTTTCTTACAAACATGACATGACTTACTTGAAACCAAATTCACAGAAAGGTAATATTTTGTGTTGTTGCTGTGTGCCTTCAAGTTGTTTCCAACTTATGGTGATCCTATCACAGGGTTTTCTCACAGGAGAAAACCCTGTGATCACAGGGTGATCCTATCAGTGGTGATCCTATCATGGGGTTTTCTGGGGTTTAGCGTGTGTGACTCAGTCCAGGTCACCCAGCAGGTTTCCACAGCCAAGTAAATAATCAAACCCTGATCTCCAAAGTCCTATGTTGAAACTACTATACCACACTGGGCCTCCAGGAATATTTTAAGCACTTATTAAGCAATTAAATTTTTTCACTTTACTTCATATCATCAATTTAAAAGACCGAAACTGGCTAAAGTCAGTGTGGTACTAGTGCTGGGACTCTGGGCTTTTCAAGTGCATTGAGGGCTCCAAGAGGATCACTGGCCATTCCCATTCCTCAGACATCTCCATTGTACCCTGTGGTTTCACACAAACCTAAAACAACACTGCTTTGGTACAAGATTGCAGAATAAGTATTCTCTATGAAAACTGGCAGTATAACAATATGTTGAATTGAAATTCAGATTTTTTACATAACCAACAAAAAATTAAACCTGTAGAAATCCCAGATGTTCTTGAATGTTTTGTTTCTTTTCCATGATGAATGATTCAAAGTGCATTACTGCTCTTGTGTATGCTTTGGAACGAAAGGAAGCTGCAGCCAAGGTATCCTGAGGTATGAGGTCAAGAAAGCGGACTACACTTTGATACTCTCCATATTCCTCCTTTGGTGCTGTGAAACAAAAGATTTAAAGGGCTATAATTAATACTAAACCATTAATCCTTAAAGGGTTTAAGAATGGTGTATCTAAAAGCACCTACAGGAATGTTACTATATACATGAAGACGTGCTGCTTCTCCAGTGAGTCTGATAAAGAGAAACGGGTTTTTTTCAGCTGTAGCAAAGTATTTATGAAGCTTCTGTCTCAAAAAATGTTATTTGCTCTCTAATGTTGTAGATATTTTATGCTGTATTTTTAAAAACCTAGATCTTTATTTTAAAACTAGTTATTTCTGTGATTACTTGGTTTCATTGTTTTCTTGATTGCTACAGTTTTTACTGCTTTTACTACTTACAGCATTGTGTGCAAGTTGCCCTGGAAGCTTTCTTACCTGAAGAGGCAGATTAAAATTACCTTAAATAAAATAAATAAGTGAATGAAGGAAGATTGAAAAATCAAATCCAGTTGAAAATTGTTAGAAGTTACATATGTTGCAACAAGCTATGGGATTTTATGGCAATAAAACTTCTGACAATGTTGTTGTGATGACATGGTGTATTCAGAAACATTATTACTATTAAGGGAATAATAACACCTGCAAAATGTTTACAAATTGCATGAATTTTTCTGTAAACAAAGGTCATTTATGACAAAAGTGATGATTACTTTTCATTAGGATTAACCTCTTAAGGCTAACAGAAACAGCACAAGTAGTTCCAGGATGGTAAACTGCAAACCCTTACCCTTTTTTGCAGCCCTTCAAGTAATCTCTGAGCCTTTTCAGACCCCAAATCTCTTCCAAATTATTTTGAATTTTGGGACAGGGTGAAAAAATACCAAAACTGACCAAAAACACTATCTGGAGTGGTATTATGTAGTGAAAGAGCCCCCAACTCCTGAAGCTTTCCCCAAATGCAAATGTATCAGCTAAAAGCAATCCTTAAATAACCAAAAGTTCAAATCAGAAGCAACTTTCAACCATTTCCAGGTCATTTCCACGCCATTTTAAATACAAGTGAAACAATTTTTGGCCACAGTTTTTTTGAAAAGTTTTGACCTGCCACAAGGTTGAAAACTGGCTCCAGTCCCTGTTGTGCATCAGTGCCTTCCTCTGAAATACTGAAGAATAGAAAATGCAATGAAATAGGGTGGTAGACGCTCCTTCATTGTAGGTCTTGAAACAGAGATTGGATCGCCACCTTTTGAAAGGGCTTTATTTGAAGTTAGACTCACAGTCCCGTTTCAACTCTGTTAGTATAGGCCCGAATAGACCAAATAGCAGGAAATCAAGATTTAGGAGGTAAAGAAGATAGCACATGAAAATCTGGAACCTGAAAGCAGTATAGGTCATGAAAACATACTTGCATATAAAAAGCTGTCTGGGAAGAGAACTGATCAAGTGAAGTGGGGGCAAAACATTACATAAGCATCTTCCAGAAATGAAAATTGCTTTTTGAAGATATATTATTTCATATTATATGTTATCAAAGAGAAGATATAATAAGCCATCCAGGATAATCATGTTAAAGTAGGCAATTTTAAAAAATGTGATGTAGTTTGAACAAAGGGGTAAATGTGTGTATGCATGTATTGCCTTCAAGTCGCCTGTCGGCTTATGGCAACCCCATGAATTTCATAGTTTTCTTAGGCAAGAAATGGTTTTGTCAGTGCCTTCCTCTGAAATACAGCCTACAGCACCTGGTGTTCACTGTCAGTGTCTCATCCCGGTACTAACCAGGGCTGACCCTGCTTAGTTTCCAAGTTTCCAAGGTCAGACATGATATGATGCCTTTAAGGTATCTCGATCCCTGAATGGTACCTATGAATTAATATCTCAGAGAAACTCCAGGCAGTTATTATTATTATTATTATTAACCTTTATTTATAAAGCGCTGTAAAGTTAAGTAGATCTGTGAAATTATACTAGTGCAGTAGTGAAATGTTCTTATTCTTTGTAATAACTAGAGATGTAAAGAAAGTTAATTAAACCTCTTCATATTTGTTAAAGGAAAATATTAATCTTGCCTGTAGCATTCACACTTTTTCAAGTTCTGCAGGGTATTTCCAAGAAATAAAGTAATGCACATATTTTGAAACTAGAACAGTTAAACTGAAAAATATAACAGAAACATGCCTTAGCCAAAGGGGGAAAGTTGTATAAATCATGTAAATGAAACATATAAAAGTGCAAATTAGGAAAATATTTTTGGAAGCAAAGAAGGGGAAGAGAACATGAAGAATCAAAACCCATTTGTTACAAAACAAGGACAGGAAGAAAATGAAGGTGGGATTCAGATAATGAAATTGAGATTGAGAGATTTTCACATCCCAGCAATGACTTCTATTTAAGTTTACTTATGAAAGTAACTTCTAATGGAGTTTAAAGCTTTATCATACCTCACATTGTTCCCAGGGGAATAACAAATTAAGGCCTGTTACAGACAGCCAAAATAAAGCTGCTTCAAGTCACAGTGGAGGTATGGTGTTTCAATGATGCATGCATCCTAAGGACTGGAGTGTGGCTTTGGTGTGGTTTCTGGGCTCTTAGGATGCATGCATCATTGAAACACCATACCTCCACTGTGACTCGAAGCAGCTTTATTTTGGCTGTCTGTAACAGGCCTAAAAATATTCTTTTTCTTTCTCCCTTTAGTGGAGATTTATGAATAGAGACCTAAAAATTGCCATTTTAAATACAACTTAAACAAAAGAGAATCACCAACCTCGTTCTCCTTGGTCCTTATTTGACTTGCTGGAAGTTTTGTCAGCACTCAATTTTTGGAATTTATATCTAGCCCACTGTGTCAGATGATCAAGCATGGAGAATACTGTCTGTGTACTTAAATGGCTAAGATCTGAAGCGCTATCCTCACATTGTCTTGGACTGGCATCATCATTTTTAAGAACAGCCATGATTTCTGCATAAACCTGGACAGTGTTTAATAATTACAGAGAGCACATGAAATTGTTACTTTGTTATTATGTTATTAAATTGTTATTATGAAATAACCTGGCACAGGTTAGACAGAGACTTAGGACAAGTTAACATTATCTCAGCCATAGGGTAAACTACTGGGGAACATTTTTCTGAGGCAAGCGGTCCATGAGGAAAAGGAGGAGCAACATAAAAAGATATACCACCCTCTTCTCCAAAATCATACAGTCAAAACAGCAACAAGCTGGAAAGCTGGAACATTATGTGATTTGGGAAACCACAGCTCTAAAGATTCTAACATGTGGTGTTTCCCAGAAATTTCCACACAACTGGAATGTATTAATTACATCTCTACACTTGAAAGGATTGCATTACTGTACTAAGAACAACCACAACCTGCATTTAATTATTATGTAACTATTTTGTTGTTGTTAATTGCCTTCCAGTCGATCCTGACTCATGGCGACACTGTGTGTCATGTGATTGCCACGCCCCCAAGCCGCCCAGAAGTGGGCTTATTATGCCCGTCTGTCTTGCCCCTACGTTTCTTTAAAAACCTAATAGGGAATGTATACATCTGCAAAGCGAGGAAAACAGCATTTGTGTTTTCTTAGTGAGCAACATCTTGGAACAACCATAGACCTGAAGTCTGCAATAGACCTTAGAGTTTAGCCAGTAAAGATGAATTCCACTGTTAATCACTTTTTATTGAAAACTGAAATATAGTGGATCCTGTAATTGAGAAATTTGGCGCCTTCAAGTCTGAACAAGAAAACGGAATATTTTTCATTACATCGCCATTTCTTCTGCCCAGACACATCCACAATGCCCTTGAGAACTTACACATTCATTCTACCATCTACTCAGAAAATATGAAAAAACTGTAGCTTTTACTGCAGTCCCCTGATGAGAAATTTCTGCAGTTTTAGCTTTAAGTGGGTATGTACAGGTTCTGCAAACAAGCACAAAAATTAATGTTTGTGATAATGTGTAAGTAGTATTTGTATAGCTCATGAAGAAGGCATCAGAATATCCACAGATTGAAACACATGAAGCTTTTAAACTAATTAATGTACTCTTCAAAGATCTTGAGATGTGCATCCCCTTTATCTTTGTGGATACCCATAAAATCCACACTGGAATATAACTAATTTACATTACACAATAAGCAATAACACAATAAAATAAAATAAGAAATCAGTGACGATAAGGAAAAAAAATAAAATTCAAGTGCTGGTTTATGACCTATAAAAGTCCTATATATGTAGGGTCCAAACTATATAAAGAACCATATCTCCCTTTTCTGAATTCTATGACTTGGGTTTTTTTAATTCTTATTGTTACCTTTTTCAATGCTTTTATACAGTTTTAAGTTAATGGTGTTTTAACAGGTCAGCTGATTTAACTTTTAAACATATTCTTTCATATTCTGTCATCTTGGCCTGAGAGGGAGCGATCAGGCAGACCCAGCAACATCGGGGACTGCCTGAAAGAAGAGGCCCCTCCCTCCTCAACTGTCATCTCGGCCTCAGAGGGAGCGATCAGGCAGACTCAGGGACTGCCTGAAGGAAGAGGCCCTCCTCTGAACTGTCATCTCGGCCTCAGAGGGAGCGATCGCAGACCCAGCAACATCAAGGACTGCCTGAAGGAAGAGGCCCCTCGCTCCTTAACTGTCATCTTGGCCTCAGAGGGAGCGATCAGGCAGACCCAGCAACATCAGGGACTGCCTGAAGGACGAGACTTCTCCCTCCTTTAACTGTCACCTTGTATTTTGTATTGTATTACAATTTTTACTGTACACCGCTATGATCATTGCAGAATAGCGGTCTATAAATAAAACATTATTATTATTATTATTATTATTATTATTATTATTATTATTATTATTATTAGCTGTACAGTGGGCCCTTTCCATCCATGATGGTTCCGTTCTGGGATCTCCCACAGATGGAAAGAAACGTAGGCGCTGAAGCCCATATCAGTCAATGGACAGCAACATGTGTGCATCCACACCAACATGCCTGCAGGTGTGCCACCATTGACTAATATGATACAGGGTGATCCATGGAAGCTCCAATCTGCAGATGGCTATGCTGGACATACTGTGTGTGTGCTATGTGCCTTCAAGTCATTATACACTTACGGGGTCCCTAAGGTGAACCCATCATGAGGTGGTTTTTTTTTTTTTGCCTTTCTCTAAGGCTGAGAGAGTGTGACTTGCCAAAGGCCACCCAGTGGGTTTCATGGCCAAAAAAGAATTGAAGTTTCATCTCCAGAGTCATAGTACAGTACAATACTCAGACCACTATGTCCCTCTGGCTTTTTGCTTTAATCTATGCTGTACACTGCTCTAGATCCCACTTTGGGAGAAATGTGGGAAATAAAATAAGGAAAAATACAGCAGGTACTTGAACACATTAGTACACATTAGGTTACATTACTACTTACCATGAAGGTAGCATCTGGGCAAGTGAAAGGAAGTAGTATGGAGATATGGTTTGTATTCCATTCACCTCCAAGGAGAGGCAAAATCATGTGACTTAAAGGTTATTATTCTCTGTCTACAGGGCATTAGTATAAGACAGAGTAGGCAACTGCAAACATGGAAGGGGCATTTTTTCCTTCCTATGCCGACCCAGCTGGCTGCAGGCATATGTTTTAGTGTGCCCAAAGTGATGTCACTTCCAGAACCTACAGTATTTTGACTTCTTTTTCTTTTTGGTCTTTTATGGGGAGGTTTGTGGGTGATGCAGGGTTTAGGTGAACAAACTGTTGAATTTTTAGGCAGTTTTGGCAGCTTTGGGAGCAAGAAATTCACCACAAAATCTGCCTGAAAGAATTTTTAAAATGGGGCGGGATCTGGGGGGCTTAGAGGCCACAGCTAGGGTTCCTACGTGCCACATGCAGTCTGTGGGTAACACTTTGCCCACTTTGGTAAATTGTTTCCCTTCAACCTCTGAACAAATCATCACACATCCCAGCTATGGTTTTTGATTCATAGAGAAAGTTAGCCAGCAACATGGCAAACTGTTAACAGTACCAAGGAGGAGGAAGAGAACAGAAAGACTATTTTCATTTATAGCTTACCTTTCCCCAAAAGCCTGGATCCACTGGATCAATGACAACTCAGTCAGTTAACACATATATAAATTCCACTCATTCTACTCTGATTAAGACTAACAACTAAATTTAGGCCAACAGCTTTTGAAACTCTTAACAGAGTTAGCATTTTGGTCAACAGCCATGGATTTGTCATGGTCCAAAACACACTGCAGAAATAATCTTGTTTGAGACTGCTTTAACTGCCCTGGCTCAGTGCTAGAAAATCCTGGGGATTGTAGTTTATTGTGCCAGAGAAGGCTACATGTCTCACATAACTACAGTTTCCAGAATTCCCTAGCATTAAGCCAGGGCAGTTAAAGCAGTCTTAAACTGGATTATTGCAGCAGTGTGTTTTGGACTTAAGAGAAGCAATTTGCAGATCTTGTACACTTATGTATTGGCCAATAACAACAACAGAGAAATATTTTATATTTTTTAAAAGAGTAAATAGGTAAAGGGGCTCTCACCTCTTGCTGATCCTCCTGACTGCATCCTAACAGAACATAAACAAGGATATGGGGGAGGAGATAGATTGTCACCTTGAAGTCATTCTTCATCATAATACTGCAACAGTTGAAAACCTTACTGGCAAGGTCATGTCGAACCTGTAGCAATGATTGGTGCTGAAATTTAGTAGACAAATAACACTGGAGAATTCACCTGAATGAAAGATGTACTCATTAATCTTACCTTAGTTACAAGGTAACCAGCCCAGGTGGCTGACCATTCTGCAAAATTTTTGCCTAATTTGCTCAAGTAAATAGGTTTTTTAACCTTTGACCAATTTACAGCCTTCTGATAACTCTTGTATCTGTAAATATAATTTCCAAAAGTAGTTAATATGTATTACTTTAAGTGGAAAAGTAGTACTGTATAGGAAAACAACATTACAGCATCAATTACATGACTACTCAAAGTATTATAATTCTCATTGCAGTTTATATAATTGTACTACTATCTACTAGAGATTCCTAGAGAGAATACTTCTCTAGGCATGTGTAGGTCCTCCAGTACAATTCTATGGACAACTTCTGGCAGATGTTGATCACAGAATTGCACTGGAGGACCTACAAATGCCTACAGAAGTGAAGTCGAAGGCTTTCATGGCTGACATCCATAGTTTTCTATGGGATTTTCGGGCTATGTGGCCATGTTCTGGCAGAGTTTATTCCTGATGTTTTGTCAGCACATGTGGCAGGCATCTTCAGAGAATGAAGATCTTCAGCATTCTCTGAAGATGCCAGCCACAGATGCGGATCACGGACACATAGCCTGAAATACCCACAAAAAAGCCTACAGACGTGTTCTCTCAAGTAAAAAAAAAAAAGTGTTACAGTGTAATTATTTGTGTTTTGTTTTGTTTTTTTCATTTTCATGGAGGTCTTGTGCCCCTAACCCCAGCCAATGTGGAGGGCCCACTGTACTGTGAAACTTTAAAAAAAATCTTCTCTTTCATACAATCATATTCCTCTTCCATTGAAGAGGCATAGGCAAAGGTTAGCCTGCAGTGTGATTTAACTCTTTTGAGTCCAATTAAAAATACTGCACTTATTTTTCAGTACTGCCTACCGTGTGTTTAAATGAGGTTCCAATATTTCCTGAATATGATCAGGAAACATTTTCCAAAGTTTGGAGCCTGGGCAGTCAGTGGCTGTCTCCCTACAATCATAGATTGATAGTAACTCCTTAAAAAGAAAAGAAAAAAGGGTTACGTAAAGATATTACATAGCATTTAAGTTTTACACATTCAAAGTCTTAACTGAAAATAAGACTCTTGAAAGAAGAACTGCAGATCACTAAGGAGGAATGTTAAGAAAGAAGGAGAATATGCAGTAGCATATATATTCATTTTTAAAGAATCTATATATTAGCTAATTGTGATATTCACATAATTTCTTCCTCACCCTACCACCAGTTGTAATGATCAAAACTATTTTAAGAATGGTGTACAATTTAAGTAGTACACTCTTTCATTTTTTCCATTTCATTATTTATATGTCATATCTAGAGTTCTTAGGTACAGATAATGCAACAACTTTTTGGATCCATTTAAAACAGTTCAACAGAATAAAATAAGAGTCAAATCCATAACACAGGATTTCTCAACCAGGGTTATTTAGAACCCTAGGGTTCCATGAGAGGTTGTGGGGGGTTCTGAAAGAGATAATGACTGATTGTTTTAAAGCTGTAGAAAAAAAGATTTCCTTGCCTGGGTGCTAAACTTGGTTAAGTTCCTACACCAGCTGGGGACTCACTATCAACACATGCTCTTTACCTTCCCCTGCATCTCTGCCATGTCTGACGCAAAAACAGGGCACCTGGCCCAGTTTTCATATCAAACAGAGCAATGGGGTCTGCTCCCTATTGAAGATGCAGGGGGAAGATAAGGAATGGGCAGGGTGTCTAAACAGCGGGGGTTTCTGGGATGTTTCCAGGAAACTCTGCGGCAAATGGAAGGTCAAACTGACCCACATTAAGGACTTGTCTACTGACATCTGGCTCAATCCTGGCCTGGGGCTTTGGCCTGCATCATCCAAACAGGATAATGCTAGGCCACGGGGAACATGGGCTTTTTGGCCCATGCTGATAGATCCTCAGACATTCAGGCCTCTAAAGGGGGGGGGCATTCCTTAACTGGGGTGAGGCCACAAAGACAGCCCTTCCACCTTGTCTACACATAAAGGGTTCATCCCATTAGTGAGGTATAGAGAAGGAATTCCTCTGTGTTCAACTAGAGGGTATTAGAATACTTGATAACATCAAAGGCATCAACATAACATAATACTAGATAACATCAAAGGCATGGAAGATAAAGAAAACACCTATAAGTTTATGTAATAAAGATATTGCAGCAGAAATGAGATAATATAAGTTGTTTAGTAAAATTATGTCAATACTTAAACAGTACAACCACTTAACATTTAGAGGTCAGGTTGAAATTTTCAAATGGTTTGGAATTTATAATATTGCTGCTATCGTTCCTATTCTGGTTTCAGGAATGTGCTATTTTTAAAAAAAATATTACATCTCATCTCAAGTGCTTTTTCTTAAAGTAGAAAGATGGGCAAGCCAACCCTACCTGAATAGCATATGAAGCAGAATCTTGAGCCCGAACATTATCAGCATATGCAAGGAAAGCTCTCGTCAGCTCCATGAATAATCCATGGGCAAAATGTGGATCTTCTACACCAGTCTGATGAAAAACAAGTTAATAAATAATAATAAATAATAATAAAATTTTTATTTATATGCCGCCCTTCCTCCGATCAGGGCGGCTCACAACATAATTAAAATACAAACAGTTCCAATAAAAACATATTTAAAACAACCCAACAGTAAAGCCCCAAAGCCCAACCTCTTGGCCACAAAAGAGAGGAGGGAGGCCCACAGGATATTTACTCGGGGAATGCCTGTTGGAATAGGAAGGTTTTGAGGTCCTTCCTAAATTGGGCCAGGGTGGTGGACGAGCGGAGCTCTGTGGGCAGCGCATTCCAAAGGGCTGGGGCAGCTATGGAGAACGACCTCCGAGTAGTGGAGGCCAACCTAGCCCTAGGCACCTTCAGTAGCTGCTGCCCAGACGTTCTGAGAGTGCGAGGCGGAATGTATGGGGAGAGGCGGTCCTTTAGGTATCCTGGGCCCAAGCCATTTAGGGCTTTATAGGTAATTACCAACACCTTATATTGAGCTCGGAAGCGAATGGGCAGCCAATGAAGATCTTTTAAAACTGGTGTTATATGGCTGGTCCTGGACGCACCAGTGACCAGCCGGGCTGCCATATTTTGCACTATTTGCAGCTTCCGAGTTTGGTATAAGGGTTGCCCCATGTAGAGTACGTTGCAGAAATCCAGTCTCGAAGTTACCAGAGCATGTACAACAGTTTCTAGGTCCCTCTGGGCCAGGTATGGGCGCAGCTGGCGAATCAGCCTAAGCTGATAACAAGTGCTCTTGACCGTCGCATTCACCTGAGCAGTCAGGTGAAGCGACGAGTCAAGAAGCACCCCCAGACTGCGCACGGAGTCCTTCACAGGGAGCGTGACCCCGTTCAGGACAGGTGGAACCACTGCCATTCCTGGACCAGGGGAACCTATCACTAGTACCTCCGTTTTCTCTGGATTCAATTTGAGTCGGTTTTCCCTCATCCAGCCCATTACTGACTCCAGACAGGCCACGAGAGGAGAGACGCCATCCCCAGTCACTGCATCAGTCGGAGACATAGAGAAAATAATTTGGGTGTCATCAGCGTACTGATAACCCCGCGCCCCATGTCTCCGGATGATCTCTCCCAGTGGTTTCATGTAAATGTTAAATAGCATGGGAGACAGAATGGCCCCTTGAGGGACCCCAGTTTTAAGGGGCCTCTCATCAGAGCACACGTCTCCCAGCTGCACCATCTGGGACCTCCCCGAGAGGTAGGAACGGAACCACTGGAGCACAGTGCCCCCGATTCCCACCTCTGCGAGGCGCCCCAGAAGGATACCATGGTCTATGGTATCGAAAGCCGCTGAGATGTCCAAGAGCACCAACAGGGACACGCTTCCCCTGTCGATGCCCAGACGGAGATCATCGACCAAGGCGACCATGGCCGTCTCAACCCCGTAACCCGCCCGGAAGCCAGTTTGAAATGGGTCCAGATAATCCGTTTCATCCAAGACCGCCTGAAGCTGGATCGCAACCGCCCTCTCGATCACCTTTCCCAAAAATGGTAGCAGCGAAACAGGCCGATAATTATTATGTACCAGGGGGTCAAGGGAGGGCTTTTTTAGGATCGGTCTTACTATGGCCAATTTAAGATCCGATGGAAATAGCCCATCCCTTAAAGATGTATTAATTATCCGGCGTAACAAAGATGTTACCGCCGGCCCCCCCTGGGCCGCTAACCACGAGGGACAGGGATCAAGAGAGCAGGTCGTTTTCCGAACACTTCCGAGGATCTTGTCCACATCCTCGGTACTCACCAACTCAAACTGATCCAGTTTAACATAGTCCACGGAGGCTCTGGACACTTCTACCCTAGGTTCTGCTAAAGTGTCGGCGTTCAGACCTTCGCTTATACGAGAGGTTTTATCCGCAAAAAAGTCGTTAAACAAGTCACAGCAGGCCTTAGAAGGTTCAAGGATCTGGTTCTTACATTTGATCAATTTTGATGATGAGTTACATTCATTTGATCAATTTTGTTAATGTCATCAGACTTGTTACTATCAAATTCTAGTTTCAAACTGAAGCCACATATGTACATTTATACTCCTTACTATTTAGACTTTTACAGTCTGATTTTTTTAAAAAAAGTATACAGCATTGGAGAAATTCTATTAACATTCCTTACCACAAATGTAAGACCTTTTCCTTGGCTGTCACTTGTTGAGAAATCCAACCTGCCTGGATCTATAGCTCCCAATTCACCTAAACATTCCCCACACAGAAGCCGTGCATGAGAATGCACATCCTGGCAGCCAATCAGAAGAACAGTCACCAGATGAGAAATAACTGGCTCAACTGTTTCACTATCTGTTGCATATTTTATCAGTTTCTCCTAGGAAAGGAAAAGCAGAAAGGAACAAATAAATTATATAAGCATATGTTATACTCCAGTATTTTACCATTTACATCTCAGCCTTTCATATAGTATCACAAGTAAAATCATTTTTTAAATACAATAAAATGTAGAAAAACGAAATGCAGAAATAAACTAAAACATCTAATGTGGGTCCAAGTACACCTATCTATATACTAGACAATGTGTGGTGGAATAAGACAGATGTGTATGAAATGGTTTATGTAAAAATTTGCACATCCTGGAAGCCACTTTAATTTCTGGTTTAAATCAGGACTTTCTTGGGCCGAAATCAACTGGAATGTGGAGAACACCTTATGAAATCTAGAAGATTTAGCGTGCATTTTGAAGAAAAAAAAAAGTTACATAAAAATTGAGAGAATGGGGAGCCATGGGGCACAGTGTGGCACTTGGAGGTCTTGAAGAGTGCCAGTTCCTGTCAGGTGCCCATCCTTGGTTTAGAAGCTGAAGGAAATGAACAAGAGCGGCCACATTGTACCAGTTCAGTCTATCTCCCCACATAGCCCTATGTTATTTATGATAACTCGCAGTGGCTTTCCAGGCTTTCAGGTGGACAGAGATGTTCTCCATCACCTGCTGTCGCAAATTCACATTATTTCTGTATGCTCAGCTACAAAGCCATGGCCCTTCCCTTGCCCAGCTGCCAGCAAAAACCATCACCATTTTTCATTTACCCTCCCCTCATACCATTATAGTTATGATATTGGTTGTCAGTAGCAGAAAGCAGTATAATAATACTGCTTTCTGCTACTGACAACCAACATCATAAAACAAGAGGACACAAAATACTGTGCCACAACATAAGATACATTGGGAGGCAGAGGTGGAGAACCTGTACCTTCCAAGATATTGGAGTAAATTTCCATCATTTCTGAAATTGATCATGTGACCTTTGGCTGATAAGAGCTGGAATCCAACTACATTTAGAGGGGCACAATTTCCTCTCCCAAGTTCCACGGGGGGGGGGGGGGGGGGGGAAACAAAGAAACTCAGTGCAAAGGGTGATATCCAATTAACCCTCTCACCAGCAGAAGGGCTTTCAACAAAGAATTAAGTACACTCATCACTGCATATTTGCAGCTTTGATATTTGTGGCTTTGATTATTCACCGATTTGATGACTATGTTCTCTCTAGAAATATCTAGGTCCTCCAACGCAACTTTAACTAAAAGTTGCAGTGAAAGACCTAGAGATTCCAAGAGAGAATACTCTACTAGGCATTGGTAGCTCCTCCAGAGCAGTTCTATGGTCAGTGTCTGTCAGACGTTGACCAGAGAGTTGCACTGGAGGACCTAGAGATTCCTAGAGAGGTGTCCTCTAGGGTAAAAATATGGCGTTATTTGTCATTTTTCCATATTCACGGGGGTCCTGTGCCCCTAACCCTAGCGAATATGGAGGGACACGTGTATATGTATGTTAGGGATCCTCTGGCGCAGATTTTGGAAGAGCACTGAGATCTGTGTGTGGAAAAGAGTGAAAAGTCTTGTTGTACAGAGGGACATCTGCTTGTATTGTTTTAGGTTTCAACTGTTTTTGGGACAGGGCCTTAGTGGATGTATAGACTTTTCAGTTCAAACCTGGGCTTTTAGATAAAGAATCTCAATTAGCAAAACTGGGGAAACATTTGCCTGAAAGCTTGGGAGAGCAGCTGTCACTAGGAATAGAAAGTTCAAGAATGAATGGGCAAGCAGTGTAACAGGCTTATACAGTGAGCTATATGCTCAAACCCATGTAGAGCCGCGTGGGGCGGTGCGTCCCCTTGGAATGAATGGGGTGCACTCCCGTGGTGCCCGTGCGCCGCCGCACCATCACCACATGCACAAGCCCCATTCAAGTGAATGGGGCTCGAGCATACACACTATTTGGCTTATGCGGGGGGGGGGGGTGTTCCGGAACAGATTCCCCCGCATAAGCCAAGGGCGCACTGTACATAGGAAACGTTCTCTCTTATCCACAGCAAATCAGTGTTGGGCAATTCAAAAGAAAACCAAGTCTCTAAACAAAATGATGGGCATTAGAGGATGTCTGTGGGAAAGCTCCCTATTGTTCCTAAATTACACTGTAATTAAGTGCACGTATGCTATCAAGGTGGAATTAAGAAACAGATACTTTTATAGAAAGAATGCACCACATACAAATCTGTCTTCTCTCTTCTGGATGACATTGAAACGACAAGCTCACTTACTGCATGACAGGTAACTGAATATCACATAATTTATCTAGTATGGATCACCTTTCTCAGCAATGCTGGCAAGAGAAAGGAAGAAATAAGACAGCAAAGCACAAGAATAAGTGAACAAGTGCTGTGAATCCTTTTATAAAATAGAAATACTATCTTTCCTTTCATGTTGGGAGCAAAAGAATTCTAGTTTGATAAAGATCGGCTGCAAGGGTAAAAAAAAGCTTCCCTATATCAGAAACACAATACAGCTATTTAACACTTGGGAGTAAATATTTTTACACATTGTTTTAAAATCAAAGGTGTTGTTAATACAAAGATTAATTCACCAATGTTGCTATTAACATTAAGAGACAAATTAATTTCAAAACTAGTGTAGCAGTTAACTGCTGCTGTGCACAGTTGATTTCAGCTTATCTTTATCTGAAAAACCAAATCTCCCAATATAGGACCACCCAAGTCTTAGGATCTTTCAGGACTTTCTCTTGGTCCCACCACCATCTCAGGCACGTTGGGTGAGGACACGGGAGAGAACCTTCTCAGTGGCTGCTCTTAGACTATGGAAATCCCTGCGATGGGAAACTGGGCTGACCCCGTCTCAACTCTATTTCCGCTAACAGGCAAAGACCCTTCTCTTTATTCAGGCCTTTGAGTAATAACTCTCTGTTGCCGGTCTTTTAACTGGGGTGTGTTATTTTTATCATATTAATGGCCTTTTAAAATGGTTTTAAATCAATGTTTTTAATATAATTACCTTTTAAACATTTGCACTATCCATTTTATTAACTGTACTGTACAGTCACCGCTCTGTTCTGACAGACTTGAGATCCGTGATTTTGAATATTCATGGATGACCTGTGTGCACCCTGCGCATGCTTGCACCCTGTGCCCCATTCAAGCCTATGGGACTTGTATATGAGCAAGCCTCTGTTTTTGCGGGGGGGGGGGGGGCAGAATGTGAGCTGCCTTGGGCCTCTTACTGGGAGACAGCTGGGATATAAATCAAATCAAATCAAATCAAATCTGTATTCACTTTCATTCAGGCTACCTGGCAAATACATTCTGATCTTGAGTTTTACATACTTGATTTTTATATAAAGTTTCCTTTAGGCTGGTGAGAGCATGAACCCGAACATCTACATTTTCATGCTGAATAGCTTTCATGGAGAGCTGCAGTGCTGTCTGTAAGTCGGTGCTCTTGGATGTCTCCTAAGGGGTGAAAATACAGATAAAATGTATTCCAGACAGTCCATTTCATTACTCAATGATTCAAAACAGTAGCTTGTGTGAAGGAAGACTCTCAGGCCCAGGGATCTCTAATGTTCCTATCTATAAAACATGAATTTGTTACAAGAAATCCAGTGCATGTTTTCATTCAACAAATGGGACAGATAAGGACATGGCTAGGTTGGAAGGATTATTTACATTATATTTGCAAAGAACTATGTGTGCTCTTAGATCCTGCTTAACTGTATGTACAGTATTCCAAATAGCCTATCAAACATTGCAACTAAAATGTATCTGATTTCCTATTATTTTACTACAGATCTGAGTAGAAATGTACACTGTAAACTTATACAGTATTGTTCAAATTGTTTATTTACCATTATCCTTCCCATGGCAAAGGTTGTAAAAGAATCTTATAGAATTCCATGCCAACAGTCCATTTTCACCTACAATCTTCTATATAAATATAAATAAAAATGTAAATGTTCGTTTGTTCAAAAACTTAAATCTCCGAAAGTTCTTTATCGATTGCTTTGAAATTTTGACACAATGTTCCATTCAAATACACACATGTTTTTATATACATATATTTTATATAGATGTCACACCTGTGACAGGTAAAAATATGTTTTTTTAAAGAACAGCACCATCTGTTGGATGTAACAGCAACATATGCTATACTAAATATTCAATTGCCGTTTGTAATCACTATCAACAAAACTCAGGGCCAATCTTTAGAATTGTGCGGTTTAGATCTAGACATGGATTGCTTCTCACATGGACAATTATATGTTGCGTGTTCTAGAGTCAGCAAACCAGACAATCTCTATATCTACACAGACAACGGAATAACAAAAAATATTGTATACCCACAAGTACTGTGAAATTAAATATTTCAGAAACGTGTGCTTTCTCTCTCTTTTTCTCTTCCATTTAAACAGACGGAGCCACATCAACGTGTATACAGCTAGTTTTACATGTAAACAAACAAACATATAAAATTAAATCAATACCTTTCTATATTCCTGAAGAACAACTTGAATTTCTTTTAGCTCAGAATGGTCTGGCAGAAAATATATTTCATGTAGGAAATCTTGTACTGCATCCCTAACAAAAGAAAAACTCTTTTCTCATAACTGTTTTCTTAAACTCACAGTATAATCAAGGAAAGAAAAAATTGAACTGAAATGTACAGAGAACTGTGTATTTCAGAAGTTGGAGAGACTTAGAACTGTGTCCTGAACAGTAATAGGGTTCCACCCTAGAAATTCATATCCATTCAGAAATCAAGGAGCACTATTGCTATTGTCAGGATCCTACAGGATTTATTATATATCTATATCTATATATTCTGGTCTAAACTGAAAGTTACCATACAAATGACTAAGCAATGTGTTGTTTTTGTTGCTACCTGAGATTTTTAATTTAAAGAAGAACCAGAGAGAAACTGCTGTGATTAGTCAATTCTATTAATTCCCATGGCAAATCTTTCTATCATTAGTTGTTTGTGGGTTTTTGGGGCTATGTGGCCATATTCTGGAAGAGTTCATTCCTGACGTTTCACCAGCATCTGTGGCTGGCATCTTCAGAGAATGTTGGCATAGATGAGAGTGGGGTATATGTCATTCTTAAAAGAATGCATGAAATGCCTGCCATTTACTGCTTGCCCATGCAATAAAGGAGGCATGTTTTACAAGAGCATTTGTAATCTTTTTATTTTATTTATTAAAAATGTCCAAGGAAACTTACAATAAAATGCACAATAGGAAATAGCCTAGAGAGCTAGCATGGCACAGTAGTTTAGGTGTTTGACTACAACACTGGAGGATCAGGGTTCAGTTCCCATTCCTCCATGAAACCCACCAGGTGAACTTGAGCAAGTCACATGTACTCAGCCTCATCGGAAGGCAATAGCAACCCCCCCAGAACAAATTTTGCCAAGAAAATCCCATGATAGGTTCACCTTAGAGTAATCATAAGTTGGAAATGACCTGAAGGCACACTACAATAACAAACAAATTATGCAGAATATATATTTATCAATCTGAATAATTTATATTGATCAAAACATTTTAAGCACTTGTATTACTAAATTATGAAAATACACAAAACTATCCCTGCAGCTCTCCTACCACAGGAATAGTGGAAACGCACAACATTGTTCATCAGTTCCATTCCACCCTTTTCTATTTCAAGTGAGTTTTAATTTATAACATTTTCCCCCACATCCTGCTAACTTATTATGGTGGTTTCCTTAGAATTTCTTTGCACTGTATTTTAATCCTATAGTTGCTTATTTTGAATTTTAAAAATAAATCAAGAATTAAAAATCTTTTAAGTTGTTATTATGCATGTTTACATTACTGTTTGTCATTTGAGAACATTGTCTAGAAAGGCAGCCTATGAATCATTAAAGTAAATAAATGATTGATAGTATAATACCTGTTCTCCACTATAAGAAAATGGAAAACTGCTGCTGTTTCTTTTGGCTGAATATGAATGAGAGGCAAGAGAGCAACTATCACATGACTGAGAAGGGAACCAAGATGAATCTGGTCCAAGCATCGTACAAAACAATCCCAAGACCTAAGTAAATACAATAAAACAACAAGCCAACAATATTATTTGTTTACTTAAAAATATTTCAGTATTGTCTCCCAGCCCACAAGGGCTCCCAAGGCAATGAAAAAAAAAATAAACAAATAAAAACCAATTGAAACAATACAAAGATAAAAACATTTTTAAAACACACTAAATATTCCAAAAACTCCTAAAACAATTTAAAAACAATTCTAAAATCCAGTTTTAAAACAGTTAAAATTGCAATTTCAAACATTTGGCTGCCCAGTTTTAAACTATAAGTTAAAAAGAGATGGAATCAGCCTAACTTCTTTGCGCTGCTACTAAGAAAGTTCTGGATTACTTCTTCCAGCAGCTTCATGTAGATGTTAAAAAGCATATAGGACAGTACTTACCCCTGTTTAACCCAACATACTAATGGACAAAGGGCTGAATAACAGTCCCCCTAGCACCACCCTCTGGAAATGCTCTGCCAAGAAAGACTGAAACCACTGCAAGGCAATACTCCCAAGTTCCATATCAGCCAAATGACCCAGATGGGCATCACTGTCAATGGTATCAAACATCACTGAAAGGTCCAGGAGGACCAACAAGGACACATTCTCGCTGTCCAACTCCCAGTGTAGGTCATCCACCAAGGCAACTAAGGCTGTTTCTGTCCCATAACCAGTCCTGATCCCAAATTGGAATGAATCCAGGTAATCCATTTCATCCAAGAAAACCTGGAATTGCTTGCTCTAGAAACCCACTTAGAAAGAGGAGATTAGTGACAATATACCATATGAAGCAATGCTACATGCTTCTCTGAACACAGTACACAACCACTTTGAAATTCATTCCACGATATCTGTACCAGATTTATTTTTTAATTTTGTAACTGTATAGATTCACTAGATAGCCCAATAAAGCAAAAAAAAAAAAAAACAACTATGTAATAAATCATTATTTCAGTGTACAGTGCAATGTACAGTATTCTTACTTGCAGCACAGCTCTGGGAAATCTTCCTTGTATCTCAGTCCTGTCCTGAGTGTTGTCATCATTTTCACTCTTACAGCACTTATATGTTTTGGACCCATAAGTTTCATTAAAGCCATCAAACTATTTAAGGCCTAAAATTTAAAAAAAATGACTTACTTTGACAAAGATATTATGGTTATTATGAATGATAGTGATATTATGGTTAATAGATATGGTTATCAGACCTGAACATGTTGGAAGCCCATTTCTAACTGGCTTTTAAAAATTTCCTCTTCAATGTAGGTATTATCCCTATATTGAAGAATGAAAAATCAGATGAAGATGAACCCCAAATTCTAGAAAGTGAAGCTGTACTAAGAGAAATTAGGAAAAATAAGCCACCAAGAACAGATGATATTCCAACTGAACTGCTGCAATCCACACAGACAGAATCAATTCTGGCGTTAGCTAAAATATGCCAACAAATATGGGAAATAAAACAATGGCCAACAGATTTGAAACAATCAATATACATCCCCATCCACAAAAAGGGTAACATGAAAGACTGCAGTAACTATAGGACCACAGCATTAATTGCTCATGCAAGCAAAATTATGTTAAAATATCTGCAGCATTGAGTCCAATCTTATATGGAGAGAGAAATCCTAGAAGAGCAAGTGGAGTTCAGGAAACGAAGAGGCACCAGGGATCACAGTGCAAACACACGATAGTTAATGATGTGTACCAAAGAATTCCAGAAGAAAATCAGCATGTTCCTTATAGACCATAGCAAAGCCTTTGCCTGCATGTATCACAAAAAGTTATGGAATGGTCTTAAAGAATTGGAAGTGCCACTATATTTGATAGTCCTGATGAGAAATTTGTACTTAGGACAAAATGCTACTGTTAGAAAAGAATATAGAGAAATAGAATAGTTCCCAATTGGATAGGGGGCAAGGCAAGGCAAGGCAAGATTCTATCACCCTATTTATTTAACTTATGTGCAGAAAATATCATACAAAGAGCAGGTTTAGACTCAGAAAAAGGGTGAGTGAAGGTAGGAGGAAGAAATATCAACAATCTGATATGCAGATATGGAGATGACATTATAATACTAACAGAAACAAACAAAGACCTGGAACAATTACTGAAGAAGTTCAAAGGGGAAAGTGCCATGGCTGGATTAATGCTAAACATTTTTTAAAAATGACCACGGAAGATCTACAAGAATTCACCCCAGACAACAAGAAAATCAAAATACTCAAAGTTTCCATAACTTGGTTCAAACATTAATCAGAACAGAGACTGCAGTCAAGAAATCAGAAGATGACTAGGATTGGGAAGGGCAGCTAAGAAAGAACTGGACAAGATCATATACAGTGTAAAGACATAACTCGGAACTAAATAGTCTAAGCCATTGTATTCCCTTAGAATCATAGAGTTGGAAGAGACCACAAGGGCCATCCAGTCCAACCCCCTGCCATGCAGGAAATCACAATAAAAGCATCCCCGACAGATGGCCATCCAGCCTCTGCTTAAAGACCTCCAAAGAAGGAGACTCCACTACACTCCGAGGGAGTTTGTTCCACTGTCGAACAACCCTGACTGTCAGGAAGTTCCTCCTGATGTTGAGGTGGACTCTCTTTTCCTGCAGCTTGCATCCATTGCTCCAGGTCCTAGTCTCTGGAGCAGCAGAAAACAAGCTTTCTCTCTCATCAATATGACATCCCTTCAACTATTTAAACAGGGCTATCATATCACCTCTTAACCTTCTCTTCTCCAGGCTAAACATCCCCAGCTCCCTAAGTTGTTCCTCATAGGGCATGGTTTCCAGACCTTTCACCATTTTAGTCGCCCTCCTTTGGACACACTCCAGTTTTTCAATGTCTTTAATTCTTTAATTGTGGTGCCCAAAACTGGACACAGTATTCCAGGTGGGGCCTGACCAAGTCAAAATAGAGTGGCACTATTACTTCCCTTGATCTAGACACTAGACTTCTATTGATGCAGCCTAGAATTGCATTGGCCTTGTTAGCTGCCGTATCGCATTGTTGACTCATATTCAACTTATGGTCTAGTTGGACTCCTAGATCCCTTTCACACGTAGTTTCATTCAGACAGGTGTCCCCCATCCTATATCTGTGCATTTTATTTTTCCGCCCTAAGTGCAGTACCTTACATTTCTCCGTGTTGAATTTCATTTTGTTAGCTTTGGCCCAGTTTTCTAGTCTGTTCAGGTCATTTTGAATTTTGATACTGTCCTCTGGGGTATTAGCTACTCCTCCTAATTTGGTGTCATCTCCAAATTTGATAAGTATGCCCCGAATTTTGTCCTCCAAGTCATTGATAAAAATGTTGAATAGCACTGGGCCCAGGACAGACCCCTGTGAGACCCCACTGGACACTTCTCTCCAGGATGAAAAGGAGCCATTGTTGAGCACCCTTTGGGTTCAGCCGGTCAACCAATTACAAATCCATGTAACAGTTGCCTTGTCTAGCCCACATTTTACAAGCTTGTTTGCAAGAATATCATGAGGAACTTTGTCAAAGGCCTTACTGAAATCAAGATATACTATATCCACAGCATTCCCTTAATCTAACAAGCTGTTAATTTTATCAAAAAAAAGAGATCAGGTTTGTCTGGCATGACTTGTTTCTCTGAAACCCGTGTTGACTTTTTGTGATTATGGCATTGCTTTCTAGATGTTCACAGACTCTCTTTTTAATGATCTGCTCTAGAATCTTTCTACCGATGTGAGAACTGGATAGTGAAAAAAGCTGACATAAAGACAAAATGTAGTGCTGGAGAAGAGTGCGGAGGACACCGTGAACAGCCAAAAAGACAAGCAAGTGGGTCCTGGAACAGATAAAGCCTGAACTCTTCCTGGAAGTCAAGATGATGAAACTGAGGCTGTCGTACTTTGGCCATATTATGAGAAGGCATATCTCATTAGAAAACATAATAATGCTAGGAAAGGTAGAAAGTAACAGAAAGAGCAGAGGATTGCATGCCAGATGGCTAAACTCAATCAGGGAGGCCATGGGCCTGAATCTGCAGAGCCTAAGAAGAATAGTAGAGAGTGGGAGGTTTTGGAGGGAATAGGTAGCAGAAACTGTGTGTTGGGAAAAGATGTATCTGGGGGAGGAATATCTGGGATTGATTCTTGGAAAGAGTTCTTCACCTTGGAGCACGTCTTGTAGTTAAAATATCTTTCCCTGTACACACAAGACTCTAGTCCAGAGCACACGGCCTCTATAAACCCACTATATGCACACCGGCTGCACCCGTCTCTGCCCCAAGAAAGAAGGATTGAGAGTCCTTCCTCACTGATGAGAAGCATCATTCTTTGCACATGGTCACCTTGGGAGCAGCAGCTGAGCAGCTGGCTGAGCAATGACCAAGAAGCTTCTTGCCCACACTGGTATTTGCCACAAGGCTGGAATGGGTGAGAGGCTTCTTGGTCACTGCCCAGCCAGCTGCTCAGTTGCTGCTCTGAAGGTGACCAGGTGCAAAGGGATCAAACAACCAGTCAAGCAGCAACTAAGAAGCTTCTCGCCTGCGTCGGCCTTTATTGCAAGGCTGGCACAGGTGAGAGACTTCTCAGTCACTGTTCAGCCAGCTGCTCAGTTGCTCCTCCCAAGGTGACTGGGTGCCATGACAGCAGAAACCAAGATTGGTTGTTTTGAATTTGCAGCAGAATAGTAAACTTAATATCAGCAAGTTGGCATTGGAAGACATTAGGGTTGTCACCCAAGAGGAAAGGGGGCAGTGGCCCAAAAGGGTTTGGGAACCAATGTATTACACAGTTATAGCACTATGACTCCACTTTAATGCCAAGGTCACATTCTATGGAATCCTAGGATTTGCCATTTAGAATGGGATCTTTAGAATTCTCAACTAGGGAATAATAATACCTTGCTTGTCATTGTGTTCCACCAAGTTACAAGTCCAACTTCTGCTGAGTCTAAGGTGATCCTGTCATGTAGCTTTCTTGGTAAGATTTGTTCCAAGAAGATTAGCCTTTGTCTGCTTCTGAGGCTAAGAGGGACTTGTCCAGGATCAGCCAGTGTGTTTCTATGGCTGAGATGAAATTCAAACATTGGTCTCCTGGAGTCCTTGTCTGACACTCAAACCACTACAGTACAGTGGCTCAGGTCTAGCACATCACCAAACTACAAACTGCACAGGATGTAGTCTATGTTAATCTGTGACCTTTCCTATTCCACAGTTAAAATGAAATGATTATGTTATAATAGTGTAGTGTGAAGGTACCTGGGTTCTATCAAATATCCCAAAACTCGCAAATAGTGCTAACCACACCTTCATTTCCCTCAAGTCCACCAGTTTCTGTTTTGTATTTAACACAGACTCGGTGAATAAGTAATGTACTAAACTAACATCTAGAGAACTTTGGAATGCTGAAAAAGAAGATAAGCATGTAGATATTCAGAGTCCACACTGCCAAAAACAGTATCTTTTCAGTATTAACTAGGAGACTACTATTGAGCTATTATTATTATTATTATTATTATTATTATTATTATTATTTGTATCCCGCTCTTTTCCCAGGACTGGTACTCAGAGTGGCTTCACAGCATTAAAAAATAGTACAATTAAAAACATTTTTAAAAAATGTAATTAAAAAGGAATTAAATTATTACAGTATTAAAACAGATACCGTAGTTATTAAAATAATAAAACATATTTTAAAAGATAAAACTATATATAGAGAAAAAATTGTATCAAATTTTTAAAATGGTCCAACATCTCAGCCTGTCCTTATAGCAATTCCTCAAATGCCTGTGTGAACAGGTAGGTTTTCACCGGCCGGTGGAAGGCCATCATGGAGGGAGCCATTCTGATCTCCTTGGGCAGGGAGTTCCAGAGTCTAGGGGCAGCCACCGAGAAGGCCCTCTCTCGCATCCCCACCGTGTTTGTGATGGTGTTGGGACAGAGAGAAGGGCTTCTCCAGAGGATCTCATAGTCCGGGCCAGTTCATACCAAGAGAAAGGGTCTGCCAAACAGTGTGGACCTGAGCCATGTAGGGCTTTATAGGTAATAAACGGCACCTTGAATTGTGCCCAGAAACAAACTGGCAGCCAACGAAGCTGTTTCAACAGGGGCGTTGTATGGTCTCTATAATCTGCCCATTAACAGCCTGGCAGCAGCTCTTTGAACTAGCTGGATTTTCCGAACACTTTTCAAAGGCAGCCCCATGTAAAGCCCATTACAGTAGTCCAAATGGGATGTAACCAAGGCATGTACCACTGTATGCCCCAGGTGTTTAAGCATTCCAAAGTTTCTGACACTAGACTTTGTTAGTGCTCCTCCATCATGATTTATATTAGAACACAAAAGAACAAAACTGCTTCAGTGGCTTTGGCAGAAAGCTGACTCACCATTTTTTTATCTTCAATTCCAACACTGGAACTCAATAACTGCATATTGAAGAAGGCCAAAATGCCCAGCAATTTTGGTTGTAGATAATCAGCCTAAATATTTAAATTAAAAAAAATACTTGGAGACAATTCTGAAATACTATCAATGTTTCATTGCACATTCAGTTTCTACTCCAGAAAGCAGTTTAAAATAAAATATTTTGACCTATCGCCATTTCATTTGCACCATGGAGGGGAATGCAATTATTCAATAAGGAGGTATCATAGGTTACTTTTACCTCTTGTCCACAGAAGGGCCCTAGTCACTTACACTTCCCTACTCTCCCCCCCCTCAAATTATTGCTAAGTGCAAGTGGTCAGGGTCCCAAGTTTCTTACCAAACCAGTTCTGATATTTTAGGTAGTGTGGAAGTTCTTCTTTACAGCTTATAGAAATCACTTGAGACAGAGACATCCATTGTAAAATAAACAGTAACTTTTATTGAATAACATTAAGAAATAAAGTATCTTGTGTGAGTTATCTTAAGCTTAATATGGTTACTTTATCATCAAACATGTAACAGGCCTTTAATAACCTTCATTCTAATATACAGTATCTCTCAGCAGGATTACCACTGAGTAGACCAATGGTCCCCAAACTGTGCTCTTTAGGGGATTTTGGACTTCAGCTCCCAGAATCCCAAACTACTGGCCAACATGGCTGAGGCTTCTGGGTGCTGACATCCAAAAGCTTTTAAAGGGCACAGTCTGGGGACCACTGGACTAGACTAACCAAATCAACCAACTGCGTCTAGCTCTCTGACACACACTCCTGCCTTTATTCTAATCCTCCCACAAATCCTCCTCACAGCCTTTCTGAACTGTGATTGGATGCTGGGAAGCCAAGTCTGCCCAGCAATACTGTCATAGGGGGTCATTTCAATCTGTAAGTACAGTGGGACCTTGGTATTTGGGGGCTTGCCATCTGCAGATTTAAGCATCTGCAGACAGGAAACCTGTGTTGTTTCCAACAGTGGTGCGTGCACATAGCTGTGCCACCATTAGGGACAGTCCCTGTTGTCTCCACTGTGCCCCTGTGCGCATGCACCACTGCAATTAGCAGAAGTCACCCTTCCGCATATATTCACTTTACCCCTCCGCGGCAACTGTATACATTCCTTTCCTCCAAGTTTGTGGAATGACCTGCCAGAAGAGATTTCTCAGCCCAACATGCTATTTGAGTTTAAATCAGCAGTAATGGTCAGTCTCTTCTGGCTGACATATACAGATTATTTTTAAATTATGATATTAAAGTATCTATTGATGGGTTTTAATATGCATTGGTTCTATATGTTCTTTTAACTGTTTATTTAATGTGCTGTGCTATTTATTGTGGTTTCCTGCACAGGGAGAGGTGGATAAAAAATAAATATTTTTATTATTATCATTCTCCTCCTCCTCCTCATCATCAAGTGGTATTAAGGAAACTGTGATGGTGCTCCTACTCACCATTCGCTCAGGAGATGTGATGTCTTTTGGTCCTTGATACGGGTCATCATTAGAAGCAAAAGAAGCCAGAATTGATAAGCCATTGAAAACCTGTTGGTAGTGTTCTCCGATACGTAGCAATAATTCATTATGCAATCCTTGATAGTCCTGTCTCAGCAAGCTTCCCAATTCTATCTCTGTTTCATTCTATAAAATAGCATCAATGGGGGAAAATATTAACTTGGTAATATACAAGCATATTATCGAGATGCATGATGTGGAGAGATTACAGAAGAGCAAGAGTAGGCAACTCTTCAGATGTTGTTTGAGTGCAATTCTTCTTCCCTAATGGTGAGAGGTATTAGCAGCTGCAGTTCAACATATGGAGAATGCCATGATTTGGCCAACTAACAGTAGCACTCTACAACCCATGACAAGTGTTAACTGGAACAGAGTAACAAGCCACTTATTAGTCAAACAGGAATAAACTACCTTTCCAGGAGAAAATCTGTTCTCTGCATCCTTCAGTAAAATGATTTAGTTTCAGATATGTATCCAGTAAAAGCAGAGAATGTTAACTAAGCGATTGTTTGCCCCCCCCCCCCCCGAATAATTTTCCATTTGTTTTTCAGATGCAGGAAGAACACAGCATATTTTAGGTATGCCTAAAAGACTGACTATGCTTGTAGTGAATGCTTATCTTAAAATACATCATTTATTTGTGTTCCAATACAACCCACAAACTTTATCACTCTCACTGATCCAACACTTATGCACAACACTCAAAATTACCTTGAGATAGTGAAGTGCTCGCTCCAGCAAATCTTTGCTACAGAAGCAGACCAAATGAGAGAAGATGTATTTGAAGTTGTTGATAAGAATCTCTCTGCGGTTTACATTTAGCTGTTTTGCTATTGTTCGGATAAGCACAGAAGCTGCAGGACTAGCCTTGGCAGCAAGGTCAGGCAAAAGAACTTGGAGAATCCTCTGGAAAAATAAAGAGACAGCCACTGATTTGAAAAGTAACTTTCTTCAATTCATTCCAGTAAAGATACACTTGTAAGTAAGACTATTCCTTGTAAATAACAATGACAAATTCTAACACAGCTTTTTCTAAACTTGTACCCTTCAATACATTGTACAGCAATTCCCATCAAGACACCAGCTCAATAGTGGTAGAATGACTAGAGGGTGCCTTTGAACATGTGCAGAATGCACCCTGGTTCCCCTTCTCACCCTCCACCCAACCTACCCTCTCCGCAGTTGCATTTGCAGTGAGTTGCTGCTGGAGCCACAAAGCACTTCTCTGGAGTCAGGCTGAGGCTGTGGTAAGGGAAACTGTGGCAACAAACCAAATGAACAACCCTTTCAGCATGGGATTAAAATAGATCTCTCCTAATCACTTCCCCTCAGCTCATCAAAGAAGAACCAGAACCTCTTCCCCTCACCTGCTTCTGTCTTGGAAAGGAGCAAGCGGACAAAACCCAGCCAGGTGGCTGGCATGCTCCCTGGATCCTGGAGAACATGAACACCTACAGCCAGAGTTTGCCACCACTGTCTTTTTCAGGAGGAAAGGGCACACAGGGCAGACAGGCAGACTATGGTTGGAACAGGCCCCATCCCTGCAGACTAAAAGGTTTGTTGGCGGAAAATCTTGGCCACTACTTGTATGTGCACTCCTGTCTCCTGGAAAGCACACCAGCCGCTGGCTGCAGCGCTTCTGCTCATTTCTTTGCAAGGCAAAAGCAGCTAGAGGAGGTTTTGGGTCATCTCCGATGAGATGAGTTGCAAGCAGGTAGCCTAAGCAGGAGCGGGGAGCCAGTCAGAACCATAAGCAGGGAATTGGAGGTTGAGGAGAGACCTATTTTAATCGAAAAAGTGAAAAAGGCTGCACAAACTTGGTTTGCTGCTGCTGCTACTTCCCATGTCACGGCCTCAGCCCAGCTACAGAAAAGCACTGTGTAAGATCCAGCAGCAACACACTGTCAAGGCAACTGCAGGCAGTTTAGGCTGAGAGTAGGGGAAACCAGGGGGCATTCTGCATATGTTCAAGGCACATTTTACTGTCCAAGGCCTGAGCCTTGAGAATAAAGTCAATTCCTTGGTCTGTGAAATAGACATATTTAGGTCCAGTCCAGGCCAAAAGAGAAAGGCTCCGTGAGGAGGGAAGCAGGTCCTCACCAGGCCGTCCCAAACACAGTCTGTCTCTCCTTCCTCTTCCCGTGAGCTCTTTTCCCTGGATTGACCCATGGATAAGTTGCCCCACATTTGTGGGGACAATTCTTTTACAAAAAAATCCCCATCCCAGATTCACCCCTTTTCACTTCCTGCCCCTCACTCCTGGAACCTTCTTCCCCCACAAGCAAGAGCCATCACTTCTTTAACCAGCTTCAAAACGGAGTTGAAAACCATCCTGTTCCGAGAAGCCTTCCCAGGCATTGCATAATTGTCGCGTACTATTTGATGTTCTTTCGATGCCTGTTTATCGAACCATTTCCTGTACATGTATTGCTATGTACTGTATATGTATTTTCCCTGGAAGAAGATTAACCATCCATTATGAAGCCAAGCCCTCCCTTCAGTCCATCTGCCTTGGTCCAGGCCTTGGAGGTAGAGAGGAACTGCTGGACCTCTTACCCTTTCCCTCCACCACTCCCTTCTCCTTTTGTGTCATGTCTTTTTAAATTGTAAGCTCGAGGGCAGGGAACCATCTAATTAAAATGATTGTTTGTACAGCACTGTGTAAATTTACAGCGCTTCATAAATAAAGGATAACAACAACAACAACAACAACAACAACAACAACAACAACAATGTCTCAATTTATACAAAGTATGCAAGATATTTCTACTTGGCTATATTGAAACCTTTTCCAACGCCCTTAGCTTTGTTCTTGTTAATTGCCATCAAGCTGGCTTTGACTTGTGGAGACTCTAGGAACGAGAGACTTCTATAATCCCCCAATATCAATAGGCCTGCTCAGATCTTGCAAATGCAGAACTGTGGCTTACTTGACTGAGTTAATCCACCATTTCATTTTATTGAGCATTATTGTCTTTCATTTTATTGAGCATTATTTTTAGTGAGTAAAATCTATGATAACTTTCCACCAGGATTAACTTTCAAATGAGATCTTCAGTAAAAGCTTATTTGACCCGTGAGCCCCAATCTACAGCAGTACTACTGTCAGCATTGCCTCTCATAAGCAAAGAAATATAATACCAATGTGGGTTCCTCAGTTTACTCTGCTTCACTTCTTTGTTGAAAGCATGTTTCTCTCCAGCCTGGCTCTAATTCCAGAACTGAGCAAAGTCAGAAGAAAAGTGCTTCGCATAACATGGTGTAGCACAGATAAAGAAAAGCTTAACTCACTTCATGAGCAAATGGCTTTTCAATTAAAAAAAAATCCTACTACTACTTCTCACCTGAACTCAGACAGGTATAAATAATCTATTGATATGTCCTCACATCAATTTTGCCATTCATTCTGCATTATATAGCTAGATTTTGGCATTTTAGATTGGTTTTACATAAAATTTCATGCAAACCCTATCCATCTGATGGCTGAAACTTGCAAATCTTGAAAGAAATATTTCACAAAACATATTTTACTGCAAGATAAAGAAGCCCTCCCAGATAAATCTGGAAGATCAAAAAGATTAGGTTGTCACCAAAAGGGAAAAGGCATTGGAGGAAAGGCAAAAGGCCTTGGGAGTAAGGTTGCCATAATTCTCTACTAAAAACAGGGACAAAATGTAGGACAAAATTTAGACCAAAATATAGGACTATGGTAGGATAAAATTTAGCCCAAAATGTAGGACATTCAAGGTCCTCCATTTTTCTTAAATGTCCTACATTTTGGGCTAAATTTTATCCTACCATTGTCCTATATTTTGGGCTAAATTTTGTCCTACATTTTGTCCCGGTTTTTAACAGAGAATTATGGCAACCCTACTTGGGAGGGAAGCAGTCCTCCTCTTAGCTCCCTTTTCTCTTTGAGATTAACAATTGTAAGAATCCAAAAGGTGTTAAGTAATCAATGTTTTAGAAAGGTAACATTTTGTGAACCTAGAAGGTTGTGTTACAAAACTCAAGAGATAAATGCATGGAAAAACTATTTTTACTCTGGAATATAATATTACAAACTTACATTGAGAAAACGGTTGAGATCTGGAAAATCAAAAACATTGGCAATTTCAGATAACATGTCCAGAGCTGCCTCTCTTTGATGAGCAACCTCTTGTTTCTGCATTTCACTGCTTTGGCATGGTGTGGTGGAAATCATAGCCAACTGGCTGGAGTGTAGAGATTCCACTAAAAACTAAGAATTGATAAATAAAATTTGCTGTGATTTCTGTCATAAAAAAATCAATATCCATTACAAATCAGGATAGGTAGCAGATCATGCCAATCTCATCTTAAGCTAACTTCCTACCAGGCCCCTCTCCATCTTTCCACAGACAGCACAAAAAGCAAAACAAACAAACAAACAAAACGAGAGCAGAAATAGAGACAAGTGTTACTGAACCAATGGCTGGCAGAACCCTAGAGGACCTGTATGTTCTTAACCATAAAGATATAGCTATTTTATGGGCGAGCATGGAGATCTCCTTCACTGCAGTCTAGAAAAAAACTTTCACAGTGTGTATCCAATGCAGGAGGGAGCCATGCACAACTGAGATCTACCACAGCCAACATCAATCATGAGAAGGAATGCTGTGAGTAAGAGCTAGGCCCCACAACCTGCTGGAGGACTCTCCTCTCCATAAACTGAGTGGTTAAACACATACAAAATGAACTTCTTGCTGGAAGGGAAATAATGGAGTGCAAGTCAAAAGGCGCCAATTAAGATGTCCTTGGAGGCCTATGGATCTGAATGGATTCTTGATGGCTTTCAGGGCTGTTTCCTGATGCCAGACGCAGGGTAGTAGACAGAATAACCCTTGCCCATCCCCTCTCATGAGAAGGAGACAAGCAAGCCCTCTGGTTTATTAGGGAGCTGGTAGCAATGAAACCAGTTGGATGGAGATTAAAGCAACAATGGCAGAAGACCCAGAGTAGGTCTCACAAAAATTTGCCCATGCTACCCATGGGATATAAACTGAAATGAATTAAAGACTCAGTTTGAACAGAGGCTGCTGTGACACTTGAGTGGCCTGTGATCAAAACGTGCCTGATGGAAGCACATACTGCTTCAAAATAGCTACTTGGAGGAGCATACAGGAAAAGATGGAGCCTGGAAGAGTCATGTGATGGTTGAGCCCACATGTATCAGGACCTAACCAGTGTGTCTCAGAGTCACTTTGGTCTACCTTCCTCCCTGAATCAGATCCCAGTGATTTCCCCAACAAAACATCACCCATCAACAAAACATCATCCAGTTTCACTGGATGGTACAGCTCAATGGGTCTACTGCACGTGCTGCCTTGGAACTTGTGGAAGTCGAGCTAATTTTTATTGCTGTAAGTGCTAAAGTATACTACTGTAGCAGCATTATGCTGCTTGCTCTGAAAAGAATCAGCTGATGTGGACACCAAGGGGAGGCCTGATGGGATGCCAGGGGGGAAAGGAACCACTATAGTGGTTCTAAGCAACAAGCTGTGAGGTCAGATTGGGCCAAGAGGGGTTTGAAGGGCCAAATGGCCCTTGGATCATTGCTGGCCTTAGAATAATCCCTTCTTATGAGACAAGCTCAGAACAAGCATGCAATAAAAGCATGAAGGGGCCTTGAATACACTGTCTATACAGGGAAGGGAAGAAAGATGGGAATTGGGAACCATAAGGGGTGGAAAAGGGGAAGAAGGATGCACTCTACTCCTGGTGAAAAGTTCTCCTGCAGCAAAACAGGAGATAAAAAACTGAACCAAAAAACTTTTTTAAGAATTGTATGCAAATTATAATGAAAAGAATTCCCCCACTTCCAAGGTTGGAAAGAAAGAGGAGGAGGGAAAATGAGTGTAGTGACAGAGAAGGAATAGGTGAGGAAAAATTGAAACTGGAATGTTTCAGCTTTAAGCTCAGTTGAATGAAGCTGAAGTGAAGGCAGGAAGAACAGGGAAGGAGCCTAGGATATTTGATATTTATATTTTTAATTGTTGCCTGCTTATTTTATCTAATTCTATCTTGTATTATATGTTTTGTCTTATATGTATTTTGTAGAATGTACGCCATTGGCAGATTTCATTTTTATCGATTTTATTATTTGTATGTACAGCGCTGTGTAAATCTACAGCGCTATAGAAATAAACTATAATAATAATAATAATAAAAAAAATAATAATAATAGGAGTGTAGGTTAAGCTCTAACTGATGTCAGGCAATTTCAGGTTGGCCTGGCCTAAAACAGAATATAACCCAAGTGTCAATT